>NC_056667.1:119963176-120314843 GCF_018350195.1 Panthera tigris
CTAAAAAGTGAGTGGCAGTTGGGAAAGTAGAAATTTTAAAAATGGAGTCTGGACATTATCCCTAAAAACAAGGAAACAATTTCAAGTGTGTGTATAGGACAGCAGGACTGTAACAGGAGTATTTGGATAGACTATCCACAGGTTTTTGCAGCTGATGGCCCAAAGAGCTGGAGAAAGAGAAATTAGGAAGTGCTTGCAATATTCCAGAAATGAATGAGAAAACAATGGGGGGGTAATAATATGAAGGAAAAATTCCATCAATGGAGACTTCCAGGGCTCGGCAACTTGACTAGAAGAAATGTGGGTTAAGCTTTCCAGTTTGTTTCATTGTATTTGTTAATGTTTGTGTTTGTTTGTTTTGTTTTGTTTTGTTTTTGCACCTTTTACGATAAAGATGTGTCCTTTTCTCCTCAAGAATTATGAGGCAAACACAGATAAATATTTACGTTTAAATACCTGGTGTCAGTCTGCATCTATCAGGCAACCCAGTCTGATGATGGACTGTGGGCAGTGAGGTAGAACATGATTGTGTGGTGCGTGTCTTTCTGCCTGGGTGGAGGCTGAAATGGCACCACCAGGTTCATGTCTCCGAGCTTGCATGTTGAGCTTTCCTGCACCCCCTTCTCCTTGGAGGGCCTGCCTCTGTGCTTTCTGAGCTTTAACAGCCTTGTTCTTGGCATTTCAGAGAAATGAGTTGTGAATTCTCAATGACTTCATGCCTTCCAGTCTAGTGGCACTTCCCCAGGGTGTAAGTGCTGAGATTTTTAACAGTTTTTGCATGTCAAAGATTGGTAACTGTATATATACCTAGAGCATTTTGAAAGCCTGTGGCTTCCTGTCTCTCAGACTGCAGCAAAAAGTTTGAGCTGAGCAGAAACTAAACAGAGGTAGGGCTTTCTGTTGGCTTGATCTATGGAAAGAATTTGGCTAAAAAGGCTTGGGTTTTAACAATGCAGTTGCCAGCAGGGGCATCTTACTACTGGCAAGGACAGAAAAGAAGATGGTGTTAATAGCACAACCCCCCAAGTCAGTGTGCCAAGATCACCTAATGTATCTGAAACTGTCATTTACTCAGGCAGAAATGCTGAAACATGAAATCTTGTTTTAACACCATGACCCAGGCAGCATTCAGCACCAACATACCACATGTCACATCAGCAGGGTATGAGGTTTTAAACTTGAGGCTCTATCAATGAGGAGAAGATGGAGGAGATGACGTTACAAGCATAAGAAAGGCCTATCTACAGTGCATGTGTGTAGGGAAGACACGAATGGCTCCCGATGCCTGGGCAATTCTCCATGGGAAACTTCCATGGGATAATGGCACAAGCAACACTTTGGAAGTGTGCTGAGGCAAAGTGTTAAGCAGTGCGATCTACTTGTGAATTGTTGGTTATCCCTTGCACCCAAAAACGAGCTATAAAGAATAGACCAGTGCTGTCAAAGACAAGATTGTGCATGTAAGGAGTGGCACGACTAACAGTGAGAATGAATAGTGGCTAAAGACACATTTGTGCTGAGCTCCAGCTGCAAAGCTCACTGCTGGAGAAACATCAGGAATGATACCTGGGAAGGTGGTTAAAATGAAGAGTAACATTTTTGTAATTTCCCCCAATCACACCAGAATATGCATGTACATATCTTTACTGAACCCCAACATACTTCAATGGGAGATTATAGATTCAGGGAAGATGGAAACGGACCTTACCTACCTTTTTGGGTAATCACAGACCAATGTAAAGCCCAGCTCAGATCAGCTGAGGCAAGACCTGGGTGATAGTTCATAGTGATGGAGCTTTCAGACTACCTTTCCTGCACTGTAGAGAAATGGGGTGGTCGTGAGATTAGCTATGCATAGTTAACAGACAAGTTGGTGACTGAGTTAATCAATGACAGTAGGCTTTGCTAAGTGGAGGAGAAAAGCTGTTGCAGCTACTACAGGTGTCATTGGGGAGGGGGGAGGGAGAATCACACAAAAATTCTGAAATAAAATTATGCCAAAATAGAAACGTTTTTGTACAGTGAAGGAAACCATCCACAAAGCAACAAGACAATCTACTGAATGAGAGAAGATATTTGTAAATGACATATCCACTAAGGGGTTAATATCTAAAATATAAAAAGAACTCATCCAACACAAAACCAAAAAAGCCACATAATCCAATTAAAAGTGGGCAGGGGCATGCACCTGGGTGGCTCAGTCAGTTAAGCATCCGACTCTTGATTTCGGCTCAGGACATGATCTTAGGTTGGTGAGTTTGAGCAGTTCAAGCAGTTTGTGAGTTCAAGCAGTGTGGAGCCTGCTTGAGGTTCTCTCACTCTCCCTCTCTCTCTGATCCTCCCCAACTCGTGCTCTCTCTCAAAATAAATAAAACATTAAAACAAAAGTGGGCAAAGGACCTGAATAGACATTTTTCCAAAGAAGACATACAAATGACTAACGGACACGTGAAAAGATGCTCAACATCACCAATCATTAGGGAAATGCAAATCAAAACCACAATGAGGTATCACCTCACAACTGTCAGAATGACTAAGATCAAAAATAAAAGAAATAATAAGTACTGGGAAGGATATGGAAAAAAAGGAACACTTGTGCACTTTGGTGGGAAAGCAAATTGGTACAGCAACTGTGGAAAACAGTATGAAAATTCCTCAAAAAATTAAAAATAAGATTACCATATGATCTAGTAATTTTACTACTGGTATCCACTCAAAGAAAATGAACTCTAATTCATAAAGATACATACATCCCTATGTTTATTGCAGCATTATTTACAATAGCCAAATTATGAAAGCAACCTAAATGTCCATCAATAGATGAATGGATAAAGATGAGGCACATATATATACACATATATATATATATATATATATATATATATATATATATCTTCTTTATCTATAAACCATATATACATACACAATGATATATATATACACACACAATGGAATGTTTTATATATATATATAAAGCATATATATTATATATTATATATACTATACACATGTAACATATATAATATATATATACATAAATTATATATATATATATATATATATATATTTATATGTGTGTGTGTGTGTGTGTGTGTGTATAATGGAATGTTACTCAGGCATGAAAAAGAATGAAATCTTGCCGTTTGCAACAACATGGAAGAACCTAGAAGGTATTATGCTAAGTAAAATAAGACCGAGAAAGACACGTACCATATGATTTCACTTATATGTGGGAGTTTAAGAAACAAAACAAAGGAGTAAACAAAGAAAAAAACAAACAATAAAAACCCACAAACTCTTAAATACAGAGAACAAATTGGTGGTTGCCAGAGGGGAGTTGGGTGGGGGGACTAAGAGTACACTTACTTGATGAGCCCTGAAAAATGTGCAGGACTGTTGCATCGTTATACTGTACACCTGAGACTAATACAATTTTGTATGTTAATTATACTTGAATAAAAATCAATAAAATATATAAAGGGGAAAAAAGATTGTTAAAACTATTTTAAAAACGACAGTTTAAAAAGGTGAAAAATCAAACTACAAACTGGTAGAAAATACTCGTATGCTCAACAAATATTCAAATGAAAGTTTTTCTTTAAGTTTGGAAATAAGATATTTGGGCTTTGCAGATTTTTTATATCTATTTTTGATATTTGCACTAAGGTGAGCGACTCTGAGGCAAAAACTTGTGGCTATCCAAGCTCACATCTGGCATGTAAAGAAACGGCGTGTAATTTCCACTGGTTCAGAAAGATCTTCCGGGCGTGAAGACTGCTAGCCGAGGGCCACGCTCTGAAGCAACGCTAGCAGTATACGAAGGTCACGGGGCGTGCCAGCACTCGTTCCTGGCCTTGCCAGCCAGATCTGCACAGATTGTGACCGTTACTGGCATGCCTGCTAACACTAGCCCTGTATCTTATTAACTCTTTACATCTCGCCATTACAAATATGCCCACTTTCGTTAATTTTAACTGGGAATGAAGGACACATTTGGAAAAAATAACAGACTTGGAGGCTTTATGTCTGAAGGTGAATCCCATTCTCTTCACTTCGGAAGCTTGTAGGAGGTGAATTTGGACGTCAAGCTTTCACTGATTGAATCCCCCATTTTCTCACCTCAAACTGGGGGCATAAAACACTTTCTAGAGGGAATCATGAATCAAAGAATGCAAAATACCTTGCACCGTGTCTGATAAATGTTGGGCATGTAAGACTGTCTCGTTCTAATGTGAACAAGCATTTTGTCTAAATGGCCCTTTGCCAGGTTCTGCTGTGAAAAATATAAAATGCAAGAGACTCCAGCCCAAGAAGAAACTTTCCCTTCCACAGCTCAGGGGACAAATACAGATGGGGTTAGCGAAATGCAAACAAATCTTATTTCACCAATTGCCGGCAGCCTATTGCTTCCAGCTTTCTTAGTTGCCTTCTAGATGCTTTTTGCAGACAAACTTATACAACCATGATTAATTATCTGTCTCCTGCTGGATTGCAAGGGTAAGACAGTTTGCTTGCAGGAAACGCCGGGGTTCAAAGTCGAGCTTACTGTTTCATATACCTAGATGCCATAGGGCTCTTCCTGTTTAGTGGAATATAATTCTTTATAATTAGACTTTCGGTTCTGTGTAAGAGAATAGCCACTTACGCCTTTTTCACTGTGTAGTTCCTTCAATTTCACATAAACATTGAAAGCCTGTAACGGAATATGTTCCTGAAGGCGCCGTGCTTAGACAAATCTCTGAACCTCTCCTAGATGGCTTGGCTGAACTATGTTATAGGGCCTTCATGAGATTCCCCTGGGACAGAGTATATGAGAGTGACTTAAAATGTATGAAGTGATAGAAGGATCAGGAGCATTAATGAAGAACCTTTCCTTATTAGGTGTGCAGATCATGCTTGCTTTCTCTTTACCAAACAACGAACTGTCCGAGAGTGTTTTCCTTGGCTTTTCAGGATTTATCTTTCCACGTCTGTTTATGTGAAATAGTTACCAAAAAACCTTTGTATTTGTGAAAAAGACCCCAAGGACTGTAATGTGTGTGGGCATTTGCTTTGTACTCCATGTGAAGCAACTAGAAGTGGGAAGCAATCATAAGTGATTTAGTGTAAATTGTTTTGGGAACTGATAGATCACTATTTATCATCCTGTTTCCACTTGTTATAGATATGTAATACAAAAGAGAGCAAATTCCCCCTCTGCAGATTAATGAAGGTGGCAACAGAGATTCTAATTTCCCAAGTGAAACACTTTTTACCCACTGGTAGCTTTGGGAGACAGGTCTGAACCTCATTAAACTTACTGTGTATTATACATGGACAACCTAATTCAGTTCCCGTAAAAACAGGCAAATAGGCCGTCAATGTAAATTAAATCCAAAGCAAACGAGTGTCACTATGGCACTATATTACATGAGCACTTATCTCATAAATGGAAAAGTAAATTAAACTGTTAATTTCAATAGCAATTTTATTAAAACAAGTCCCAAGCTGTAGAAGTCAAAAAGAGAAGAGTGTTTTCCTCCAGGTGAATTACAATGTTCTCCAACCTGACCCTTTCTGAAGTTCATATTCAGCTTGCAGTCCCTCCCTTTTATTTTTTTTATTTTTTTAAAGTTTATTTATTTATTTTGAGAGAGACAGAGACATTATGAGTGGGGGAGGATCAGAGAGAGAGGGAGACAGAGAATCCCAAACTGGCTCAGCACTGAGTGCAGAACCTCACACAGCACTGAAACTCACTAAAGCATGAGATCATGACCTGAGCCGAAACCGAGTCTAACACTTAACTGACTGAGCCACCCAGGCGCCCCAGTCTCTCCCTTTTAAAACTGGATTTCTCATAATTTCCATTTGGACCTCATTTAAAATTTCCTAACGTACTTTTGGACCCTGGGGGAACTCTTCTCTGAACCATTCTCCCCACCATGACCAATGGTGTACAAACTATGCCATTGTCAGCCCTCAATTCAGTATCTTTCAGAACGCCTTAAAGCCTTGGCAATAAAAGCCTAAAAAGCAATGGCATACAAGGATTATGATAACTGAACACTGGCTCTATGCTCCCTTGCCCCGCTGTCTTCTCTCTGTCTATACTGTCTCTCCTTGTCAAACATTTGAAATTTCAGTCACATTGAACTACTCAGAATTCTTTGATTTATGCCCGTGTGTCTTTTATTCCACAGGTAACTTTGTCTGAGGTTTTGCTCCTAGTTCCCTTTTCGAACTAGAGCACAATATTCACCTTTCGAAATTTAAATAGCATGTGTTGCCTTGATCATGAACCTTTCTGCCACGAAGTAACTGACTTGCACTGTGGCCCCTCTGGTCCCAGAACACAGTTCTGTCGTGGCATTATTACATACAGTTTCAAGACCATCTTCCTTAACTGCCCCCCTCCCCCATCTTCCTGATGAAGGGTAACCTATCTCGCTTATTTTTATTTTTCCAATATCAAGCCCCATGCCTGGCAGAGAGTATGTGTTCTGTAAGTTATTCAATATTTTTTTTATTGAATGAATGAAAGCCAATAAATATGGAGAAGGTGATAGATCTGTAGCCTCAGTCTACAGGTTTCAATCACCAAAGTAAGATTTTCACAATCCTGATTCATGTAGGGGAACAACAGGCCCTGGGAGCATCCTAGTGATTTTGTACCTACGCCTGTAGGCAAAGGCCTGAACCGTAGCTTATCTGTGTCAGAGGAGAACCCATGGGTCACAGAGAAGGGTGGCTGTAAGGAGCTGCTGAGACACCGCCTCCCACCTGCCCTCCTAATTTTCCTTCGAGGCTGTCCCACGACAGTGGCTTATCACCTCCAAGGTTCTTTCTACTGCACTCCCTTAATAATAGAGCTACAGAATGTAGAGCCACTTAGCTACATTTTGCATTTGGCCCTTCAACTCATGGGCATGGCCTACAATCTGTGTGGCAGTAGACTTTGATTTCATGTGGTCTTTTTGGGGCATGGGTGGAGGAGCAGAAGAAGCACATTTCGCTTATTCTTGTTTTCAGTGCCTATGTAAGTAATACACTGTTCCTAGCTGAGCATGACTCTTAGTTCAACTGATAGGTCAAATCAGTTCAGCTGTGGCTTTACTTTGTCATTGAACTTCTCATTGTCTTTCTCTTATTTTTCTTTTTTCAATTTTCTCTTCTTCTTTTTCTTTACTTTTCTCTCCCTTTCTTTTTTCTTCCTTCCCTTCTTTTTTTCCCCTCATTCCTTCCTTCTTCCCTTCCTCCCTCTCTCCTTTCCTCTTTCTCTCTCTCTTTCCTGCCTTTCTGCATACTTCCTTACTCTCTTCCTCCCTCCCTCCCTCCCTTCCTTCCATTCTTCCTCCATCCCTTCCTTCTCAGAATCTTGGTCTCTGTTTTCCTGTTTCTTTCTTCACACCAGTGCTGTATGATTTAGATTATACATGCTTAGTGTTTAGAAACTGTATTACCTTAATTTTTTAAAAAGTCATCAAACAAGATAGTACCGTCATGTGTACAATAGCAGCGCTGGAGAACAAGAGCCAAGTCAAAAAGAAGGAGAGTCAAAAAGAGAGGAGAGGTTTTCTTCATGTGAATTGTATGACAAGGAAAAGATACTACAAGATAACAATTTGCTGTTTGCTTAGATATTTCTGTTTTACACCTTAATATAACTCTTATTTTTCTTACCTTGACAAAGAGAACCTCCCTTAAGAAATAGGCAATAAATACTACTTAAATGTTGTAGCAGCCTGGAGGGCTGCCTCACTACAGATATTTTGCTGGAGGACTCACCATTGTCCAAAAAAAAAGGAATCTGGGAGGCATTAATCACACAAAAAGGAGGAGGCAAGGTCCCCAAGGTATCCAATATTCTTAAATAGTTGTCTTCTTTTTCTTGTTCATTAAAGACAGAAACTAGGGCAGAAACACAATTGTCATTTACAAGTTAATTTCTTCTCCAGGCATCAAAAATGTTTCTTTATCATTCAACTGCAGTTTTTCCTTTTATAAATTGAGGATAACAAGACCAAATTTACTGCTTTGTGAAGGGGAGTAATTCGATCACAATCGTAACCAGAAATTAAGCCATCTAAGTTGTAAGTAATAGTATGGTTTTCAGTATTTCTCCAATCAGTAATAGAAAGGAAAAGCAGGTTGCACTGAGAATTCACAGCACTAGTCTCTCCATGCCCCTCTGTGGATGATTGCTTTACTTGTCTCACTGAATGCCCAAAGGACTCTGGAAGCTCCTTTATACAGGTGGCCACTGGCACTCTGAGAAGTAGTTATGGCCCAACAATCTAAGCTTTGTAAGAACTAAACAAAATAGCAGAACAAGTGTTAAACAGCTGCCCTAGGAAGCCCGGAATAAGGTCTTTCTTTTAAAGCCTCAATCCAGTCTGGGAATTTAGATGAAATAGAGGCCTATTGACCTTCCTTTGTCTCAGAAACATGTTCCTCAAATTCTTGTTTGTTTTATTTTGCTCCTGTATGTAAAAATCAAATGTTGCAAAGGAGATGAGCGAATGAGGAAAGCTTTCATGAAGCAGAGGTTTCCCATCTGAAAATATTCATCTTCATACATAGTTGGCATAAAGGTAGCAATACCTCTAGCAGGTGGACCCTTTTAATTAATTTGATCCCTTATCATCAGTTTGCTGCCATTATTCCAGTGGTTTTGACTTGTGGTTCCTGCGATGTCAACTCAGGGGTGATAGAAATCTGTATGAAGTGTCTCCTGCCACCTTATAAACTCCTGTAGGTTTTAAGTCAGTGTTGTTTCCAACCATATAGTGAACTGGAGGCACTAAAACTGCCTGACAAGGTTCTTGCTTTATATGTGGATCTCATCATCACTACCCAGTAAATGCCACCGGGTTTGAGTCCTTTTTGATTTTCATGTTAATGTACTTAATCCATTCATGCCCAACGGTGGCAAAGATATGATGCTATGCACATAAGACTTAACCAAGTAAATTATGGGACTCTTCAGAGATAATATGCATGATGATCATTTCAAGCTATCGATGGGAGGGAGCAAATGGGGACAAGTAAGTGAACCAGTGCCACTCAACTTATACATTCCAGACAGGCAATATTCCACCTATGCCAAAGCCAGCTGGTAAACTTTTTAAAAATCATCATATGTGACAATCCACATCTTAATCTCAGGATATGTCACAATAAGCGATCCCTACGGCCAGCACATCCAAGCGGCAGTGTGTTTTCTAATTGGTGGCATGTCTTGTGACAAGAAGTTAATTCTCCCTGTCAGTCTCTTGGAAGCAGTTATTCTGCTAACGTAGGAATTGGGCAATGTGGAAGGATAGCTGTTAAACTGGTCAAATGATTTAATATAACGTCTGCGAAGTCAGTTTATCAGAAATCTTTTAACTCACATTGGGGTAAGTAGAAGAGTTAATGACTCTAAGATTAACTTCAAGCACTGGTTTCAGTCTGTGATCCTAGACCTGGCTCACCGGAGAGAGCTGGCATCTCCTCATTAGGAACTGGCTCAGTGCGACAGTGTTCAGTGCCTGTGGCTGCCATGTCTGCAATCTGTCCGGTGGAATGACATATGCTGGGCCCGGGTGAACGCATTGGGAAATTTGCAGAAACAGTTGAGAGAAAGAGAAATGATCACTGTCTTCTAGGATTTGTCAAAGTGATACACATTCCAGTGTCTTATGATAATTTGAGAATAAAACACCAGTACAACTATTATCTCCATTTGTTCACATGGGCTGAAATGTCAGCACTTAGCTCCTGCTTTACCTCTTCTGTGATGTCTTTGGAAGTGACTCAGGTCATCTTTCTCTGATTTCCCATGTCAGTTGGTCCATTCATGTTGGACAAACTCCATAGTTGAACAGATTACATTATCTAAACAATGTCTCCTGGACTTTCTCCTGGACTGCAACTAGGTGTTAAAGCCCTTTGTTCACTGAGAACAGCTCTGCACTTTATATATCTTTTATTTCCAGATTTCCAGAACATAACACAATCCCAGGCCCTCTAGTAATCCTATTTTTGCTTCCAGTGACTACCTCATTTTTTTTTTTTTTTTGCCTATTAAAACACAATTCTTTTAAAAAGTTTTCAGAACACTGTTTCCAATTCTTCTCCTCTGATCTCTGTTGGACAACTTTCCATCAGGCTGTGACCACCACCATTCCATCAAGGTCCCTTATCAAGATCAGTAATAACTTCTACATTGCTAAATCCAGGGTTCAGTACTGTATATTCCTCTTACTTATCAGCTGCATATGTTATACTTGGTCATTCTCTCCTTCTTGAATCCATAGTTCCTCACTAGTTCCAAGGATACCATATTCATTTGGCATCTCTCTAGCTTTTCTTTCTTAGTCTGTCTCCTTTACATGGTCCTGCTCATTCCCCTCAAGCATTAAATATTGGAGCATCTTATATAAGGAGGTGAGCTCCTTTCATTCCATACTGCTTTCCTGAAGATCTCCTTTAGTCTTATGTCTTTTCAAACCATGTCTATTCTGGTATCTTCCAGATATGTATCTCTACCTACATGTCTCCCATAAACTCCAGAGTCTTTTTTAACTCTTCCCTTCTACTGATTACTTTACGCCTCTATTCAATATTAAATAGGCATTCAAAGTTAACACGTTATAATCTGAGCTCCCAATTACCAACCCGAGGCAGTCGTTTTTGTACCTGCAAAACCTAAGTTGGTTCATGAGACATAGCTACTTGAAACCTTCCAATACTTTCCAGTCTTCCAAGAATAAAAGACAAAGAAATTCCTTAAGAACATATCTAATTGGTCCCTTTGGCCAGTTGCTGTTCTGCACTCATTTCCTGTACCTCTAGTGTTAACTCACCCCGTCCCAGTCAGACTGCTGTACAGCTGTTCTTCCAATGTGTCAGCTGCCCCCACTTTAAGACCCTCCTGTTGCTTCTGTCTGTTCCTGAAACACATTTTCCTAGGGAAACGCAGTGTCATCTCTCTTGTCCCCATTAGGTCTTTATCCAAATGCTGCCTTCTCAGTGAAACCCTGGATGCCCTTACTAATATGGTAATACCTTTACCCACTCAGATTTTCTATCCCCTTCCTCTGTTTCATTTTTCTCTATAGAATCTAACTCCAACCAAATACTATATATTATGCTTACTTGCTTTGTTTACACTTTGTTTCTTTCCAACTAGAAAGCCAAATCCATCGAGTACAGCCTGTGTTCTGTTTATTGCTTTATACCTAGCATCTAGAAATATGCCTAGCAGATAACAGCTGTTCAGTAAAATATCATTAAATGATTAAGAAATAAATATAATAGTTGCTTAATAAAAATTTGTTTGATTAAATACACGGGTGCTAACTAGTAATTAGTTACTTTGCAGATTAGTGATGAATGGTCATTTCCTCCATATATGATAACCCTTAATATCTGATTGGGTTCCTCATCCTCCACCACCCCCTAGGTCTGATGACTCTGGCCTGCCTTCAACAAGAATCCTGTTAGGTGGGTTTAGCCAGAATCCCCTCTAATCCGTAATGTTTCCTGTTACTCATTTTCCATCCACCAAACCCTGCTCTACTCCTTGGCTCTAACTTCCCATTTGTCCATGTTGTATTTGCCATTGAGTCCACTTCTATACTGAGGTCTTTTTCCCCCAATTACAATAGTTCTATACAAAATTTGTTTTCACCACCTGAACTACTATTCAGCTCTGATTATTCTTCTACATTGGTAAAGACAAAAGGCAGACTTACAAAAGTTTTCCTAGCAGAATAAGAAAAGCCAGATATAACAACCAACTACATGGATGTCCACAGGAAGTGGTGACTTCTCTGAATATCTGTACCCTTCCCAATTTGATTAAGGTAATTGCTGAGCCTCGTAAGAGATGGAGAGACGAGAGACTGCTTGGGCTATAATTAGTGTCCATATCCACCACAATCTTGGAAACTGAAAATGTACATTAAGAATGGGAATAAAGCCTGTTATTTATCTTGGCAAGAAGACTGAAGAATAAAAGATAAGCTACACTTAAATAAAGATCAGGTATGAGGAGGATGTAGATTGCTCAGAGGTTGCCTTTTAAAATAAGGGTTCTTCCATTGTACACGTGAAGCAGAGTTTGAAAATAATTATATAAAGTCAGTGTCTCCTTAATTTCCCTTTGCCTTCACTCATTCATCAGTTATGAAATAATTGTTAAGGGGCACCTGGGTGGCTCAGTCAGTTGAGCATCCAACTTCGGCTCAGGTCATGATCCTGCAGTTTGTGAGTTCAAGTCCGGCATCAGGCTCTGTATTGACAACTCAGAGCCTGAAGCCTGCTTCAGATTCTGTGTCTCCCTCTCTCTCTGCCCCTCCTCCCCACCTCTCTCTCTAAATCAATAAATAAATATTTAAAAAAATTAAAAGAAATAAACAAAAATAAATAATTATTAAATGACAACTACTCCTATTTTAGTTGCTGAGCAAACATAAAAACAACTCATAAGATTTACTTTTACTATTTAAAATTTTTCACCATCACCATTTAGAAAGCAATACTTAGACCATCACAACCAAATTATCAAAAATTCCAGGTTATTTTTGTCCATTAAGGCTATTATAACAAAAATACTAAAACTCGGTGGCTTATAAACAGCAAACACTCATTTCTCACAATTTTGGAGGCTGGGAAGTCCAAGATCATGGAGCCAGAAGACTTAATGTCTATTGAGAGACTGCTTCCTCTTGGATGGCTCTCTTTTCTCTATAACTGCACTTGGCAGATGGGGCAAATTAGCTCTCCAGGTCTCTTTTACTAGGGCATTAATCCTAATCATGAGGACTTCACCTTCATGATCAAATCAACTCCCAAGACCCCATCATCTAATACCAACATCTTGGGGGTAGGATTTCAAAATATAAATTTTGGAGGGACACAAACATTCAGACCATAGCACAGGTCAATAGCTTCCTAATCAGTAGGTCTATGCACCACTTTTCAGGACATAGGAAAGAAGAAATATTTATGGAATATATATTTAATTGCAGTGTTCTTGTTGCTTGGTAGGGCCATTCTCTTTTTCTCTTTATGGAAACACATAAATAAGTGCAAGGTATGCCTTGGGGTGCCATTTATAGGTTTTGTTAGGGTAAACTGATATTAACATTTGTGTAAGAGATATCAATGATATTCTTTTGTCAGAAAATCCCCTTCCTATATTTAGCCCAAGGCATTACTCCGTGAGCTGCAAATGTATTCTCTTCAAAAGCATGTCAGTCTAGAATTGGATAATCCATATTTGTTGTATCCTGGAACTGCAAGGGGAAAATGAGTAAAAGCAGATGCTGCTACTGCTGTAGAGATACGCACATGCAAGTAAGCAGAAATTAATTGCAACATGTAGATAAAATAGATACAAAATATTTAATTATCTCTAATGCTTCCTGCCATGTAAATTATCATAAATCCATGAAGACAATGTCATCTATTAGTACAGGGATTAGGAAAACATCTCTGCATTTTAGATTTATCTGAGCATGGAAGAGAGCTTATGATGTTCCCATTATACACTGGCATTCTTCCAATTAATTTCCATACCTTTGAGAATTGTCAGTGACATATGCTTAGGTAAATCCTTAGGTAAGTAGCCACAGTTGGTATGATAAAACAAAGTTTGTTTGTTTGCTTTTAATTATAGGTCCAGGGTCCACAATAATTCTGTCTACATATACCAAAGTCTAAAGCTACTACTGACACATTTGGTTCCAAACATCTAATGAGAAATTATTTCAATAGAATATAAAATAAAGAGAAAGATCATGGGTGATAGCTTGTCCTAAGCTTAACCAATAAATTTTCAAAGCACTTATTCTCCCTCTTACCAAATTTTTCTCCTATGTCTCAACAAATTTTCTCTTTGTGTCTCAACACTTTCCGCTAACCCATGGGATAGAGCGCACTCTCGGAGGTTACACCTAAATTATGGTTCATGAACAAGGTTGCTATCCCCAATCCAAACAGTTCATACTCAAGTAAGCTAGGACTTATTTGAAGTCTGGAAATGTGTGCATAAATAGCTCAAAGACCATGGAAGATAGGGGACTTTTGTAGTCCTTAAAGAGAGAACATCCTTGGGCCGCCTGGGTGGCTCAGTCGGTTGGGCATCCGACTTCGGCTCAGGTCATGATCTCACGGTTCATGGGTTTTGGGTTTGAGCCCTGGGTCGGGCTCTGTGCTGACAGCTCAGAGCCTGGAGCCTGTTTTCGATTCTGTGTCTCCCTCTGTCTCTGACCCTCTCCCGTTCATGCTCTCTCTCTGTCTCAAAAATAAATAAACGTTAAAAATTAAAAAAAAAAAAAAAAAGAGAGAGAGAGAGAGAGAACATCCAAACCAATCAGAACTGGCATTGGCTTAAAGGGAAAAATTCAATATGTAGAGTTGACTTTGATGACCATGTTGGGCTATGTGTAAATGAGTAAGCAGAGGAAGCTTGTCCACAGGGAAAGGAGATTAGAGGAAGTGCCTAGAGACAAGCAAAGAAGAGTGAAATGGGGAACACAGCATAGGCTCCTGACTTTCTGGTTCATAAACATGGGTTTGATTGCATTTTATCCCTGGTTCTTTGGCATTGTGAAATCACTATCTACCAACAATAAACCTTTCATTTGTTAATTCAGTTAGTTTGAGTGAGTTTATGTTCAAAATATTGTTTTTTAAAAAAGAAACTCTACTAGAAAAAGATCTTGAATTTGCATAAGTGAGAAACGTAGTAAAATACTTCATGTGGAGTGACAGAAATAAAAGACAGACACAGGGAGATGGGAATTTGTAAAGCATGTTTGCATATATGAAGGGAGTGTATCTATCATGAAACTAATTAATCTGGGACAGTTTTCAACAATAAGCTTACAAAGAGAGTTTGGAGACAGATTAATATCTTGGTGCCCAAAGGAAGTGTTTGTATTGGATTCCCACAAGCAGCAGTGTCTACAAAGATTTTGAAGCTGGTGAATGGCAAATAAAATTGGTAGATACTTGAAAGAAAGGGGCCAGAACTTTTTAGTTGAGAACAGATTGTGAAAACAAGGGATTTGAGTCGGCGCAAACTTGAGGAATTTTGTTCATAGGATGTTTAAAATGTAAGAGATCCTAGGGATGCGTAGGTGGCTCATTCTGTTAAGTGTCCAACTTCTGCTCAGGTCATGATCTCACAGTTTGTGAGTTCAAGCCCCACATAATGCTCTGGGTTCTGCACTGACAGCTCTGAGACTGCTTGGCATTCTTCCTGCTCCCTTGGGTTCTCCCTCTCTCAAAAACAAACCTACAAACAAACATTAAAAAAAATAAGATGTAAAGGATCCTAGAGATGGTCTTTTCAGAAGCCAAGAGTCTTTCCAGATTCCATGTTGGAAGGGAGATGAGAGGACAGATGGAGAAACTCTGAGCCCAACTTCCTAGATTCAACTAAGACAGTTCCTATTTCATTCAATTTTTATATTGAGGTTACACAAAATGTTTCATTTTTAATGATGCCATTAAGTTTAAATTTAAATAGCATGAATTTATACATGTTATAGGGAGAAAGTAAGGGAACCGAAATAACTTATCTTAGAGCCAAGTCCTTGCAGAGACTCCTCTTCTAAGGAGTCTTCATCCTTGACTTTAGATTGACTCCTGTTCTTCCAGCATGCTTGTTTCAAAATGACTATAAGTAAATTGAAAATTTGATCTTTGCAATTATAGTAAGGATTGTATGTTTTCCTCTTTCTCTT
Organism: Panthera tigris; assembly: GCF_018350195.1. NCBI lineage: Eukaryota > Metazoa > Chordata > Mammalia > Carnivora > Felidae > Panthera > Panthera tigris. The sequence continues at coordinate 119,978,899 of NC_056667.1, forward strand.
AGATATGTAAAATACCTTTATTTATAGCATATTCCATTTGGCACAATTTTTGAAATTATTTATGTGGACAAAATTATTTGCTTTCTCTTTGTAAAAGAGAAAAATAAGTTGGCAAATTAGCTAAGTTTATACAGGACATTACTGGCTGCAACATATAGACTTTGCTAAATTTTTTGTAGGACATAGAGGAATATTTCATTTTCAGTTCTCAAAATATAGGGATCCTTGAGAGTGACAATGAAATAATGACGGAAGATGTCATTTACTTGGGCATCACAGAAACACATATCTGGGGCAATAAGAAAAATTCTCCTTGTAAATGAAATATCAAATGATTTTAAATGGCAATTAAAATGCTCAGTTTCCATTTTCCGAGTTATATTGTCATGCATTACGATCACAGCGTATTTTCATTTGTTTTAAGAAATGAAATGTTCAAGGAAATGAGGAAGGGCAACAGAGCAAATTACCTAATTTATTTTTAATACAGACAAAACATAATAGAGTAATATTCAAAGAGAAGAAAGACGGAAGTCCCAGTATAAGCGTCATTATATGTTTGCAGGGTTGGTAGTACTTGGAAATTCTCTTTGTCCACCTCAAGATTGTTATTTCATTCAAGCCTAGGTGTTTTGGGAAGCATCTGGAGGCTTAGTAACCAGTTAACCATCTGTATTTCAATTAAAAAAAATAAGCGATGTAGGGTCAAATACTTCTTGCCCTTTGCCTTTTCTTATGGCATAAGTGCCCAAAATACAGTCTTGGACCCACTTGACGTAAACTTTCAAACCGCAGACCAAATACAACTCTCCTGTATACATTAATCTATGGGTACACACACTCAATACCCAACATAGCTCTCAGGGACTGTGTTCCTGCTAACTGGCACTACCCTCACAGAGACAGAAAGAAAAAGTATTGTCCCTATAATATCCCCTGCCTAAGCGTTCAGTTTAAGTTCACAAACCCTACGACAGAAACATAAAATAAAACCAGCACCGCGAATATTGTTTCTCCATCTTTCTCTACATATTCATGACCTTTACCACTAATTTTGAGAAATAATTATACATTACATTGCTGTTACTTAAGTCTTACGGATAAAACTTACTCCTAAATTAAATGACGTCAGAAATCACACCTCACTTCATGTTTTGTATTTTCTTTTATAAACCTCAAGTGGATAACAATGTGCTGTTTAATGGTAACGATACTTGCTTGTAAATAAAGGAAGCCATGAATGCTTACACCATACCTTTCCTTACACTGTTCATTTTTATGAACTCCTTTCTTATTTTTTCTTTTTCTTTCTTAATATTTTTCTTTGATTTCAAGGAGTATATCAAAACTATATGCCAAATATTATAAACATGTAATAAGTCATGCCATGTTCCTAAAAACTAATTATTTGATAATTTATTGGTACACTTGAAAGTTAAAAGTGGGTGCATTGTCATAGTTAAAATATAGCCAGACTAAGTTAATAATAATAAATATGAATACTTATTTGTATATTACTAATAAAAAAATCTTAGCTACACAATTCTTATGATTTAATTTCTTAATTTCTTCCTTCCTTAAATGTTAAGTTTATTTATGTATAATTTATATAGCATGAAATTCATAGATCTTAGATGTATAGTTTGATCAACTTTAACAAATGAATACATCTACTTAACTACATACTTATTAAGACACAGAACATTCCATCACCCAAGAACTTTCTTCCTACCTCCAAACTAAAAAGATTTTGCACAGTGAAGGAAACTATCAACAGAACAAGAGAACCTACTGAACGGGAGAAAATATTCATAAATGATATATCCAATAAGGACTTAAGATCCAAAATAGACAAAGAACTTATACAGCTAATTATCAAAAAAAATCCAATTAAAAAATGGGCAGAGGACCTAAATAGACATTTTTCCAAAGAAGACATACAGATGGCCAACAGGCACATGAAAAGATGTTCAGCATCACTCATCATCAGGAAATGCAAATCAAAACCACAGTGAGATATCTATCACCTCATCCCTGTCAGAATGGCTACTATCAAAGACACAAGAAATAACAAGTATTGGTGAGGATTTGGAGAAAAGGGAACCCTCACGCGTTGTTGGTATAAATGTAAATTGGGGCAGCCACATGGAAAAGAATGTGAAGTTTCCTCAAGAAATTAAAAATATAACTACCATATGATCCAATGATTCCACTTCTGGGCGGAAGTGGAAGAAACAAAGACACTAATTCAAAGAAACAGAAACACTCAAAACATATGCACCCTTATGTTTATTTCAGCATAATTTCCAATAGCCAAGATATGGAAGCAACCTCAGTGTCCACTGATAGATGAATAGATAAAGAAGATATATATAAAACTCAGCCATAAAAAACAATGGAATCTTACCATTTTGACAATATGAATGGACCTGGAAGGTATTCTGTTAAGTGAAATAAGTTAGACAAAAGACAAACACCATATGATTTCACTTATACATGGAATCTAAAAAACTAAACAAAAAACAAAACAAAAAAAAACAAAGGCACAAACAAAACAAAACAGAAACAAACACATAGAACAAACTGATGATTGTCAGAGGTGAGGGTGGTGAGGTCGACAAAATAGGTGAAGGGGACTAAGGTTCAATCTTCCATTATAAAATAAATAAGACCTGAGAATGTAACACACAGCATAGGGAATATAGTCAATAATATTGTAACAACTTTTTAAGGTGACAGATGGTAACTAGACTTATTGTCGTAGCCATTTCATGATGTATATAAATATCACGTCACTGTGTTGTATGCCTGAAACTAATACAATATTGTATGTCAATTATTGCTCAATGAAAAATTTGTAATCTCATTCAGTCAGATGTATTGTTCTTCCCTAAAATCAGCAGGTTCAATTTGATTTTGTTTTAAAAGTTTTGCATTTATGTTTATGAGCAATAGGCTTGCAATTAACTTTTCCTGTAATATTGGTCTTATAATAGTGTCAGGATGATGCTTGCCTCATAAAATGAATTGCAAAGTGTTCTACTTTCCAAAATATTTTGTGAAAATTCATGTTATCTCTAACTTAAGTGTCTGGAAGTATTCAAATGTGCAGCCATCTATGCTCCGAGTTTTGTTTGTGGGGACATTTTAAATTATTACATTTTTTCAATATAAGTATTACTCAATTTTTCTGTTTCTGCTTGGGTTTATTTTGATACACAAAGTGTGTTTCAGAGGAATTCATTGGTTTTATCTAAGTTACAAACTTAATGATACAATTATTCATAACATCATCTTATATTTTAGAGTCTGCAGGATTTTTAATGGTGTTTGCCTCTACATTTTCTTCTATTTTCAATTAATGAGCTCTCTCTCTCTCTTCCTCTCTCTCTTTCTCTCATTTACTAAGGGCATATCACTTTTATTAATGTGATACTCTCAGTCTTACAAAAGCACAAATGTGGAGCCCCTTGGTGTCTCAGTCAGTTAAACATTTGACTCTTGATCTTGCAATTTGTGGGTTCGGGCCCTGAGTGGGGTCCTGACCTGGCAGTGCAGACCCTGCTTGGGAGCCTCTCTATCTCTCTCTCTCTCTGCCCCTCCCCTGCTCTCTCATTCTCTCTCTCTCAAAATAAATAAATAAACTTAAAATGAAAAAGCAAAAATGTCCAGATATCTCACAAAATTTTTTATCATTCCCTCATGATTTACATACAGGATGGTGTGAATGTGTAATTTTAGGATATCCATTTTAGGTTATCCTAAAGTTTCTTCCTACTGCAGCCACCCAACTTGAAAGTATAAAATTTAGATGTAGTTGCACAGAATCAAACATCACGTTTCAAGAAGAATATTAATGTCATTTCTACTCTGAAGGTTAAGAACTACAGAGTAAGTAATACCTCTGCTACAGTGGGCATCAATGTGTGTGAATAAAGCACGCATTGGATGGAACCAACAGTAGATGAAAGCCACTTTGACTTATTTCTATAGCCAGTGCAACCAATTTCTCATTTTTGAGAGGATAGAGAAGTGGGCAGCGCATTGGTGTCAAAACCTGTAGCAGAGGAGGCTTCACACCTTTGGAATGATTCTCAATATATTCATAATCCAATAAATTATGTACTTTAAAAAAAAGAAAGGAAAGAGGGGAGGTGGGTTGCAGGATGGGTGAAGTAGGTGAAGGGGATTAAGAAGGTCACTTGTCATGACAAAGCACCAGGTGATGTACAGAATTGTTGAATCAGGGGCGCCTGGGTGGCTCAGTCGGTTGAGCGTCCGACTTCGGCTCAGGTCATGATCTCGCGGTCCATGAGTTCGAGCCCCGCGTCGGGCTCTGGGCTGACGGCTCAGAGCCTGGAGCCTGCTTCCGATTCTGTGTCTCCCTCTCTCTCTGCCCCTCCCCCGTCCATGCTGTCTTTCTGTCTCAAAAATAAATAAACATTTAAAAAAATAAAAAAAAAAAAAAAAAAAAAGAATTGTTGAATCACCTTATTGTACACCTGAAACTAACATAACACTTATGTTGACTAAACTCGAATTAAAATTAAAAATTTAATTTAAAAATTTTAAAAAAAGAAGCTATCTGTGCCTTTAATATCTGCAGATGACTCATTTGTTTTAGTATCATTGGTTTATTCACACATTCATTCAACATATACATTATATTCCAGGAATGAGGACAGAGGGAGTTAAAAGATTAGCTTTCTTCTCTATGTCATTAATTGGAATAATAATTTTAAGTCTTAGAAATTTAATGTATTATATGTAAACGAATATTTTCATTTGTCAGATTTGAGTTTCTAAAACCTAAAAAAGTACCTATCAATGAAATGTACTCAGGGGCTCCTGGGTGGCTCAGTCAGTTGAGTCTGATTTCGGCTCAGGTCATGATCTCAAGCAAGGTTCCTGAGTTTGAGTTCCATATCAGCCCGTTTGGGATCCTCAGTCCTTCTTTCTCTCTGCCCCTACCCTGCTCACACTCGCTCTCTCAAAAATAAATATTAAAAAAGGGCACTTGGGTGGCTCAGTTGGTTAAGCCTCCGACTCTTGATTTCGGCTCAGTCATGATCTCGCGGTTTTGTGGGTTCGAGCCCCACGTGGGTCTCTGTGCTAGCAGTGCAGAGGCTGCTTGGGATTCTCTCTCTCCTCTCTTTCTGACTTTTCCCTGCTCATTCTGTCTCTGTCTCTCTCAAAATAAATAAACAAAATTAAAAAGAAAAAGAAATATACTCATATCTTTTTCTACATTTTGGAAAATTAGCCAAGTGATCAGTGTAAGGTAAAATGAGTCAAAAAAGGCTGTTATTGAGGTAACAGAAGGTTTTTAGGAATAACAATGCATTGCAAAATTATATTGTATTCAGCAGCAATTGTTATAACCATATGCTAAAATATCCACTTAAAATATTCTCACAATGATTTTTGAAAAAGAAACACATCCCAGTGGTTCTTTCCTTTGTTGATCTTGACCTCTCCATATAAGGCAGAAGTTATCGTTTTCTTTAGAGAGACCATTAATTAGCCAGATCTCAATTCAGTGAGTGAGAGTGTACATCTCAAAATTCTTTTTTTTTTTTTATTAATTTTTTTTAATGTTTATTTATTTTTGAGACAGAGAGAGACAGAGCATGAACAGGGGAGGGTCAGAGAGAGAGGGAGACACAGAATCCGAAACAGGCTCCGGGCTCTGAGCTGTCAGCACAGGGCCCAACGCGGGGCTCGAACTCACGGACCGCGAGATCGTGACCTGAGCGGAAGTCGGACGCTCAACCGACTGAGCCACCCAGGCGCCCCTCAAAATTCTTAACGAACAACATTTTATTTCTATTTTTACATAGTTTTCATTTCTACTTCTATTTCCATTTTTAATTTTTATTTCTATTTTTCTATTTATGAATTCATGGTCTACAGCTTGCCAGACATGCCAAACCTTCTGTAACATACAGAGAGAGAGAGAGAGAGAGAGAGAGAGAGGAGAGAGATTGAGGGAAAGAAAACAAATGTAAGAGAAAGGAAAGGAGAGAATAAGTAAGGAAGGGAAAGATAAAAGGAAAAACAACACCAACAGGGAAAGAGCCATCTGGGGGTGGAATCAGCAAATCTGATATTGGCAATAATCTGATTCTTTTTAAAACCAAACTAGAGTGTCAGTGTTAGTGTAATACATCATCCTCACTCTCATATGTACTGAAAGCTCTATTACCAAGCATTGTCAATTTTGGCCCAATACCCAATAAAGATGAAGTTTAAAATCATACTAACTAATCAATACCTGCCTCAGTATTTTCTTGGATAAATCAAGTTTTGCTGGGTCTATGTTAGTTGAATTTATATATTTCAGTTTACATTTGTCTCTTATCACAATTTGCAAACTCAACCCAATACTACACTTAAAAAAATCTGTTTCCACAGGACAAACATCATCAGTCTTTGGTTACTTGTTTTCTTGTCTGGTCTATGATTTGCTAGTCTTTATTTTTGCTATAATTGTTTTGAGATTAGTTCCAAATTAAAGTATGTCCTACATGTTGGCATTTTTTCTAAGCCATGTTGAGTACCCAAGACCACTTAAGCTCTAACATAAAGTTTTAGGAAAGCAGTTTGTTATGCTTTATTTTAAGTTAAATTTTCTCTTTGTAGGTTTGAATATTTAAAGAATGTCTCATATATCTCAGTTGTAGCCTTTCTTCTAAATTATGAGCACTTGCTATTGATTCATCTGATTTCCTTGGCTGAAAAATAAAGACCATAAATACCCTTCTTGTTTTAGTATAAGGCATCAGAAGCTAAAAGTTCATGAATGATTTTGACAAGTATAATATAAAATTATAACAAATGTATGAGCAAAAAGAAACAAAGCAAACCTAAGAATTTACAAAGCAATTCTCAGTAATTGGGGATAATACAGTTAGTTACTTGGTAATACAAAGGAAATGTGCCATATATAGATCAATGTTTTCAAACGGCCATTGGAGTCATGGAAGGGCCTGTCAAAGTGCAGATTCAAAACCTCCTGAATCAAAATCTCTAAAGGTAGAATCTGAGAAAGGTACATTTCAAAAAAGTTGCTCAGGTGATTTTGTATAAAATCACAGCAAAACCTGGGCACCTGGGTGGCTCAGTAGGTTAAGCATCCAACGTCAGCTCAGGTCATGTGCTCATGGTTCATGAGTTCGAGACCCACATTGGGCTCTCTGCTGTCAGCACAGAGCCCACTTCAAATCCTCTGTCTCCCTCTCTCTCTGCTCCTCCCTCCTTTTCTCTCTCTCAAAAATAAATAAACATTTAAAAAAAGTCACAGCAAAGCTTGACAACCTATACTATGGAGGGTAATTATACAGAAAATCTCTGAGGCATTACATTATTTCTGGATTGGGAAGGGAGAATGAGTAAAAGTAGCTATCATGCATTATGGGTCTGTTATGTGCAGTCGTTGGATGATGAACTTTTTATACTCACATGTTCCCATACAATCTGACCACAATTCTACATTGTAGATATCAGCAACTCAATATTAAAGGTGAGGATTCATGAGGTTAATTTTTTTCTTAATCTAAACCTATAGATTGCTATAGGAAGGTATAGAACTGCTGTGCTCGCTTCGGCAGCACATATACTAAAATTGGAAGGTATAGAACTGTAATTCGTACTCAGACTTACCTGACTTTTTCATTCAACTCCACCACACTAAGTCTTTTTTCACCAGTACTTACAAAATGAATATTTTGGACACTGCCGTTACAGTGATTTTGTATCATGTCTGGGCTGTGCTTCAAGACGGAGAAAAGTACATCAGCAATTCTGAGCAGCTTAGTCACCAGATGCTTTTTAAGACCATTTCACAAGCCGTTTAGGTGAAAGTATCTTTTTCAATTAAGAAGGTTTATACTAATATCTCAGAAAGAGTGATCTAGGTTGTAGACCAGCCAACTACATTGTACATTACCATCCTTATACTCCAATAAAACCTTGCTATTTGGAACACTATTACTCTCCCATCCAGCTGTCTTTCTCTCTGTATTCTTCAACATTTTTCAATATGGGTCATAGTTTCCCTGCACTGTTTTTAAAGAAAAAAAAGGGACATCAATTTAATTGAAACCAGTAAAATGAGAGATGAATTACCATGATTTTATTGAAAAGCGGGAAATAAAATTAGCCTCTACAGCTAATTGTCTGTTCAACAAATCTTAAGATCTTTGGCTGTGGCCACAATAGACACTACCTTCTAAAAATTCAGCAGAGTCAGGCCGTGAGGGGTCTACCCAAAGGTATGAGTTCCTATCTCACAATTGTTGTACAGTAATTTAGGAGTCAATCTGAGCAAGGCTGCTCTGTAACTCCGTAACTTTGGCTGTTCACCAAGCAGCACCTCCTTCCATAGTTCTTGACTACATGTTGGAGAGCCAGATTTAAAGGCAACATTGGCTCTCTTGTGTAATAATGTAAGACTACATTCTCCAAGCTGGAGTGAGCTGAGCTATGGACCATCTCTCTCCAGACCTCAAATATTTGTTATATATGGTTTATTACCAGTCTTCTTGTATCTAGTGGTCTCCAGTGATTATCATATACTTCAACTTTTCTATTTTCTCTATATCTTACTAATAGCAGAAAGGTGGGAGTTTGAGTATCTGGGCTTTTATGAAGGTGAGCAGGTCAGATTTTAGATTCTTATTCCCTAAAATTGGCTTTTGAGTCTGATATTCCTTTCCTCCCTCTTTTCTTTTTTCCCCCTTTCCTTCCTGCTTTTCTCCTTTCCTTCTTTCTTTCTTTCTTTCTTTCTTTCTTTCTTTCTTTCTTTCTCTCAAGTTTTTATTTATTTATTTATTTTGAGAGAGACAGAGACAGCACAAAATGGGGAGGAGCAGAGAAAGAGGGAGAAAGAGAATCCCAAGCAGGCTCTGCACTGTCAGCACAGAACCTGACATGGGACTCGAACCCACAAACCATGAGATCGTGACCTGAACCAAAACCAAGACTCAGACATTCAACCAACTGAACCACTGAACCCCTTTTCTTTATTTCTTAATGCTAAGTGAAACTTATAGACCACAAATTAAGTATTTACTTGTTCTTCACTCACAACTTACTGATTAGACAGCAGCTCATGGATATATTTTATTTGTTGTCTTATTTGCTCTCTTTTTGTACATATTCTAGTATTTATAGGAGGAAATAGGAACACTTTCTCATGGGAAATCATTCTCAATTCTTAGCCACTTACCACTCTGACCACTTTGGCTAAGGAAATAATCAAAAATATTAACAAAAATCTTTATGTATGGAAGCTCATTGCAGTATAATATTTATACTGATTTATAATGATAAATAAATGTATACCAAAAGTAATGTTTAAGTATACCATAACATATCCAAAGTAGTGTATTCTGAACTGATTAAAGTGTTGAAGACTTGTCAATAATGTGAGGGAAAAAATCAAATGATTGGTAAAAACAAAGAGACACAAAGTAATAAATGGGGGCGAAATAAAGGCTTAAAGAAATGGATCCAAAATATAAGACTGATATGTAATTTTGAGGTTAAGTCTGACATAATGCTATAGTCATCAGGCCACACTGGAGTCCTCAATCATTCTTAAACAAGCTGGGCAAAGTCTCCCTCAGAAGCATTGACTTCTGGAATGTTCTTCCCCCAGGTACCAGCTAGACTCACCTTCTTCAGGTCCTTGCCTAATATCACCATCACAATACTTTTTCTGTGATCATTCTTTAGAAACTGTGACCTCAATCCTTCTTTATATTTCACCTCTATTTCTTCTCTGGATGCCCCCATTCTTGTTAACTGGCTGTAGCACATATTTCCCTAATTTCTTCTTTTTCATTCTTCCCCATAAGAATGTGTCTTTCATGAGAGTGAGGATTGGGTCCATTTTCTTCTATACTCCATACCCTGCCACATATTATTGCCAGGAACCTTGTAGGCATCACTGTTGAATGAATTAATAAATAAGTGGACAAAAAGGTAATTTTATTTTTATACTTTGCTTTATATTTTGAAATTTATACTTTGAAAATTTTTGATGTTATACTCTCCTATTACATTTTTAAAACTTTTTAAATGTTTCTTTATTTTTGAGAGACAGAGAGAGAAAGAGAAAGAGTGCAGCAGGGGAGGCATAGGGAGGAAGACACAGAATCCCGAAACATGTTCCAGGCTCTGAGCTGTCAGCACAGAGCCTGATGTGGGGCTTGAACCCACGAGCTGTGAAAAAATTCTTTGAGATGGTTTTCATTTCTGTGGCTGTGTCTTAATCTTCTTTTTCCTCAAGTTACTAATAATAGGAATTTGGTTGTACTATAAAAAGAAATACTCCAGTTTTTCTCCCCTAATGCTAGAAATGAAAGGAAATCTAAAAGCAAAATTTCCTTAAAATGGAAATCTTCCTTAAATGTTCCGTAAGTCTTATGAGTAGAGAGAATTGCCATGTATATATTACAAGGACAATAACTAGATTAAAGAGAATTGAAAGAATTAAGTTATCTACTAAGAAACTGTTTCCAGATGGCTAGAAACTTTAAGAATGCTAAGCATTTTATAAGTTCAGTGCATAAACTCTGCAAAGATTTAAATGACTTATGAAAATACTTGAAACGCAAAATGCTTTGGTCCAAAAATATCAAGAAAATGGAAAATTAGAAATGAATGTTTAATTAAATGTTCATAAAAGGCAGAAGTGTTTCAACCTCTAATTCTTTTGCTCACTTACTAGCCACATTTTTGATTTTTACTTTTTCTTAATACCTAAATAAAACAAAGACATAAGCAGATTTAACCAGGATTTAATTTCATGGTGAATTACTCAATATGATCTCTAGAATTGCATTATGTTACCAGTCATGCTCTACCTACACATAGTGCCATCCTTTTCTATTAGGAGACTAAAATTTTGTTTTGGCTTTTGTTAAAAGTAAAAACAGCCAAATACTCCTTGGAGACTTATCCAAGAAAATATTGAAGTCAAAAACTTTGAAAAGAAAAAAAATGCAAATTAATCCACAGAGGCGAGACATAGAGGCTGATTAAAAAAATGCATGGGGGGAATTGGAAGGTAATGGAACTATTAAATGTCTTGATTGTTGTGTAAGTGAATAGTGTATACATTTGTCAAAACTCAATGAATGTATGCATGAGATGGGTGCAGTTAATTTTATGTAAATTATGTTTCAATAACATTGATAATGTTAGCAGAGAACTTGAGAAAAATGAGTGTGGTGAAGGTGGACACTGTCATGTACTTCAAACACGCCTGTCCCCCAGGTAGCTCCCTAGTCAAAAGCCATCAGTGTCTCCAGCCTCACAATACTCTGTAGGTGACCTCAAGCCAAACTTCTACGCCATCCCTTACCATGCACCTGACATAAACCCTTTTTTCTAGAGCCAACTCTTTCACTCCTCCCAAAATATGCCCTTCTCATTCATACCTTCCCCTCTTCTTCATGACATTCCTTCACCTCTGCCTGCAATCCCCGCCACTTAGCCAGTAAATACCTGTTCATCAAGTTACATATCTGAAACTCCTTTTCCCCCCTTGAAGCTCCCTTGGTTCCTAAAGAAGTCTTTCTTAAAACCTTATCCTTAAGAGTTTATCTCCACTACTTTCCTGTATCTATATTTGTTTTTATTTATTGGCTTTTAATGCATGCCTCGTTATCTCAACTGGACTTTAACCTCTGTGATCTCAGATATCTCATTTTTCAGCTATCAAATTCTCCAGTATGTTCTGCATTTTGTAGGCGCTCACTCATTATCCACTGATTGATCACCTACATGCTATAAACAGCTTTACACTGCATGGAAATAAAAGATGTCAAAGAGCCAAAGACATATTGTTTCTACTTTTGCAGATGGGGAAGGTGGATAACTATAATTAGGAACAAAAGAGAAACATAATGAATCAATGTGATGGCAAATAATAACACAAGAAGATAAGTAGGCTTTCCTTTTCTCATATAGTTCAATGGAACAATGTAGATGAAGAATGATGGAGGAAGAGATAAAACTACTGTAATTACAGTTGCCTTCAATTTCATCATATTAATTCAGAAACCCTTGCAGATGTACTCCATAGGAGACAGAAAATGATGGATGTGGCAAATTACTACTTCCCATAGCAATGTGGGGGTATTTCTCAAATTGATTCTTATCAATGGACAAAGCAGGACCAGAAAATTAGTGTCACTGAAGTGAAACCTTTTCAATTTAATTATATCAGGTGAAACCATGAAACCGAAGCTATTTACAAAACAGAATTTATAACTTTGAAGAGATTAGTCTGAAAAATAGTTTCAGAAAACAGATGAGTTACACACATTAGAGGATGAAAGCTATAAGAAATAATGTACGTAGAGCATGTACATTACTTGGAATGGCCTTTATTCTCCATAGCCTTCTTTATTTGGGAAAACCTCTGTACCATATAATTGAGAATAAGTATTTGCTGAATACCCAAAGTTTCTCAGATACTGGTAAGTTCCTGTGGTTGAGTTATGAGTAAGGCACAGCTCCTTCCATCAAATAAAGTTAGTGGGTGATTGAAAAGAATAAATCATAATTTTAGTAGAGTGTGGTGAGTCCAATGATGCAAATAAGTGTAGTGGTACAGAAGCAGATACAAGAGGCTGCAGTGTAAGTGAGTCAGGAATTTCATCTCACTATAGGTAACGTATAAATGTTGTCCCAGTAGCAAAAAGAACAAAAGATGTTAGGACAGGCCTGGCAGAGGGAACACTATGAGTGCAAGAGCAAGAATAAAGTCATGCCATATCATATTTGTTTAAGATTTATTTGTAAAACCTATGAAACTCCTAGGAAATTGACATGAGAATAATTGTCCTTGACATGCATGTGGGTAATGAATTTTTGGATATAATATCTAAAGCCCAGGCAATGAAATACAAAATAAACAAATGGGACTACATCAAACTAAAAAGCTTCTGCACAGCAAAAGAAACCATCAACAAAAGTGAAAAGATAACCTATGGATTGGAAAAAAATATTTGCAATCTATATATCTAATAAATAGTTAATATCCAAAACATATAAAGAACTCATGCAACTCAGTAGCAAAACCAAACAAATAACACAATTAACAAATGGGAAAAAGACCTGAATTGACATTTTTCCAGGGAAGATATTCAAAAGGCCAACAGGTACATGAAAAGGCATTCAACATTAATAGTTACTAGGGAAATGCACATTAAAACCACAATGAGATGTCACCTCATGCCTGTTAAAATGGCCATCATCAAAAAGACAAGAGATAAAAAATGCTGGTGTGGATGAGAAGAAACGGGAACCCACATGCACTGTTGGTAAGGATGCAAACTGGTGCGGCCACTGTGGAAAACAAGATGGAGATTCCTCAAAAAATTAAAAATAGAACTACCATACAATCCAGCAATTTTACATCTGGAAATATATCCAAAGGAAACAAAAACAGTAACTAAAGGCTAGCTGCACCTCCATGTTTATGGCAGTATTACTTACAATAAGACATGATAACAACCTAAGTACCCATCAACTGATAAAGTTGTGCATGTATATGCATGACATATGTAATATACATACATACAACATATATATTTTATATTATGTATAATGTTATGTATAATATAATAATATATCATAGGATATCATTCAGCCATAAAAAATGTGACAACATGGATGGACCTTGAGGGCATTATGTAAGTGAAATAAGACAGAAAAAGACAAATACTGTTTAATAATATCTGCATATTCGGTATAATATCACTTATATGCAGAATCTAAACAAAACAAAACAAAACAAAACACCCCACCATACTCATAGAAAAAGAGATCAGACTTGTGGTTACCAGAGGTGGGTGGGGAAGGAGTAGTTGGAGAGGAAGGTGGGTCTAAGCGACAAATTTCCAGTTGATAAATAAGTACCAGGGATGTAGGTACAACATGGTGACTGCAGCCAACACTGTTGCACGATATGCAGAAAAGTTGAGAGACTAAATCCTAAGAGTTCTCATTGCAAGGATGATTTTTTTTATCTTTTTTTCTTTAGTTTCTTTTTCTCATATCTATAGGAGATGATGGAAGTTAGCTGAACCTGTTGTAATCATTTCACAAGATGTGTAAATCAAACAATCATATTATATGCCTTTAAGTGATGCAACAAAGCATATCAATTATTTCTCAATAAAAGTGGGGGGTAGACAATGTGGTATATGTGTACAATGGAGTCTCATTCAGTCTTATATTATTCAGCCTGCTATATACAACAACATGGATGGATCTGTGGGACATTGTGTTAAATGAACTAAGTTGGATACAGAAGAACTAATACTACATGAGGTATCTGAAATAGCCAAACTCATAGGAGCAGAGAATAGAATGGTGGTTGCCAGGGGCTGAGGGGAGGGGGATGGGGGGCTGCTGTTCCTTTCTTTTTTTTTTTAATTTTTTTAATATTTATTTATTTTTGAGATAGAGAGAGACAGAGCATGAACAGGGGAGGGTCAGAGAGAGAGGGAGACACAGAATCGGAAGCAGGCTCCAGGCTCTGAGCTGTCAGCATAGAGCCCTCTGCGGGGCTCGAACTCACGGACCGTGAGATCATGACCTGAGCCGAAGTCGGCCGCTTAACCGACTGAGCCACCCAGGCGCCCCAAGGGGAGCTGCTGTTTCAAAAGAACGTGTCTCTTGGCCAGGTAGCATGTTCAAATGAATGCAGTGTTGGTCCACAATTTGTTACCATAAAATCATTTACAATCATCATGCACAAAACTGGATACTTTTGGAAACTAAGCTTTGTGCAATTCCTGCTCATTTTTTTTCATTCAATGACAAGTACTTGCATGAAACATTCACTCCAATTCAAATGCAATGATACTCTGATGGCAGAACCAGTCAACTTTCCAGATAAATCAGGCTCAGAATTTTCCACTGAATGAAGTGGTACATTACCAACTGGAGATCTACCTTTAAGGTGCTGCTCCAAACATATAAAGTTTGTAAGTTAAACAGATCCTGTATCCCATTTACACTTAAAACAGAAAAGTTTATCTAAACCTTTAGCCAATCTTGTGTCTTAAATACTTGTATACTACTAACGATAGCATGCAATAACAGGTAAACACTGCTGATTTGACTATAGTTCAACTATGACACAGGGAAAATATTAAAGCTGATTGGAGAAGAAGCTGGAATTAGGAAAGATTTTATAAAGGACATGATATTTAATTGATTATGGCTTAATAGGTGGTATTTCAACAAGAAGAAAAGAAAATTTCAGACCAAGGGGATTATATAAATAAAGAAAACATGCTAAGATTTCAAACTACAATAGTGGTAGCAGGAGTGAGGACAGTTTCATAACACTTTCCTTTCTTTCCAGCTTAGAGGTAAAATTGACAAATAAAATTATATATATTTAAAGTGTACAGTGTGGTGATTTAGTAGGTAACACACACACTATGATATATTTACCACTATCATCAGGCATACTAAAATACACTCTTTTTGTTTTGGATTAACCAATCTGGCCTTAGGTTGGGAACCTCAAAGCAATCCACCCATGGACCTTAATAGAGCATATGCCTGGGTTCTGCCATTCTCTCTGCCTTCACCCTGCCTTGATCTCCCCAGGCTCCTCAAGACATGCCATGGACTTCTTTCAGGAGGTAATTAAACTGTGAGTAATAAACTTCTCTGCTTCAATTCCCCTGTGGTCTTTTGTTGAACCATGGCTCACCATCCGACACCGTGGAGCTCTACTTAGCAAACATTAATTTAACAAAGTCACAACCCTCTCAGTATTTCACTGGGATACTTCTTTGTTAAAAGATGCAATTACTGAGATAAATGACAGGTGGATGTGCTTGTCCCCCATTCAAAATGATATTCCAAATTTACACATATGATTGCAGAGTGCCTGAAAACTGCTGTTCCAGTTTTAACAGGCAGATGGGCTATTCACAAATTAACCCCCAAATCTCAATGGGCTAACTTGACAAAGTTATTTTCACAAAGTTGTCTAATGTGGGCTGAGGGTTACTCCACACAGAGTTAATGCAGAGTCTACCATCATGTGGCTACATCATCTGGAACATATGGCTTCCAGCATCCACGGAAGAGAAAGTATAGATGTAGTGTACCAGCTTTTAAATGCTTATTCTCACTGTCCAATGACCAAAACTAATCACATGTTCTCCCCCTAACTATAACAGAGGCTGAGAAATGCAGAGTTGCAGATAGAATATTTGCTGAGAAATATTATCTATCATTGATTTTTATGGGTAAATTAGGAATTCATGGGAGTTGTAGGGTATATCATGCAGGGAATTCATTGTTCAAATTATGCAGTTCAACGGGCCATCATATGCAAAGGATATGGCTACTGGGCTGTCTGGAGAATGGCACAACACCTTTTGAGATGTGGCAGAATTCTGCCCAGAGAAGTTTGCCTAAGTGCAATTTGCAACGGGGGTTGAGGTTCTCATGGGACAATTCAGCTCCTAGATATAAGGAATGATTGGAAGTTAAGCTCAAAGTTAGGAATGGCATACCTTAGAGACTGCCAGGCTTCTGTTGACCTATTCCTACTCTTTATGGCCACCCTTACGTAGAGGGTCAAGTAGGTGATATGATAAGTGACCTGGAAGCTTTTAAGAGCCTTGCATGGGGTTAAATCTTGGGTTTGGCTTCATGAACACTATTTTTTTGGCAACTAATTTAGATAAACAATAACCCAATTGCACCTTTTTGCTTAATTTTTGTTTTAGCTTTAGTTACTTCTGTCAATCAATACATCAAAAATATATTTTAGGTCTTCAAAACATGAAATATTTCCCCTATGTTCTCAGTAACTGACAATGAGAAATGTGGAAGAAAATATTCTGGAAGGAAATATACTCCTAATTTGCTTCTGTGAATGAAAATTTTAAAAATAGTCTTCGAAAGTTTTATTATTTTGTGTGTGTTTATGTGTGTACATTCTTATCCATATACATGGATATCCATATGCATGGATATAATACCTAAAGCTCAAGCAACAAAAGAAAAATAGATAATTACTTATCCAAAGCAGTCCTTTTTGCCTTGAAAATCCTTGATCTTTCTGCTTTGTTTAAGCTTAATATAGCTCTGAATGGCCTAGCATGACCGTGTTTGCAAAGCCATGCCCCTGAGGATTTTTCATTTCATACATCATTTACAACTGGCCCAGGTGATCCCATATATTCTGGACCTATAGTCTTTCACCACAGAAAGTTAAAGTAAAGAATATGTTGATCCATAAAAAAAATCCAGGCCAATCATGCACAGCCTCCTTGTTTCCTAATACTCTTCTTCACCCCATCAGATTGTTAGCTAACCCGAAAAAAGAAAGTGTGATACTCCTCCAAGACACAAACCAAATTTCAGATTTCACTACTGTCGCTTGTTTATGTGAAGGCATTCTGACTTGCTGCCTCAAAACTACCACTGAAAAAAATAAAAGGTTGAGAGAGAAATACCATCAGGCCATTTTCCAATCAAACATTTCTGTGTCCACAGTCCCAGCGTTCAAGAAAATGTCTTTTCAAAGTCAACAACCTAGAATTACCATGAGTGAAGGGGCTGCCTTTCCTTGTGTGACCAAAAGGTTTTTAGTCCAAAACCAAACATTAGTAATTATATGTTAGTGATGCACATTAACAGTGAGACGCTTGCAGCTTCTATACTTCCTAAGACAGGCCCTTTATTCATCCTATCCTATTGGATTTATACATGTACAATTATAAGTAAAACAATTTGGCTCATGATGTGACAATGATGATTTGGTGAGGAAAAGGCACCATCTATTTTAGAGGCTGTTCAAGAGTTAGAGAGGCTGGTAGAGGATGTTGAAACTGCACAATTCATAGATCTTTATGCTATTTTCCTTGACACTTTCAGACCCCCCTGATAACTCCAAAACAACATAAATTTACAGAGTCTTGGATTAACCAGTGTTTTCTTCAATATAATACCTAAAGCTCAAGTAACAAAAGAAAAACAAACTGGACTTTATCAAAATTAAAAAAACTTTTGTGCTTCAAAGACTACTATTACAAAAGTGAAAAGACAATCCACAGAGTGGGAGAAAATATTCATAAATCATAATCTGGTTAAGGCCAATATAAAGAATATACAAAGTACTCTTACAACTCAACTTTAAATAGGCACTAAACCATTTGAAAAATGGGCAATGATTGTTTTAATAGACATTTCTCCAAAGATGATGTACAAATGGCCAATAAGCACATGAAAAGATGCTCAATATCATTAGACATCAGAGAAATGTAAATTGAAACAGTAATGAGATACCATTTCATATTAACTAGAGTGGCTATGGTCAAAAAGTCAGATAATAACAACTGTTGGGTAGAATTTGTAGAAACTAAACTCTCATACACTGCTGTTGGGAATGTAAAATGACAATCACTTTGACAAACAGTTTGGCAGTTCCTGAAAACATTAAACATAGAGTTGTAATATGACAATAGGAACAATTCTACTCCTAGTTATATACCCAAGAACACTGAAATCTATTCACAAAAAAACTTTCCCCCCGGGTGTTCATTGCACTACTATTCATAGTATCCAAAAAGTCACAACATTCCCAAGATTCTATCCACTGACGCAGGTGTAAAGGAAATGTAATATATCCACACAAGGGATTCTTAAGCTATATAAAGGAATGGCATACTTGTTCATCCTACATGAATGAACTCTGAAAATATTATGGTGAATGCAAAAAGCCAGAAAAAAAATCCACAATTAGTATGATTCCACTTATATGACATATCCAGAGTAGGCAACTTTATAAAGACTAAAAATACATTAGTGGTTGCCAGGGCCTGGGGATTGAGAGAAGGAGAGGAAACGGTATTTGCACATGGGTATGAAGTTTCTTTTGGGGGTGATAAAATGTTCTGGAATTACATAGTGGTAATGGTTGCTCAATCTTGTTAATATATAGAAAATCATTAAATTTTACCTTTTAAAATAATGAATGTTGTTGTATTGAATCATGTCTCAAAAACATTTAAAAACTTAAAAAGATTTAACATGCCTGTCTAACTATTTACCGATCGGTATCTGGTGTCTTGTATAGTGCCTAATATTTAGTAGACATGTAATAATGTTTTGATAAAGTTATACCTTCTGTTAATTTCTTTTTAGATTGTTTCCTCTGGTAGTCCCCCTTATGCTTTGTCTTCACTCCAAGATATACATTGTAGCTTTTTCAGCCTCTTTAGTCCCACCAGAATTTTTCTATTCCACAAATTTAGTCTTTTGTATCTTTGACGTGCATTCCAGGAAAAAAAAACAAAACAAAACAGCACTGACTCATTCACCTCATAAAACTATCCTGATAGGTGCCTGGGAGAAGTATTTCAGATTCCTTCTATCTAGAGGGTCTATCATTTTGTGATAATTCTGTCCCCAATTTTGAATTTCTACCATCCTTTATTCATTCAAAAATATTATTAGAAAATGCCCAGGTTTTTTATTTATTTATTTTTTACCATTTATTCAGTTTTGAGAGAGAGAGAGAGACAGAGCGTGAGTGGGGTAGGGGCAGAGAGAGAGACACAGAATCTGAAGCAGACTCCAGGCTCTGAGCTGTCAGCACAGAGCCCGATGCAGGGCTCGAACTCACAAACCATGAGATCATGACCTGAGCTGAGGTCGGGCACTTAACCGACTGAGCCACCCAGGCGCCCCGAAAATGCCCATGTTTTCAAGATTACTTATCAACATTGCTGTATTTTAGATTAACTACCAAAGTTGCTGGGAGCTGGACATTGGTGGGCTAACAGCACAATCTCCAGGCAGGGCTGTAGCTGGGAGTAAAAGACCATAAGCAGGGAAAGATGAGGAAAAAACAAACAAATAAACAATCATACATTAATCAAACAAAAAGATCAGATGAATGCATTTTTCACTGGAATAAGAACTGCAAACTTATGCAAGATGCAGCCTCGCTGAAAAAGACTTGAGGACATAATAGCAAACAGAATTGCTGGGATGTGCAGTTTAAGAAAGAAGGGGCTGAGTCTCAGTAGTGGTTTGTTTCACCAAGATTTTATTAGACTAGATGATTACTTATCCTAGAAAGTCATTTCAATACTCTTGGTCACCATTCTTGATCTGCCCATTGACAAAATTGATTAAGAGAACTAATATAAGGCACACTTAGCTCTAAAATTCACCAGCCTTCTTATTTTACAAGGTTCTACTCTCCTCTCAGTCCAAACTCTCATTAAGGGGGCGCCTGGATGACTCAGTTGGTTAAGCACCCAACTTCAGCTCAGGTCATGATCTCATGGTTCATGAGTTCGAGCTCTGCATTAGGCTCTGTGCTGACAGCTCAGAGCCTGGAACCTGCTTCAGATTCTGGGTCTCCCTCTCTATCTGCCCCTCCCCTGCTTGCACTCTGTCTCTCTGTCTCTCAAAAAAAAGAGAGAGAGAAAATTAAAAAGTTAAAAAAAAAAACCTTTCATCATAGATAAACTGTGGTTCAAGGCTGGGTGACGCACAGAAAACCACTAAAGGAAATGTGAAGTTCAAAACTGTGAAGGGTCTGACGTGCCATGGCTGACAACCTACTGCAAGCTAACAAGTTAGTGTGCTAGTCACACGTGTACAGAAGGAGAAGCACCAGACCTCTGAGTCAGATCACCTTATCAGTACTGCTTTCCAAGCTCCCATTCCCCATGGGACAACACACTGAGGGCTTGATGCTACCTGTGTGTAACAATTAGGAGCAGTTAGGAGATACAGAGCTCACATAGGATACAAATCTATTCCTCCTCCCCTAGGTTGATGGAGAGCCAGAAAGAGAGGGAGGGGAAGGGGTGGAGAGAAAGAGAGAGAGAAAGAGAGGGAAGGATAGTGGGAGAAAGAGACATCCCTTTACTCTGGAATCCTTTGCAGGGAGAAGGTATGGTCCCTAGCTGTATAACAGTTGGAATGTAAGCAAATGGCTCTGGAGTAGATAGGTGTTTTAACTTCTAACCTTCAAGGCACGCTTATCATTCAAATCCTTTAACTCAG
The DNA here is from genome assembly GCF_018350195.1 of Panthera tigris. NCBI lineage: Eukaryota > Metazoa > Chordata > Mammalia > Carnivora > Felidae > Panthera > Panthera tigris. Next base: position 119,999,977 of record NC_056667.1, read on the forward strand.
GTTACAAGTATTCTTTATTCAGAAAATCCAGGCTTTTCAGAAATGTGAAAATATTCATGGGGAGTTCTTCATCAACAGAAGGCATTAGGATTTCCTGAGATTTAAAATAAACAGATCACAGGGATTTGGGGTTGTTTATGTGGAGGTAAAGAAAGAGAAAGAAGTTTGCCTTTATAGAAACAAAGTCCATTAGAGCTGAAGCAAAAGATGGTATTTTGTTGGGAAACACACAATAACTAAATAAATGATAAAATTAACGGTATACTCAGGAATTCCAGCATGTAAGTTACTGGCATCATCTCAGACACTATTTTTGTGATATGTTTTGAAACGCTTTGATACACCCATTTGACATTTTTCACATTTAGTGTAACAGTGCACATGGCCGAGGGCACACCATGTTTTCTTGTCTTGATGACTTATCCAGTGAGGTGTCATATTATATCTGATCTCAACTGCTATTTGGGCATACCTCCCTCTGTCCTTTGTCTTCGTGGCTCCATATTGTATTACAAATAGAAACATGCAACATCCCTTGGAAAGCCAGATCCATCCTGGTCTCATTGACACAGATTCTGTGCAGTTGCCATTATTAGTGAGAGTCACATTGATGATGTAATTGATCAAGCTGGAGTACCATGTCTGTCCTGAAACCTTAACTCATACATCCATATTTTGATCCATACATCTCATACCTCCAGTGCTCTCTTTGAATACATGTATTACTGCCAGTTGACTGATCTGAATCTTCTTTTTGGCTGATGAATACACTTGGTCTTTTTCAAATGATCAATGCCCATACCTTGGAGCAGATGTTAATGATGTCATTGTCATGCCAGTGGCATACTACTATCTATTCTTATTCATCCACTTGGGATTTAAACATCTCTCTCTCTTCTTGTTTTTGATTTCTGTGCTATTTTTGAGAGGGTACTATTCAGCTTTATTTTCATGAATCATTCCTCTTGCTTTGACTCTTTTCTTCTTCCAAACTGGCATCAGCTTTCTGATGGTGGAGGCATCAACAAAACATAAATGGTAGGAGTATTGGCTTTGTGTTAGCAAAGAAGAGTATTAGCAAATTTCATCATCAGACTCCCCCATTAACCAAGATCCTTACTTAAAGAAACTAGTGACAGCCCAGTAGGGTTCAAATTAAACCAAGTAGCCAAGTGTAGTTACCCCATACCAAATTTTATAACAAAATTTAATTGACTTTCTCTGCAGGAATTGCTTGAATCATTGATGCCTAAAACACTCATGGACCTGTCAAAGGTGTGGGATTCTTCCAAGGGTGCATGTGATTTTTATTCATGCTTGTAATAAAAGGCTTATTTATTATAAGTTGATTCATTTCCTCAAGATGGTTATCAGCAAAATGGAGATGGGCAAAGATCATTTCAAACCTGTCTCTCCTAATGGCATTTGTGACTAGGCTGTGATGCACATCCAGAGAACTGTCTGAAAACAAACTCCTCTTTAGGTATAGAACATATCTACTCAAAACAAAACACTCAAAACACACTTCAGTTTCTTGAAGTGAGCCTCACATTTTATTTGAGTACCATAATTGATTTCATTCACAATGAAGTTAATTGTTTCCCTATCCAGAAATAATTTCAAGAGTCCCTTGGAACATGGATACTAATTTAATTTTTTACATTTGAAAATCTGGCATGGGTCACCTTGGAAAATCTGGGGTGATGTCTCTTTTGGTTCATTTCTGTAGAGGAACTCATCACTCCTTGGTGTCTTTCTTGCAGGTTCTACTCCTGGGTCAGAGATGCCGCCACCTGGATGGCAATCCATTGGAACTACCATACCTACAGTATGCTCCTGGGTAAGCTCATATTGTCTGCTTTCTCTCCTCCTGTGTCTTCTTCAAGGTGGCCTCCTGTGGTGTTGTCTGGGGGTTAGGAGGAAGGTAGAGACGTAGATGGATGGGTCTCTTGATTTTGAGGCATCTTTCTTCTTTTAGTGCATCCAAAATATCTATGAGCTTCACAGGTCAGCCAGAAATGGTGGCAAGGCTCTCAGGTGATAGGTCCTTGAAATACAGGTTGTAAGCTATCATGGAAAGAGAAGTGAGCCAGAACTGGGCAAACTAGACATTATGTTTTAAGGAATACAGACTCAGGAAAGAAGGCTGGTCTTCTGGAGGCCCAGCACATTGTTGCAATGCTTCCATTCAGAATCATCCCCTTGGCTGCTGCTGAGTTAAGATCACCATTACAGACTCAAAATTATCAAGGTGGGGCAGTTCATTTATTTAAAACTTTAATCACCACGCCTTACACATATCTTTGTACCAAAGAGTTTACAAGAGTTTAGGGAAAAGAAACCAAATGTCCTGAAAGATCAGGATACAATACAGTTGAATACACACAAGTATGGATCGGAATACAGTGAAAGTTTGAGTGTGGCTATTGACTTGAGTTCATGAGTTTGCATGGAACACTGATTTAGGGTGGTTGGTAGTATATCCAGTTGTTGGAAACATTAGGTCATGTTACAGGGAAAGGAAGGCATATTCATTATTTCCTCAAGAAACTGCATCCTTCTTCAACACCTGGCCTAAACCCAATCTGTCCTACCAAAAACAAAAGTCTAACCATCAAACACAGTGAATGAAATACAAAATCAGCTCTCTGAGGGTAGAGTCATGGCTGTTGGCCAAAGAAATATGCTTTGTGAAAATGATGATCAAAGCCAATTCTGTTTATATAAATTGCCTCTGATTTCTGATTTTTCCCAAATGAACTGTGTAATTATATGAGAATGGGCAACTCTCTCAACCTTTTTGTATTCTTCCATCTAGAAATGTTGGAATTTACCTACAGGACTTTTAAAGCACGTTTCAATTTTAAAAAAATTATACTTACATAAAATAATTAGTCACTGGTCTATTTTTCCAATAACCTAAATGTGAATAGTGGGTAACTAATGAATCGAATACCAGAATGATAACAATCTAACTATACTTTGTATTGATTCCAGAAGTTCTCACATTTGGGTTATTTTAACAAAACTAAGGAAGAAAGATGAATAAATTTATCTCTATATTTTGCAGTAGGTTGGCCTCATTTGAAATAGTTTTCAATGATTTCTCATATTTTTCCATGCCAAAGGTAGGCCCCACACAAAACAAAACATTTGGAAAAAGTATTTCCATCATACTCCACCATCATTTCCATCATTTCCACCATCTCACAAAAAAGAAAAAGAGAGAGGGAGAGACTCATGACTTTTCAGACTTCTGGAAGCAGAATTTCATGACAAATCTACAATAAATATGATTTAAGAAAAAATACACACACACACACACATATAATTAATTAATTATTTTGAAGCACTTACTAGGTAGATCACTCACTAAGCAGTTTTGAAGACACTGTTACCTTGAAAGTGCTCAAGATCCATTTGGTGACAGAAAACGTGTTCATAAAAAAATAGCAAACAAGACATCACATGAGACATGACAATAAGCCCCACAGAAGCACACAGAAACAAGCCACACAAAACTGCGGGATGGGGCATCCTGGATCCAGTAATTCCTAGTCCAAGGATTTCAGCAAAAGACAGAGATTATGGAGACAAAAATATTCTGCACCAGTTTGAAAAATTCCCCCAAAGAAATCTCAAACCTCTCTTCTCCTTCATCAGCCTCAATGGCATTGCCGAAAAGTAATCTCATCTCTCCGGAGCTTCAAACATCATTGCCAGAGTTCTAGAAGGGGCAGAAGACTTACCTTGAGGCAGATGCCAAGATTGAGCCCCAGGATTACAGGCTGCAGCTGCTGCCCAGCCCCAGGAACCCCTTTCATTACAGTGGCGGGTGTGGTCTGAGCATCAGACTGAGTCCTGGCGACTCCTGTCTCCGGAGGATTTGAATTCAAAGAAGGAAGAAAAATCTCAGCTGCCAAATGAAAAACGTTCTGATTGCTATCAGCCTAGGGAAAACAAAACGAAGGTATGCAAGTAGAAAGTATTTTTCCTTCTTCTTCTTTCCTAACTTTACTCCTTCCCTCCCTCCCTTCCTTCCCTCCTTCCTTTCCTTCTTTTTTCCTCCTCCCTCTCTCTCTCCCTTCATTCCTTCCTTTCTTGCTTCCTTCCTTCCCTCCCTCCTCCTTTCCTTTCTTCTCTCCCTTCCTTCCTTTTTTCCTTTCTTCCTCTCTCTCTCCCCCCACTTCCTTCCTTCCTTCTTGAAATTAATTTTAAAATCTTCCAATAATCCATAGGTAGAGAAGAAAAAGGCAGTGCTTCTTTTCTTAGGTAGTTTCTCATTATAGACAAGCCAGCCTCTTAGGCCCCCAAGCACCTCCGTCAGCCTCCAGCAAAGCCAGCCCAAAAAACAAAGGTAAAGAAAATTGAATGCTTTTGAAGGTCAGCAAGGCCTATCAGGGAGGCGCTAAGAAAGACATCTGCCGCTTTTTAAATGCATTCCTGAAAGCCAGGCTCTTCTTCCCTCACAGAAGGCGGAAAAGCTCTTTGAATTCCATGGGAAAAGAAACCCTTATTTCAAAAATAAACTTTGAAGTTGTTTGAAGATGAAAGAGGAGAGTTGCCTGTGAGCCAGAGCTGAAGCAGTGGGGAGGGACTACCGGTATTTTGAAATACGCTTCAGAGAAACTTATTAGAATTTAAAAGGACTGTGCAAACAGATCCCCTATGGCTCTGTCCCACTGAAAGTATGTGACAGGGTTTTAAGAGCATAACCGAGGCTAAGGTTGATGCTGACTACTATCAAAGTCTTATTTGATTATACAAAATGATTTCTCATTCAACTGAGAATATAAAAAGCAATTATTTCAGAAACTTACCTGTGAACTGAACTCTACTCACTCTGAATGTGATTTAATATTAGAGAGACAAGGGGAAGCTGCATTGCATTTAGCATGATCGTGGTACACCCAACACATCACAAACAATGTTCCCTTTGACAGTCCTTTGCTTTTCCTGTTGGTTCCAGATGGAACCATCCTAACTTACAAAATAATAAATAGAAACCTAGCGTTTGGTGATCAATTACCTTAGGAATCATAAAAATCTCTTCGTAGGGCTTCCATTAATTGAGCACTTACCGTAACAGAACTCAAGGGGTTCGCCCCTTGGGGTGCATCAAATTGAACATGACCCAAGGAAATATTGAAAGAAAAGGACTTTTGATTACTTGTTACAAGTAAGGAGACAGAGAGATAGCTGTCAAAGCACGGTATCCCTGTGGGGTCAGCATAGGAAGCTTTTATTGAGTGTACTAGGGGGTAGGGGCAGGGAGCTTGCATAGACACTTTTGGTTCAATTGCGCATGCGCGGTCGTCAAAATGCTAGTGCCTACATCCTATGTTCATAAAATGGCAGAAAATTTCTCCCATAGGAGCTAAAGGTAACTTCAGGTCAATTCGGGGGGCTTCTGTGCAGGTCCCCAGATCCAGTCTGGCTCAAACTGGCTCATGTACGGGGCTATCAGGCGAGACACATCTAGCAAGAGGCTGCCAAGTTAAACACCTAGTTGGATGTTTCCTTGACTGGAACTGTTGCTTCGGCAAAACAAAACACATTCCAGGGCCCCTGGGTAGCTCAGTCAGTTAAGCGTCCAGCTTTGGCTCAGGTCATGATCTCACAGTTTGCGGTTCGAGCCCCGCGTCGGGCTCTGTGCTGACAGCTCAGAGCCTGGAGCCTGGAGCCTGCTTCAGATTCTGTGTCTCCCTCTCTCTCTGCCCCTCCCCTGCTCGTGCTCTTTCTTTGTCTCAAAAATAAAGTAAACATTAAAAGAAAATTAAAAGTAAAAACACATTCCTTCCCTGCTTTGTCCCTTACCCTCCCCCCCCCCCCCCCGCCAGTAGCTTTCAGCTGATAGTTTTGAGTAACTTCTCATTGCATCCTACCTAACATTACAACTTACTGTGCTTTAGGGAATTACAGTAAAACTTTGGATTATGAGTAACTTGTTCCACAAGACGAGCAAACATTTCTAATAAATTTTAACTTGATAAACGAACGATGTCTTGCAATATGAGTAGTATGTGATGCCAAATGTCACATGATCACAACTGAGCCAGTGGTTCTTGAAATTCGCTTCCATGTATGAGTGCTTTGGATTACAAGCATGTTACGGGAATGAATTATGCTCATAAGCCAAGGTTTTACTGTATATAAATTGGTATATATCAATAAAAATATTATCTTCCAGGTAAAAATACACACACATATGCATGTGTATATTTCCTCCTCATACCAGTCTTGTAAGGTGGATGTTATTAACCCTATTACACAGATGAAGAAATTGAGATTCAGTGAGATCAAGAAATTTCTTCTAATACATTCCATGGTAAGGAACACAACTAGGATTTAATTCAGAATAAATTTATCTTTAACATTTATAATAATGCCAGCAGATTAAAGATTGAAAACTGTCACTATAACCACCTTCATCTTTCATTAATGTTCCGAACTGTTAAAATGCTACACTGATCCAAATATTAAAGATTGCCATGTGCAGAACTGAAATGTCATCATTTCCCACCACTTTAGATATAGCATGACACTGATATGACCAATGAGGGCTACCAGGCAGAGAGTAGAGATTTGTGTGGATTGGGCCACAGAAATAAGGGATTAGCACCCACTGGATACTTAATATATTGGCAGAAAACCATTTGGGTGGCAGATTTTACTTTCTTTTTGCTTTGGCAAAACAAAGAAGTAGGCTTATAATGAATAGTTTCAGGAGGAATTGAGTGCTACTTAAGTATGTTTGTATAATGTGCCTAACATTTTTGGAACACTTTCCAACATATATTTCCTTCTTTGTACTTTGCATTTTAGCCCCACAGCCTCTATGATGTTAGGAAAGAGCCATGAAGTTGGATTAGGAGAAAAGAAAGATGTATCCTAAATGAAGGGGAAGTAGAAGAGGAGCCTAAGTGACAAGGGGTTAGATGTGAGTGGTCTAGCTTCTAAACACGGAGGGTTAGAAACCCCATAAGTGGATTCAAAACAGTAGATGAGGGGGTACCTGGGTGGCTCAATCAGTTGAGTGTCCAAATCAATTTCGTCTCAGGTCATGATCCCAGGGTTGTCAGATCTAGCCCCGCATTGGAATTCTCTCTCTCCCTCTCCCTCTGCCCTTCTCTTGCTCATGCTTTCTCTCTCTCTCTTTCTAAACTTAAAAAAAAAAAGATTCTCTCTCTTCTCTCTCCTTCTGTTTCTCTCTGAAAAAAAAAAAAAAAAAAAAAAAAGATGAGTTCTGAAGCGATCTTGGAGTCCTAAGGAGGGTCTCATTCTTGTTTCTCAATACCCATTTTAGAGTAAGTTCAAACTCCTGAGGGAAGCCTTCTACTCAGCATGATGCAGGAACTAACCACTAGCCACATGTTGCTGACCAAAAGGTAGATTTGAAGTAACTTGAGGGAAATGAGGGTGGATAAATGGGAAGCTTCCCAGAGAACTGCAACCCAGAATCCAGCCCAGAAAAGAGAAAGCAGAAAAGAGGTCTAAGTCTCCAAGCATAAGTTCACTACCGGAGACCTCTAGCTACAGGGGACATGGACCTTAGGACTAGAGGGTATGGCAGAACACATGGACTTCAGAGGTGTATGCAGGAGTCACAAGACACACAACTCAGGAAATACCACCTCAGATTACCCAGTGACCATACAGGTTGAGAAGACATATTCTGGGAGACAAGCAAGGATCTGAAGAACCACACATGGACCAGAAGGAAAATGGACCTCCCTCTCTCTGATACCACAATTGATTATATTAACCTTCATCTTAATGCCAACCTCACATTTACTCATATTGTGTTCAATTTTTGTTCCATATACATGTCCATACATGTGGATAGGTGGAAAAGCATAAGTGAAGGAACACTAACATTTATGTTGTAATATGCAGTTTGCAAAATAATGCTATATGCATAAATTAGGTATGCAACTTTACTTTTTTGTGATGGGAATAATACCCTCACTCTAATAGTTGACTAGACCACTATGCTTGGGTCTTCACATGCTTTGATTGCCAAAGGTTCACCTATCCTCTTGAACTATGTCACCCCTATCCAATATGCCTATGGATCTCTGGGTGTCCATTAGTGTGCAGGATGGCTAGAGGCTACTCCTGCTCACTCCTATTTCATCAGTTTGAAAACAAGGCCAGGGTCTGCTTCAAGGACTGAAGGACTGGTTTCCACACAATGAAAACACTCTTGTCAATAATGTGGTTTCTGGTGTCCGCATGTTTCTTAGGACGTTGTCTATAATTCATCGTTTTGAGGACCAATGACCACCCTCCCTATCTCCTTGTCTATTCAGTCCAAAGTCTCACTCTCTGGTATGACATATCAGAGGCAAAAACCACACAACGGTTAACATGGTAGGCTCTGAAGCCAATGTATCTGCGTTCAGATGTTGCCTATGCCAGTGTCTTTGAACAAGTCAGCTAACTTTCCATATGCCTCAACATTCTCATCTATAAAATGGATATAAAAAAGATGTATGCCACAAACTTTTATAAGGATTAAATAAAGTTAATGCATACAAAACATTTAGAACCATATCTGACACATGGAACTTTCCAATAAATAGTAGCTAACACTGTCAATGTAACAATCTTTTTTTCTCTATGGTAATTTTTTCATCCTTGTTGATTAGTATAGACCAAAGTTTCTCCTAGTCCACTTTGCCTGGTTTCCCTAATTTTGACCCTCTTGGACACTAAACCTTGGAGAAGGTTTTAGTAAATAGAACACTTCCTTCCAACAGGTTGACCAGAACCTTGTGGAAATTGGTTCATTTCCTTTCCAAAGCTCGGCTTTCTGACACATGTGGGAGTGGAGAGCCTTTCAAAATCACATCCACATAAATACCTAAACCCTCACAAAAAAATTCTTATTCATATACCTGTTCTAATAGGACAATGTGTGCCTACTTTTCTCACAGAACATTACTGAGAGTGATATTTCTTTCAAAATGGAAAACATCATCATTCTGTCCCTACTTCTATACATGGAACATTTAGCCATGTTCTTACAAGGGACATGACTTTCCATATTTCATCACACTTGCACAGCTTTGTGAGGTATGTACCAATGCATACATTTTATAGATGAGAAAATTAAGAGTTCAGATATATAAAAGGGGAAGTTGACATTATTAAGTACAAGTAGTGTGTTGGATAATTTACATATTTAATCTCACTGAATTTTAGAAGGCAGATATCACTGTCTCCATTTTCAAGATGTGGAAACAGATGAACAACTTAGGGTAACAAAGAATTTAGAGAGCTAAGATATGAACCTAGGTCTTTAATGCATAATAAGTGTCAGTTTCCACTATGCTTTGATGCCTCGCTAACAAAGTAGCCATCAGTGATTCCTGGTTTCCTATTACAGTTTCTCAAACCTGAGTTTAGAATGGACAATTAAAAAATAATTATTACACTTTGATTTAAACCATTTCATTAGTGTTACTTAAATATGTATAAACAATAATGAGGTATAAACTATTAATGTTTATCTGGCTTATCCAAGTATTAAAATCAAAATAACAATATATTAATAAAACAACCAAAAAAACATAAAATTCAATCAACTATTTTATCGTCATTGATGTCACACATTAGAAACCAAAGAGAGGCTTGAAAATGAATGTGAGGGGTGCCTGTGTGGCTCAGTCGGTTAAGCGTCCAACTTCGGCTCAGGTCACGATCTCATGGTCTGTGAGTTTAAACCCCGCGTCGGGCTCTGTGCCGACAGCTCAGAGCCTGGAGCCTGCTTCAGATTCTGTGTCTTCCTCTCTCTCTGCCCCTCCCCTGCTCATGCGCTCTCTCTCTCTCTCTCTCTCTCTCTCTCTCAAAAATAATGAATAAACATTAAAAAAAATTTTTTTAAAAAGAAATCTAAATGTGAGAGTCAGTGCATAAGAGTCCACTATGCCTTCCGTGGTGCTCTGATGATTCCACTCCCTACCATGAACTCCATGCCAACTAGAGGCCTGGTTTTCATATGGCAACCAAGCATTTGTCATCATGGCTATCAATGTCCTCTGCATGTTATGACCAATCATCATGCTAGGTGTTGATTCAGCCTCTCATTTCCTTTTTAAGTAGCCTTCACACCCAGCGCACAGCCCAACATGGGGCTTAAACTCAAGACCCTGAGATCAAGGCCTGAGCTGAGATCAAAAGTCAGATGCATAACCAACTGAGCCAGCCAGGTGCTCCCAGCCTCTCATTTTTTGTCACAAGGCCTCAGCAATTAAAGAATAGTATTTTGCAACATTATACTGTTTCAAGATGCCAAGCAAAAAAATCTCAATTTATTAAATTTAAAAACTGAAGTCTTAAATCTGTAAAAAATTCAATTGGACACTATTTGTGGGGAAAATTTTCTTTATAACAGCTAAGATTATTCAGAATGTGTATGGAGGTAAATGGAATAGCTTCGAGTATTTTTCACATAGGGCATATTAAATTAATAATGGTGAAATATCTCGACAATATATTACACACATTATAGTATTTATTTATGGTGCCTTCACCTGGATAATTCAATATTTGCATGTGTTTGCACAAAAATGTTCGTGATTTGTGCATGAAAGAGCACCAAATTTTCAGATTGCTTTTGATTATTGTTAAAATGTACATGCACACCACCTATGAAAACTTCCTGCCTGAATTAACTCTTGCCTACGCAAAAGCTAATTCTTAGAATGACATGTGTAAGGACTAACTCCAAATGACTTTCAATCTTATCTTCTAGAACTTCGCAAGCGGCCCTTTATTCTTTACTAACACCAAGCTGCTTGCGTTTCTCTGCACTTGTGATGTTACTGTAAGACTCCCTATCTTTGCACATGCTGGTTCTTCACCTGCAATATCCTATCTTTCTTTACATTCCTTGCTAACTCCATCTAGACCAACTCAGATGTGTGCTCTATAAGCACTTATTTTCTTATCACCCAAACCAGAGAAGAGATGAAAGCTTCCTGGTTTGTGACACTCCCTGTCCTTTGTACTTTCCTACCTCAAAGCATTTGTCCCATGGCCTTGTACTTGTTTGCTTACTTGAGGGTCTTTCCCATTAGAGAAATAGAGACTATTCCTTAACAATAGAGACTATCTTGTTCATTTGTGCTTATGTGGCACTTGGCACAATGTATGGCACATTGTGGCACATTGTAGGTGCTCATTTAATGGTCATGCACTGCATCGACGTGCTTGATTCTGCAAAGAGAGATCAAAGAAGGTATGGGCTTCACCAATAAGAAGCTCAAATCTAAACTCTGGAAGGATGATACCCTTGTTGCATTAGCAGAGACGGATGTCTCAATTGAGTAAGACTCAGAGCAGAATTACTATGTATACTTGGGGAGGAAAGCTGTGAATCGTGAAATGCTTTATGTTGGAGAGATACTGTACAGCTAAATAGACTACACCAAAAAAAATGAACTTTATCATCTTCACAGCCTCTATCTTGGGCAAAAAAAAATGTAAAATGCAAAACAGACGTCATAATGACAATGAGAGGCAGAGAGAAAAAACCAAGACAGAGAATAATGTGTGCGCACGCATTTAAATAATTTGGAGAACTTTTGAGAGACTTACAGTGCATAAAATATCTATTACGACTCAACAATTCTCTCATTTAGCATGAAAAACACAATCTCTCTATGTTATGCTGCCAATATGGTGGTGCTCAAGTGGGAATACACAGATTGTCAACATTGTTGGTTATTCGTGTCTGCAAACCAGCCAAAGATAAAACATGTGCAGAACAGGGGAAGAATTGAGTTTGGGGACTCTACAAAACTATCTCTGCTCACTCACTGAATAAAACTGGTGTGTACAAACACATAAGCCATGTAAGTCAAGTTAGGAAAGCAACTCAAAGCAGATTTACAGAAGTTAAACAAGGAGCCTTTGGAGGGAGAATATTTCAAAGCAATCTGCTTAGAGAATTTTACAGCCTCAGGGCCTGACATCTGTAGACAGCCAAATGCCTGCAGGAAACTAATGAGGAGAATATACAAATTAACAGCACACGATCTAAATCAATAGCATTTTTGAGAGATGTAAAAACATTGTGAAAGGGCAAATAGGAGTGAAAGTAGACGAAAATTATTCCGGCATTCTCAAAAGTATTTTTCTCTGCACTTATTGTACAGGGATACAAATAGCTCCTTTAGAGAAGTTGACACTTCTTTTTCTTCTGTAATAAAGAAGATATAGTAATGAACAGCCTCTGGAATAGGAGAAATGTGGGTTCAAAACTCGTCCTCCCTACTACAAACTGATGTCTTCCTAGAGCCACTGATAATCTCATCTGCAAAGTGAATAAAATGAACCCTTCCTTTTAGGACTGTTGTAAAAAGTAGACAGAAAATTTGCAGCATTTCAAACACATAAATGAAACATGGTAAACATTCAAAAAACAGTAGCTGTTAACATAACCATCCTCTATATTCTAAGAGTTTAAGAATGTTCTACTAACAATGCACCAAGAATTGCAAGTCCCTAGCCTAAAGCACCTATTTTTTCTTGCTGAACTGAATGAAACAGTAGAATGTAATCTCCCAGACTTGCCTAAACTGTCCATTCTCTTGTGAAACTCTAACTTAAAAAATATTCATATCCAAATTTGCTTATGTTTATGCCATCTGATCAGGGACATTTGATTTGGCTCTCAATTATATTATTTCCTTGTTCCCTTTTTTTCTTGGCCAACATCTAAATCCTCTCTTGGTTGTGCTATATTTGTGGTCTTTTTTTAAGGACCCTAAATATTATCATTATGACTACTATCTCTTAAAATAAATAGCCACAGGGGGCACCTGGGTGGCTCAGTCGGTTAAGCGGCCGACTTCAGCTCAGGTCAAGATCTCGCGGTCTGTGAGTTCGAGCCCCGCGTCAGACTCTGTGCTGACAGCTCAGAGCCTGGAGCCTGTTTCAGATTCTGTGTCTCCCTCTCTCTCTGACCCTCCCCCGTTCATGCTCTGTCTCTCTCTGTCTCAAAAATAAATAAATGTTTAAAATAAATAGCCACGGGAAGCCTGGGTGGCTCAGTTGGTTAAGCGTCCAACTGAGGCTCAGGTCATGATCTCAGTTTGTGAGTTCGAGCCCTGCGTTGGGCTCTGTGCTGACAGCTCAGAGCCTGGAGCCTGCTTTGGATTCTGTGTTTCGCTCTCTCTGCCCCTCCCCTGCTCACGCTCTATTTCTGTCTCAAAAATAAATAAAAACACTTAAAATTTTTTTAAAAAATAAATAAATAGCCACTGACAGCAGCAATTCAAGGCAAGCTGCCCACAAACAGGAGTTTTTTTTAATTATTTATTTGTATTAGTGAAGACTTTTAATTTGTCAAAGAGAATTTTGAGGCTGTTAGTGCTTCGTATCTATTTCCATAGGTAAAATATGGTCCCAAATGGCTGCACTTCCTGTTGTGTCCATTCCCATCTCATTTATTCACTGGGTATGGTCACATTAGAAGTGACACATCAGGGTATCAGGGTAGCTCAGTTAGTTGAGTGTCTGACTCTTGATTTCCACTCAAGTCATGATCCCAGGGTCATGGGATTGAACCCCATGTTGGGTTCTGCATTGAGCTCAGAGACTGATTAAGATTCTTCTCTCTCATTCTGCCCCTCTCCCCCACTCAGGCTCTCTCTCCTCTAAAATAAAAAATATGAAAACATTAAAAAAAAAAGAAATGGCCCATCATCAACTAGGATTAAGTGGCAACGAGCCATAGCTTCTAAAATGCCATTTTGTTTGCTTTGAAGGTTTAAGTGTTCTCTTCCTCTTAGAGATCTAGCCATTTGTGAAGTATGGTTGACCCTGAAATTTTGGTATAGTGATAATTTTTTATCACAAAATTAATTGGGAAGTTTTGAAATTATTTTCTACAGTTTTTGTGTGTGCCTCTTGCATAGTACTTACTGTGTGCGGCAAAGTATCTTTGTGTGTGTTCAGTTTTTTTTTTTATTTTTTTAATGTTTATTTACTTTTTAGAAAGAGAAACAGAATGCAGACAGGTGAGGGGGAGAGAGAGAGGAAGACAGACAATCTGAAGCAGGTTCCAGGCTCTGAGCTGTCAGCACAGAGTCCAACGTGGGGCTTGATCTCACAAACCGTGAGATCATGACCTGAACCGAAGTCGGATGCTTAACCAACTGAGCCACCCAGGTGCCCCTATTCAGTGTTGTTCTTATGTGCTGCTTATTTCTTCAGGGAAGGGTTGTCTTTGAGTCCCCAGTGACTGATTAGTGCAATGCCACTGCTTTTTTGATGATGATGATGATGATGATGATGATTGTGTTGTTGGATTATTCTACAAAATCTAATCTTTTCCCAGAAGGAAATCTCTCATATTACTCTTAAATACATGATTACGTGTTTGGATGTGTTTGTTGTTCAGATTTATTTAAAGGAAATTAATGATAATAATAAATAATTTGAAACATTCAAAAATATATAAAGAACCATGAAGCTAATGCCTAACACCCATAGATGACCATTCTTTTTTTTTTTTTTTTTTTTGAGGTACTTGTATTTTCACAGGCAGTTGCAAGAACTAATACAGAGGAATCTCATGTATCCTTTAGTTTATCCCAATCGTAATATTTTACAAACCCAACCTAAAATATCACAGAGTGTTGACATTGATACAATCAAGCTACAATTTATTTCCCTGCAAGGACCCCTCAGGCTGGCCTTTTAAAGCCAAGCCTACTTCTGTCCTGTCCCTGACCCCTCATTAACCCTTGGCAGCCAATAATCTGTTTTTTATTTCTGTGATTTTGTCATTTAAAAAAGTGTTCCATAAATAAAATCATACAGTCTACAATCTTTTGCGATTGGCCTCCTTTCTCCCCACACAGCCTTATTCTCTGGAAATTCACCCAGGTTGTTGTTGTTTTTTTGTTGTTGTTGTTTTTTAATTTTTTAAAAATGTTTATTTTTTATTTTTTTAACTTAATTTTTTTATTTTTTACAATTTACATCCCAATTAGTTACTTTATAGAGAAACAATGATTTCAGTACATTCTTTAATGCCCCTTACCCATTTAGCCCATCCCCCCTCCCACAACCCCTACAGCAACCCTCAGTTTGTTCTCCATATTTATGAGTCTCTTTTGTTTTGTCTCCCTCCCTGTTTTTATATTATTTTTGTTTCCCTTCCCTTATGTTCATCTGTTTTGTCTCTTAAAGTTCTCATATGAGTGGAGTCATATGATTTTTGTCTTTCTCTGACTGACTAATTTCACTTAGCATAATACCCTCCAGTTCCATCCACGTAGTTGCAAATGGCAAGATTTCATTCTTTTTGATTGCTAAGTAATACTCCATTGTGTGTGTGTGTGTGTGTGTGTGTGTGTGTGTGTGTATGTATATGTATATACATAAACATATACACACACACACACACATATATATATATATATATATATATATATATATATACATATATATATACACCACATTTCTTTATCCATTCATCCATCGATGGACATTTGGGCTCTTTCCATACTTTAGCTATTATTGAGAGTGCTGCTATACACATGGGGGTGCATGTGTCCCTTCGAAACAGCACACCTATATCCCGTGGATAAATGCCTAGAAGTGCAATTGCCAGGTCGTAGAGTAGTTCTATTTTTAGTTTTTGAGAAACCTCCATACTGTTTTCCAGAGTGGCTGCACCAGTTTGCATTCCCACCATCAGTGCAAAAGAGGTCCTCTTTCTCCGCATCCTTGCCAACATCTGTTGTTGCCTAAGTTGTTAATGTTAGCCATTCTGATAGGTGTAAGGTGGTATCTCATTGTGGTTTCGACTTGTATTTCCCTGATGATGAGTGACATTGAGCATTTTTTTTTATGTGTCGATTGGCCATCTGGATGTCTTCTTTGGAGAAGTGTCTAATCACGTCTTTTGCCCATTTCTTCACTGGATTATTTGTTTTTTGGGTGTTGAGTTTGATAAGTTCTTTGTAGATTTTGGATACTAACCCTTTATCTAATATGTCATTTGCAAATATCTTCTCCCATTCTGTCGGCTGCCTTTTAGTTTTGCTGATTGTTTCCTTTGCTGTGCAGAAGCTTTTTATTTTCACGAGGTCCCAGAAATTCATTTTTGCTTTTATTTCCCTTGCCTCCAGAAACATGTTGAGTAAGAAATTGCTGTGGGCAAGATCAAAGAAGCTTTTGCCTGCTTTCTCCTCGAGGACTTTGATGGCTTCCTGTCTTACATTGAGGTCTTTCATCCATTTTGAGTTTATTTTTCATATGGTGTAAGAAAGTGGTCCAGGTTCATTCTCTGCATGTTTCTGTCCAGTTTTCCCAGCACCACTTGCTGAAGAGACTGTCTTTATTCCATTGGATATTCTTTCTTGCTTGGTCAAAGATTAGTTGCCCATACGTTTGTGTGTCCACTTCTGGGTTCTCTATTCAGTTCCATTCATTTGAGTGTCTGTTTTTGTGCCAGTACCATACTGTCTTGATGATTACAGCTTTGTAGTATAGCTTAAAGTCTGGGATTGTGATGCCTCTTGCTTTGATTTTCTTTTTCAAGATTGCTTTGGCTATTCGGGATCTTTTCTGGTTCCATACAAATTTTAGGATTATTTGTTCTAGCTCTGTGAAGAATGCTGGTGTTACTTTGATAGGGATCGTGTTGAATATGTAGATTGCTTTGGGTAGTATCGACCATAGATGACCATTCTTAGTATTTACATGCATATGTAAACTATAAAGCAGTATTTCTCATATACATACATATATTTAATGAAATAGTGATTGCTTTCTACAGTGTTCGTAACTAGTGTTGCAGTTGTTGGTTTGAAAACACTGGTAACAATACATTATTAACCATTTGTTCTTAAAAAGACATTTTTTTAGTGATTGCTTATTTTATTGTATACATACACCATAATGAACTGAATTATTCTTTTCAGTATGAGAAACCATATCCTCTTTTGTCATTAGTGAAGGACATTTCTCCCACTGACCCTCAATGGAGGAGGAACATTGATATGAACACTTTCAGTCCCTGTCTCCCAAAAATTAATGATTGGGTCCCATTTACAGTAAGTAGGATCATGGTATTAAAGGTTATTGCTTCTGGAAGGAGTTGCTTCTTTTTTATTTTGACCTTGCAGAGCTCACTGGCACACTTTCTTTGAGTTTCCTTGCTCTAAGCACTTTGCTATAAAAATCTGAGGCAAAATCCTTCTATAGGAAGGGGAAATGTGGGAAATTTGGCTATGGAAATGGGTGGAAAATGTGGCTATGTCTGCAGTTTTTTGTCTTCAATCCTGGGGTAACTCCCAGGCTATTCTCAAGGTGAGGATTGATTAGAAGCTAAATTCTCAAATCTGGTCATTATCTGAGAGCTCTGCATTTAGGGGGAGTGGTAAGAGGTCATTTTTTCAAACATTGGTAAAGACAATATTTTGATCTCTGTTAAGTGATTATTTGGTCTGTTCTGTTAGTTAGAGCCAAAAGGAGAAGGGACCTTCCCTTCCAGCATATTGATACAAATGAATATCAAAAGGCAAATTTGGAAGCTAATGTCATGGATCAAATTATTTTATGGTGACATTATTTATAAGCATAAAACACATAGATTTAAGAGTACAGTTCAAGGAATCCATCTGAAAACTCCTACTAAAATCATCCTAAAAATACCCTTTGTGACCACTTTCAATAAATGTCCTGTCCACAACAGAGAGCCATTATTCTGATTTCTATTGCTATAAATTAGTTTCACTTTTCCTTGGAATTCATATAAGTGAAATCAGATAGTGTATACTGTTTTGTGTGTCTTCTTCCATTCAACATATTATTGAGATGTATCCATGTTGAACATATTAGGAGTTTATTCCTTTATTCTACTGAATATGTGAAAATTAATCCATTCCTTTGTTGATGCCTATTTGGGTTATTTCTAGTACATTCCTGTGCATGTCTTTAATAGACATTTTTTTTTCATTGCTCTTGGGCAAAGATTTAGAACTGGAATTACCAAATCATAGGGTAGCTATAGTTTTAACTTCCTTAGAAACTGATAAATATTTTCTAAAATGATAGTAACATTTACATTGCTGCCAGCAATGAATGAGAGTTCTGGTTGCTCCAAATCTTCATGAATATTTGTCAGCAATTTTTGTTCTAGTCATTCTAGTACGTGTAAAGTCATATTTCATTGATTTTATTGTGGTTTTAATATGCATCTCTATAAAGATTAATTATGTATGGTAGAAAGAATGAAAGAGAATTTATATTATAACTAGAAAACACTGAGAATGTAGAACCTGGGGAGGGTAATAACTAATTGTATGTAAAACTCAGGAGAGACAAGAGCTAATATCATATTAGTGTGAAATCCTTTTAATGGAGTAATGAGTAGAAAGTAACATATTAGCCACGCTTTGAAAAGACAGATTTTAAGACCAGACACGTGAGTAATTCTTTAAAAACAGATCAATGGTATATAAAGAGAAACTGGGAGCAAATAGCTTAGAACTAAACATATTTTATCTGTATAGGCCCTAGTTTTATTTTTTTTAATTTTTATAATTTTTAATGCTTATTTATTTTTGTGTGTGTGTGAGAGAGAGAGAGAGAGAGAGAGAGAGAGAGAGAGAGCTAGCAGGAAAGGGGCAGAGAGAGAGGGAGACACAGAATCTGAAGCAGGCTTTAGGCTCTGAGCTGTCAGCACAGAGTTCAATGCCAGCTGGCCGAACCCAGGAGCTGTGAGATCACGACCCGAGCAGAAGTCAGAAGTTCAACCGACTGAGGCACCCAGGTGCCCCTAGGCCCTAGTTTTAAATCCAATGTTAATACTATAAAAATGATGACCTAAAATGCAATTTTATTTTATACATACCATTAAAAAACTCAGCAAAATATTTGATTTTTGAGATGGCTACAATTTTTCTCTCTTGGCTTCCTGTTCAGTTGTTTTCAGTAACCCTGTACCAAATACAAATACTTCTGACTGTTTCTAACACAAGATTCAATGTGAAGCTTTGTTTCAATATGATACAGTATCCAGATTGCATTCAATTAGGAAGTGATTATGTAGTAAAAATATTGACACAAGGAGGCTCATTTTATAATTTTTCTTCCAAATGAATTTTGAAAACATATGTGAAGATTACAGATGGAGAATTCAAAATTTTGTGTATCCCTGATTATCCACTGGGTGGCATGACTGTGCACATGCCTGAGTGCATGTGAGCATGCGTGTGTGCATGTGTGTGTGTGAATACAGTGCAAGGAGGAATATTTATCTATTAAGCCTTGAGGATGGAAGGAACCATCACCTAGGTAGGTTTATTAGTCAAATAAATCAACATTAATGGTTGATTAGCAAGGTGTGAAGTGTCAAGGGATACTTAGATTCCTTATTTGTGAAAGGACAACTATGAAGAAGGAGATATCAAATGGAACTAGAAGAGTCATGGAATTGGATTTTGTGGAAAGAGGTGTGTGTGTGTGTGTGTGTGTGTGTGTGTGTGTGTGTGTGTGTGATGGTTTTTCCTTTCAGGATAGGGAAGATAAACAATTTTAGATGGAAACAGGATGCATTAAACAACACTAAGAAGACATGATTTAGGAATGAAAAGACTGGAAGAGAAAATAGGAATAGATTTGAGGGCATATTAAAGGAACTTGGGAAGGTGTTTGGTAGTTTGTGGGTAGGCTATTTTGATATGTTTTTCTAATATATAAATGATTATAATATGACTAGTTTTTATTGCTGTGGTTACTACCAATATGATTGTCCAGTAAAATAGGCAAGAATGAATTTATAAATAAGAACTCAATGTTTTATTTTCTGAAATGCATAGGTATGTATACATTTATTTATATACCAAGAATTTTATGTATAGAGTTCTTAAAAACTTAGCAGCAAAAATATATATATATAATAAATATATATATAAATATAAATATAAAATATATATATATATATATATATATATATATATATACTTTACATTCTCCTGGATAGTCTTAGACTGAAACTAATAGTTAATAAGTTAATATTTGTCTCAGACAAGTACCCATATAAACAGTTAATGGTGATTAAGAAGAAATGTTTGGTTCTTTGTGTTTAGCAAAGCACATATTTTCTCATCTTTAGTCATTATTATCTGAAATATTGACATATATTGATTTTATTTAAAAAATAAACACAATGCACATATTGCTAATTTTTGTTAAAGGAACCAATGAAGTGGCCTGATATAAAATTACATCTGATCTTTGAACAATGCAGGGGTTAGGCGTGTCGACCTTCCACAGTCAAAAATTCACATATAACTTTTGACCATCCAAAAACTTAACTACTGATAGCCTACTGTTGACCAAAGCCTTCCCAATAATATGAAATGTTGATTAACACGTATTTTGTACGCTATATGTATTTTATGCTGCATTCTTACAACAAAGTAAGCTAGAGAAAAGGAAATGTTATTAAGAAAATCATAAGAAAGAGAAAATACATTTACAGTACTATATTGTAAAAAAATCTGCATATAAGTGGAGCCAGGCGGTTCAAACTCAAGGGTCAGCTGTAATTCAAAGGCACAGTGATGCTGCCATTTTGGATAGCTTAGGCAACTCAACTCTTAGATATTTGGAATTTTGGGATATGTAAACTATTATGATGTAAATTATATACTAACTTATTTTAAAACCTTTGAGACAAAATTGAATAATGTTTCAGTGCATTACCTGGATATGAGATTGTTCCTGCATGCAAACCAGAGTAGGAAGTCCTTACATTCCCTACCCCACAAAGTCACAAAATCCATGTCCAAAATCTCATTCATTTACTTATAAATCTCAAATTCTTTCAAAGTCTATATGCTTTTGTTTGACATAAAATTCTTTATTAAGTAAACTTAAAAAATCACATTAAAGGTAAAAATATAAAACTATAGTTACATTAGAGCAAGAAATAGTAAAATCAAGTGTCTGTTTAAACTGCTTGTGAATTTACAAGTATCTCAAAATAAAAAGTCTACTTAAAAATTGTTTAATAAAGAAGTACTCAATGATAAAGAAAACCAATGAAAATAAAATCAAAATTATTGTAAAGATCACAATAAAAAAGCTGAGATGAAACCACCGTAAAGTACCATTGCACATCCACCAAAATGGCTAAAATTTAAAAAAATAAATGACTGGCAATGCAAAGTTACAAGCAATGCTACAGAAACCCTGGACTCTCATATAATGCAGTTGGGAATAAAATTAATTATAGATACTTTGTAAGACTATTTAGCAGTATTTATGAAATACTATCCATTTCTGGGTTTGAGCTCCAAAACATAAAGTGCATATGTCTACCAAGATAGAGGTGCATAGTGGTTTCATTCACAATATGCAAAAAGTGGGACTTATACAAATCTCCATTAATAAAAGAATGTATAAATAAATTATGGGAGGTTTCATACAAGGGGCTGCTATACTGCAATTAAAATATAATAATTATTGACTCCTGAAACAAAATGGATGGGTCTTACAGACATTATCATTATTACCTCAAAACTGACATTGCAAAAGAATACATACTGTATCATCCAATATATACAAAGTTCAGAGACAGGTAAAACCAATTGATAATGAAAGTTAGAATAATGATTACCCCTTGCAGATATTACTGATGACAAATAAGCTTAAGGGAACATCCTAATGTACTAGAATAGTTCTTGGATCTGACTTATACCTATTTTGCTATACAATGTGGTTACATGGCTTAAGTCTATACACTTAAAATATGATTTCTAAACTTTATTTTATATGTTCTATAGGTTCTTTTTTAAAAAGCTTTTTATTTTTTTATTTTTTTATTTTTTAATGTTTATTTTTGAGAGAGAGACAGAGACAGAGACAGAGCGTTATGCCACTGACCTTAACGAAAACAAAAGCAACTCCATGTCAAGCCTCAGGATGAATATGCCCAATCCAAGCAATGACAAAAACTGTAGAATTACAGAGATGTGTGAAGGCACATTTCCCTTTAACCATTCCTGATTAACTGGATGTAAGTACTAGGGCCAAAATGTCATAACCAAAAAATGAATGGCATACAATAGCACCACCCCATATTTTTCAGGACTTAATGATTGTGAGCTTGCTGGACATATAGAGAGTCAATGGGTATTATTGTCACCTCATCTCTGCAGTCTCCATTTCTTTTTTTTTTTTTAATTTTTTTTAACGTTTATTCATTTTTGAGACAGAGAGACAGAGCATGAATGGGGGAAGGTCAGAGAGAGAGGGAGACACAGAATCTGAAGCAGCTCCAGGCTCTGAGCTGTAAGCACAGAGCCCGACGCGGAGCTCGAACCCACGGACTGCGAGATCATGACCTGAGCTGAAGTCGGACGCCCAACCGACTGAGCCACCCAGGTGCCCCTGCAGTCTCCATTTCTGATAATTATCTGAATTTCTACCATTTTACAGAATTTTTAAAGTTATAAATAAAGGCAATTGCAGAGATTCCATCCCTGTCTTTACATGATTACCCCAGGTGTGTGGGTGATAGCAGGGTATAGAGTGACTGCAAGGCATGAAAACACAAATCATCTCTCTGTCATTTACTAGAATGATGTTTTTTTTCCCTTCCCCTGGAGACTGTGATTATCTGGGTGGATTGAAATAATCACACTTTTCAGTTCATGACACAGGAATCACTGGTCCCTCTAAGGCTCTGCTCTATTAGATTTCATTATAATTTTTATTTCTCCTTTGTAATCTGTAAGTACTTTTCCCTTGATTTTGTTAGTTTTCATGGCTATATTTATATCTCAATATGATATACTAATTAATTTTGTACACTTATTTTTACAATTTTTTTCATTTTTATTTATTTGAGAGAGAGAGAGTACGAGCAGAGGAAGGGACAGAGGGAGGGAGAGAGAGAGACAGAGACAGAGACAGAGACAGAGACAGAGACAAAGAGAATCTTAAGGAGGCTCCAGGCTCAGGTGGGATCACGACCTGAGCCAAAATCAAGAGTCAGTTGCTCAAGTGACTGAGCCACACAGGTACCCCCTAATGTTGTACATTTCTTAAAGTTCTATGCAATGTAGAATATTTTCTAAACCTTTCTTTGTTCAATATTATGTTCTAAGAATCATCTGTATTATGGGTATAAGTCTAATTCAATCATTTTACTGGTGTGTAGTTTTTCATCATATGACTATATGTTATTTATCTATCCTATTGTCAGTGAACATTTGAGTTGTTTCAGATTTTTTGTTATTACATCTAGTGCTGCAACGAACATTCTGTACCAATATTCTGGGGTAAGTCTGCAAGATTACCTCCATGTTATGAAGTTAGGAGAATTTCTAGATCTTATGATGTACATATTTTAACTTTTCCAACATAATGCCATTTTTTTCTGTTTTTTATTTTTAACCAATTACACTCCCACTAGCAGTATGTGATTATTTTTCTTATTCTTTACCTACACTACATATTGTCAGATTTCACCTTTGCCAATTTGCTGGATGTGCAATGCTATTTCATTGTGGTTTAATTTGAAAAATCCCTGCCTATTTTGAGGTTGAGCATCCTTTTTATATATCAATCGGCTATTTGTGAACGCTGCTCAATAAATTACCCTTCCAAGTCTTGTGTTCATGTTTCTGTTTTTCCATTAATGATAGGCAGAAGATTTTTTAATATGCTCTGGATCCTAATTCATTGTCAGTTATACATGTCCTAAATATCTTCTTCAATTGTGTCTTCTCTTTTCTTGTTCTTTTGTGTGATTTGATTAGGAAATTTATTTTGTTTGAATAAAATTAATATTCAGTTAAATCTTTTGTGTGTGTGTGTGTGTGTGTGTGTGTGTGTGCGTGATCCATCTTGTTTAAGGAATACTCCTTTATGCAAGGTCAAGATATTCTTCCATGGTGATTTCTAAAATTTTAGTTTTGTTTTGACATTTATGTCTTAATCCAACTGGAATTTATATTTGCATATGGTACAAGTAGTGGGACAAATTTAATTCTTTTTAATCTACATAATAATTATCCTAATAGTTTTACTGTAAAGCCCATCCTTTAATCAATGATCTTCATTATTAGCTCTGTCATTCTGTGCCCTGACTCTCCATTGTTTCACATTATTCTATTTGTCTATCCACATTCAATGCCACACTTTCTTCATTATTATTGATTTATGATAAATCCTTGTGACAAATTTACATTCTTGTTTCCTTTCCAGGATTCATATTATTTATTTATCCTTGGATCTTTGCTCATCCATATACATTTTAGATTCTACATGTATATTTCCAATAAAAAAATTGTTGGGTTTGGGTAGGATTGAATTGAATGTTTAGATCAATTTTAGGAGGACTGAAACACTAAGATTTTATTTTTTAGTCAATGAACACAGTCTGTCTCATAACTTATGTCTCATATAATGGCTCTTAATCATTAAAAAAAGTTTTTAAATTTTCTTACACATATGTTTTTAGATTCATTCCTAGCTTATTTATATGTTTGAAATAATTGTAAAGCGTATTTTAAACTACATTTCTCTGTTATTATCTTATGGCTGTAGAAAAACTAATA
Source organism: Panthera tigris (assembly GCF_018350195.1). Lineage (NCBI taxonomy): Eukaryota > Metazoa > Chordata > Mammalia > Carnivora > Felidae > Panthera > Panthera tigris. Next base: position 120,024,576 of record NC_056667.1, read on the forward strand.
CTTCAGATGTTGATTATTAATCACAATTGTAGAAAAAAATTAAAAATTCTAGTCATTTATGGTAGTGCTTTAGTGTGTTCCTTTCTTCATAGGTAATCATATAATATATACATAAAGTTTTATTAATTTTTTCCATCTTCATATTTTTGTTTGTTTTTATTACCTTTCCTTCTAATCTGGGACTTCCAATTAATTGATGAATAAAAGTGTTGATGAGCAACATTATCTTATTCTTATTTTCAAAGACAAATTTTCAGTTAAGTTAAAAAGTGTGTGCTGTGGGGTTTTTTTGGTGACATACTTTATAAGGTTAAATGTCTATTTTCCATTTTTAGTGTACTGGGTGGTTTTGCCAAGGGTAGTGTTTTATCTTATCAAATGTCTTATTGACATCTACTGAGATGAAGATAGCACTTTCCTTTCCTTTTAAAGTGGAAAATCACCTTAATAGGGTTTTTCTAGCTTTAAGCTGAGACAAAAAAAAAAAAAAGTGGTATGATTATTCTTATATGTATTTTGGTGAACATGTAGGATATACACTGAGAAGTGAAATTTCTAGGTTATTGTTAGGGTTTCTGTAGCTCAGGGTGTATCCAACATTAGTTGGTAATACCAATTTTCCAGAATGGTTAATATATCTGCACTAGTGATTAGTAGTGAATAAAAATCGTATTGCCACAAATTCTTACCAGAGCTTGATAAGATCAATCTTTTTAGTGACCCTCTTTTTTTTTCTTTTTTGAGAGAGAGAGAGAGAGAGAGAGCAAGCATGCAGACATGAGCTGGGGAGGGGCAGAAGGAGAAGGAGAGAGAGAATCTTAAGCAGGATTCACGTCCAGCATGGAGCCATACAGGGGGCTGGGTCTCATGACCATCAGATCATGACCTGAGCCAAATTCAAGAGGCAGACACTTAACTGACTGAGCCACCCATGTTCTTCTCAATCTTTTTAATTTTAGCTACTTTTTGGTGGGAATGTAGAGGCATCTTCTTGTATTTGTAATTTTAATTTCTCTGATTAATAAAGAGCATAGACACATTACATTTACATTTCTAAAAAATGTAGCCACATGCCGTGTTAATGGATCAAAAAAATAAGTATCATTAAGACATAAATTCTCTCCCTATTCATCTACAAATTTAGTGCGTTTCCAAAGTAAATTGATCATTACACCACAGCATAGGCAATATTGGTCTCCACATATATTAAAGAATTAAATGAGTACAGTAAAATTATAAAAGTAATAATAGAAGATGTAAATTAGGAAGGATTTAATAAAGGCATTTTAATAAAGAGATTTAAAAGCACAAAGCTTGAAGTAAATAGTTGATAGATGTGAAAGCATACAAATAAAATATTTCCATTCAACAGAGAACAGAAAATGTGAAGTCAGCAGAAGAGTAGAGAGTGGAGAATATTTTACATTGATGACAAGTGAGAAACAACTAATCCTTTTACTATGCTAAGAACTCCTATACATTAGCAAGCAAAAGACAGAAAATGGGAAAACACTGTGAAAAGATACAATTCACAGAAGAAAAAGAAAAAATCAATTAAAATAATTATTGTTAGTTGTTTTTCATAGAGGCTATATGGTTAGGTACATACATGGTAATGACTTGAATATTCAACATCTGTTGTTCCATTTACCAAGCTATGGACTAAAATTTTCATATATTATGTTATCAGACTTAAACTCTCCTTGGGTGGAACAGCATGGAAGTTTTTTGTGTGTCTTGCGTCCACGAAATACAGCCAGACCAACACTGAACCATCCTACACACCTAGAAAACTGATTGGAGGATTAACACAACAATCTGCACAACCTGAACCACAGAATTCAGCATGTACTCTGCGGGGAGGGGTGAACTTGGGGGAGCGAGAAGGCGCAGGAGGGAGGTGCTTTTGCAAGCGGAGAGAGGACAGAGACTGGGGGTGGGGGTGGAGAATACGGGAAAAGAACCCCTCCCCAAAAGCAGCTGGAGAGAAAATGGAAAATTGGAAATAGCCGCAGGGACTAAACTAAAAAGGGAGAAAGGAGAAAGGAGAGGGTTTAAATTCCATTAAGACTGTAAACAAGGCAAGCGCAGAGTCTGCAACTCCGCAGCTCCATACCTGGTGGTGCTCTGGTGGGAAGGGCGAATCCCCAGGAGCAGAGTGGGGTCCAGGAGGTTCTCGGGCCACATGGGGAAAAGCAGTTCCACTGCTGGAAGGACATTTGGCACAGACTATTGAAGCCACCTGGTCCCAGCAGACCCCAGAAAACAGCCACATTCGCTGGTGCTGGAACAAGGTTGTTAAGGGTGAAGCCTGGTGACAGACATGTGTTGTGATTTTCCATAATCCCTGAAACGCTGCTGCTACACTGTCACGCGAACTTTTTCTGGGGTGGGCTGGCACCTGGCCACAGTCTCGGGGCACCGGCAGCAGCAGGGTCCAGCGGGCATTCCTGGGTGCAGCTGACATTTGGCCATTGCTCATTCGGCCATTGCTTGGTGAGACCCTCCCACAGAAGGGCCAAATGGGTCAAAGCCACAGTCCTTCAGAAGTAAGGGGCCAGGGAAAATAGCCGCATCTGAGATAAAACTCAGGAGGGAGGTACTGCCTGGGGCCTGGTCACGGAGAGTGAAAAAGCGGGGAGTGGACGAGAGCTGAAGACGGAGGACAGGTGTGCGATTGCTGATCCCGGAGAACAGACTGGGTGGCTGGGTAACGCCATTTTTCACTACTCCCGCGCATGCGCCAAGCACCGCAATAATTCACCCCAGTAGGCTAGCAGCGCCATCTAGTGGAGAGCAGAGCCGTTACACTGAGCCCTGCCCAGCTGGGCAACTTCCTTTAGGGACTATAAAGTGCTACATAGACTGACTTCTAGGGGAAAACGAAGTAATTTAAGTCCTACTTCAATCTGTTATCAGGTCCATGTATTCAATTTTCTTTCATTTTTTTTTCACTTTTACACTTCTTTTCTTTTTCTTGAATACAAAAAGAGAAAAAATTAACTTTTATTTTCAATTTTTATTAAAAAATTCTTCTTTAATTTTTATTACTATATTTTCTCTTTTGTGTAATTTTTTTCAAATTCTATTTTACTTCCATCATTTTATTTTAGTCTATTTGAGTGTATTCACCTTTTCAAATTTTCAAACAATTTCCCTTTTTTTCTTTTTCTTTTTTTCTCTTTTTCATTTCTTCTCTTTTTCTTGAATGCAGAAAGAGAAAAACTTAATTTTTACTTTCAATTTATATTAAAAATATTTTTATTTAAATTTTTTTATTATATTTTTTGCTTTTATGTAAATTTTTTCAAATTCTATTTTACTTCCATCATTTTATTTTAGTCTACTATAGTGTATTCACTTATTCAAATTTTGAAACAATTTCCTTTTTTTCTTTTTTTACAGTTTTTCTCTTTTTCATTTCTTATCTTTTTCTTGAATACAGAAAAAGAAAAATTCATATTTATTTTTAATTTTCATTAAAAGTATTTTTCTTTAATTTTTTTTTACTCTATTCTTTACTTTTGTGTATATTTTTTCTAATTCTATTTTACCCCCATCATCTCATTTTAGTCTACTTCAGTGTATTCATTTTTTCAAATTCTCAAACGATTTTCTTTTTTTTTCTTTCCCCCTGCTTTTTTTTCTCTAATCTCTCAAACCACTTTCAACACCCAGACCAAAACACACCTAGGATATAGCATCATTTATTCAATTTGTGTGTGTGTGTGCGTGTGTGTTATTTTTTAATTTTAATTTTTTTTAATTTTAATTTTCTACCTCATTAATTCCTTTTCTCCCTTCAAAATGACAAAACGAAGGAATTCACCCCAAAAGAAAGAGCACGAAGAGATGAGAGCCAGGGATTTAACCAACACAGATACAAGCAAGATGTCTGAACCAGAATTTAGAATCATGATAATAAGAATACTAGCTGGAGTCAAAAATATATTAGAATCCCTTTCTGCAGAGATAAAAGAAGTAAAAAATAGCCAGAATGAAATTAAAAGTGCTATAACTAAGCTGGAATCACAGATGGATGCAGTGGTGTCAAGGATGGATGAGGCAGAACAGAGAATCAGCGATATAGAGGACAAACCTATACAGAATAGTGAAGCAGAAAAAAAGAGGGAGATTAAGGCAAAAGGACATGATTTAAGAATTAGAGAAATCAGTGACTCATTAAAAAGGAACGGCATCAGAATCATAGGGGTCCCAGAGGATGAAGAGAGAGAAATAGGGGTAGAAGGGTTATGTGAGCAAATCACAATGGAAAACTTTCCTAACCTGGGGAAAGACCAAGACATCAAAATCCAGGAAGCACAGAGGACCCCCATTAGATTCAACAAAAACCGACCATCAACAAGGCATATCATAGTCAAATTCACAAAATACTCAGGCAAGGAGAGAATCATGAAAGCAGCAAGGGAAAAAAAGTCCCTAACCTACAAGGGAAGAAAGATCAGGTTTGCAGCAGACCTATCCACAGAAACACGGCAGTCCAGAAAGGAGTGGCAGGATATATTCAGTGTGCTGAATCAGAAAAATATGCAGTCAAGAATTCTTTATCCAGCAAGTCTGTCATTCAAACTAGAAGGAGAGATAAAAAGTTTCCCAGGCAAACAAAAATTAAAGTAGTTTGTGACCACTAAACCAGCCCTGCAAGAAATTTTAAGGGGACTCTCTGAGCAGAGAAAAGATGAAAAAAATATATAGAGAGAAATAAATAAACAAATAAATAAATAATAAATACCAAAAGCAACAAAGATTAGAAAGGATGAGAGAACACCACCAGAAACTCTAACTCTACAAGCATCAAAATGGCAATAAATTCATATCATTCAATACTTACTCTAAACGTCAGTGGACTCAATGCTCCAATCAAAACACATAGGGTAACAGAATGGATAAGAAAACAAGATCCATCTATATGCTGTTTACGAGGGACCCACTTTAAACCTAAAGACACCTTCAGATTGAAAATAAGGGGATGGAGAACCATGTATCATGCTAATGGTCAACAAAAGAAATCCAAAATAGCTATGCTTATATCAGACAATCTAGACTTTAAAATAAAGACTGTATCAAGAGATGCAGAAGGGCATTATATCATAACCAAGGGGTCTATCCACCAAGAAGACCTAACAGTTGGAAACATTTACACACAAAATGTGAGAGCACCCAAATACATAAATCAATTAATCACAAACATAAAGAAACTCATTGATAATACTACCATAGTAGTAGGAGACTTCAACACCCCACTCACAGAAATGGACAGATCATCTAATCAAAAAATCAACAAGGAAACAATGGCTTTGAAAGACACACTGGACCAGATTGACTTAACAGATATATTCAGAACATTTCATCCTAAAGAAGCAGAATATACATTCTTCTCCAGTGCACATAGAATGTTCTTCAGAATATACCATATACTGGGACACAAATCAGCCCTCAGCAAGTGCAAAAAGATCAAGATCATACCGTGCATATTTTCAGACCACAACACTATGAAACTCGAAATCAACCACAAGAAAAAATTTGGAAAGGTAACAAATACTTGGAGACTGAAGAACATCCTACTAAAGAATGAATGGGCTAACCAAGCAGTTAAAGAGGAAATTAAGGGGCGCCTGGGTGGCTCGGTCGGTTAAGCGTCCGACTTCAGCTCAGGTCATGATCTTACGGTCTGTGGGTTTGAGCCCCGCGTCGGGCTCTGAGCTGACAGCTCAGAGCCTGGAGCCTGTTTCAGATTCTGTGTCTCCCTCTCTGTGACCCTCCCCCGTTCATGCTCTGTCTCTCTCTGTCTCAAAATAAATAAACGTTAAAAAAAAATTTTTTTTAAAAAAGAGGAAATTAAAAAGTATATGGAAGTCAATGAAAATGATAACACCACAACCCACAACCTCTGGGATGCAGCAAAGGAGGTCATAAGAGGAAAGCATATAGTAATAGGCCTTCCTAAAGAAGGAAGAAAGATCTCAGATATACAATCTAACCTTATGCCTTAAGGAGCTGGAAAAAGAACAGCAAATAAAACCCAAAACCAGCAGAAGACAGGAAATAACAATGCTTAGAGCAGAAATTAATGCTATCGAAACTGAAAAAAAAACAGTAGAACAGATCAGTGAAACCAGAAGCTGGTTCTTCAAAAGAATTAAAAAAATTGATAAACCACTAGCTAGTTTGATCAAAAGGAAAAAGGAAAGGACCCAAATAAATTAAATCAATAATGAAAGAGAAGAGATCACAACCAATACAACAGAAATAAAAACAATAAGAGAATATTATGAGCAATTATATGCCAATAAAATGGGCAACCTGGAAGAAATGGACAAGTTGCTGGAAACATATACACTACCAAAACTGAAACAGGAAGAAATATAAAATTTGAACAGACCCATAACTAGTAAGGAAATCCAATTAGTAATCAAAAATCTGCCAAAAAACAAGAGTCTAGGGCCAGATGGCTTTCCAGGTGAATTCTACCAAATATTTAAGGAAGAGTTAACACCTATTCTCTTGAAGGTGTTCCAAAAAATAGAAATGGAAGGAAAACTTCAAACTCTTTCTATGAAGCCAGTATTACCTTGATTCCAAAACCAGAGACCCCAGTAAAACAGGAGAACTATAGACCAATGTCCCTGATGAACATGGATGCATAAATCTTCAACAAGATATTAGCCAACTGGATCCAACAATACATTAAAAAAAATTATTCACCACAACCAAGTGGGATTTATACTTGGGATGCAGGGCTGGTTCAATATCTGCAAAACAATTAATGTGATTCATCACATCACTAAAAGAAAGGACAAGAATCATATGATCCTCTCAATAGATTCAGAAAGCATTTGACAAAATACAGCATCTTTTCTTGATAAAAACCCTCAAGAAAGTAGGGATAGAAGGAGCATACCTCGAGATCATAAAAGCCATATATGAACGACCCAATGCTAATATCATCCTCAATGGGGAAAAACTGAGAGCTTTCCCCCTAAGGTCAGGAACAAGACAGGAATGTCCACTCTCACCACTGTTATTCAACATAGTATTGGAAGTCTTAGCCTCTTCAATCAGACAACACAAAGAAAAGGCATCCAAATCAGCCAGGAGGAGATCAAATTTTCACTCTTCACAGATGACATGATACTTTATATGGAAAACCCAAAGGATTCCACTGAAAAACTGCTAGAATTGATTCATGAATTCAGCAAAGTTGCAGGATATAAAATCAATGCACAGAAATTGGTTGCATACCTATACACCAACAATGAAGCAACAGAAAGAGAAATCAAGGAATCGATCTCATTTACAGTTGAACAAAAAACCATAAAATACCTAGGAATAAATCTAACCACACAGGTGAAAAATCTATATGCTGAAAACTATAGAAAGCTTATGAAACAAATTAAAGACACAAAAAAATGGAAAAGCGATTCCATGCTCCTGGATAGGAAGAACAAATATTGTTAAAATGTCGATACTACCCAAAGCAATCTACATATTCAATGCAATTGCTATCAAAATAATACCAGCATTCTTCACAGAGCTAGAACAAATAATCCTAAAATTTGTATGGAACCAGAAAAGATCACGAATAGCCAAAGCAATCTTGAAAAAGAAAACCAAAGCAGGAGGCATCACAATCTCACACTACAAGCTATACTACAAAGCTGTAACCATCAAGACGGCGTGGTACTGGCACAAGAACAAACACTCAGATCAATGGAACAGAATAGAGAACCCAGAAATGGACCAGCAAATGTATGACCAACTAATCTTTGACAAAGCAGGAAAGAATATCCAATGGAATAAAGACAGTCTCTTCAGCAAGTGGTGCCGGGAAAACTGGACAGCGACATGCAGAAGAATGAACCTGGACCACTTTCTTACACCACACACAAAAATAATCTCAAAATGGATGAAAGACCTCAATGTAAGACAGGAAGCCATCAAAGTCCTCGATGAGAAAGCAGGCAAAAACCTCTTTGATTTTGGCCGCAGCAACTTCTTATTCACCACGTCTCCGGAGGCAAGGAAAACAAAAGCACAAATGAACTTCTGGGACCTCATGAAAATAAAAACTTCTGCACAGCGAAGGAAACAATCAGCAAAACTAAAAGGCAACTGACAGAATGGGAGAAGATATTTGCAAATGACATATCAGATAAAGGGTTAGTATCCAAAATCTATAAAGAGCTTATCAAACTCAACACCCAAAAAACAAATAATCCGGTGAAGAAATGGGCAAAAGACATGAATAGACACTTCTCCAAAGAAGACATCCAGATGGCCAATCGACACATGAAAACATGCTCAATATCACTCATCATCAGGGAAATACAAATCAAAACCACAATGAGATACCACCTTACACCTGTCAGAATGGTTAACATTAAGAACTTAGGCAACAACAGATGTTGGCAAGGATGCGGAGAAAGAGGATCTCTTTTGCATTGTTGGTGGGAATGCAAGCTGGTGCAGCCACTCTGGAAAACAGTATGGAGGTTCCTCAAAACATTAAAAATAGAACTACCCTACAACCCAGCAATTGCACTATTAGGCATTTATCCACTGGATACAGATGTGCTGTTTCAAAGGGACACATGCACCCCCATGTTTATAGTAGCACTATCAACAGTAGCCAAAGTATTGAAAGCCCAAATGTCCATCGATGGATGAATGGATAAAGAAGATGTGGTATATATATATATATATATATATATATATATATATATACACACAATGGATTATTACTAGGCAATCAAAAAGAATGAAAGCTTGCCATTTGCAACGACGTGGATAGAATGGAGGGTATTATGCTAAGTGAAATTAGTCAGTCAGAGAAAGACAAAAAACATATGACTCCACTCATATGAGGACTTTAAGAGACAAAACAGATGAACATAAGGGAAAGGAAATAAAAATAATATAAAAACAGGGAGGGGGACAAAACAGAAGAGACTCATAACTATGGACGACAAACTGAGGATTACTGGAGGGGTTGTGGGAGGGGAGATGGGCTAAATGGTTAAGAGGCATTAAAGAATCTACTCCTGAAATCATTGTTGCACTGTATGCTAACTAATTTGGATGTAAATTTTAAAAAATAAAAAAATGAAATTAAAAAAACTCTCCTTATTCCTATTATTAACATTACCATACTCTCTCCTTTAGCTTTCCTTGGTTCATATTTGGTGACATTATTTTCTTGTTTCTCTACGTTATCTGTAAGTTTTTGCGTTTTTCAGACGTTTCATTATTTTTCTTTGAAAGCTTCATTGTGTAAGGAGCACCTGTGACTTTGGCCAGTCTGTGGCACTAGGCACTAGCCTGTGCTCATCCTGGTGTCCATGTTACAAAGCACAGCTCATGAGAAGGAATCCCTAGAGGGACAATCTGGGCCAGACCACTATGCTTCTCTGACCCCCAGCATATATTGCCCCTCGGCAAATTCAAAGTACTTCTGCCTTCTCCCTGCTTTTATCTAGAGATGGATGCCATGTGTTGCCACTGCCCAGTTCAGAGCACGGAGAAGGCCCGGGAAGAAGGAACACTCAGTAGTGAGACTTTCCATCTGCTCCTATCACTGGCTTTCCACCCTGGCCAAGCTCTAGCACAGCCCAGAAGTCACCTGCTTCTGGCTGGCACTGGCTATCACTGCTGCATTCCTACCTCACATGAGTGGTGAGAAAGGGCAGGGCCCATCCAGGATAATAAGACCTGCTTTCTTTCAACATACGTGACTTCTGGGCCTCTCCTGCTCTCGGCTGCAATTTCTCTTATACGTAAAGATGCTTCTGGCTTCTGTCTATACAGGGATTTTCAGTGACAACATCTGGGTTACTCTTAGTGTGCCTATCCATTCTGTGGCCTCTCCCAGCGTGGGTTTAGGGCACAATCTAGCGTCCACGCCTACCTTTCTTCGTGTTCTTCATCATGGTACTTGCTGCATTGTTGTGTCCTAGTTATGTAATTATGTCTTCTCTACCTGTCATCTGCACCATATTAGGGGCCAGGACTTCCATGTTTATCCTGAGTTGGGACACAGAGGAGGCCTCAACGTATTTGTACAGTGAATGAGGAAAATGAAGTTAGAAAAATGAAGTAATTCATCCAAGTTTATATAGAGGCAGAATCAGGGTTAGAAACCAAGTTTCTTAAATGCTAGCTTAGTGCCCTTTATAATGTGTCTCACTGCTTTTGATTTGGCTCATTTCAATCCAACTTAATACAATTCAATATATTCAGCAACATAAGGCAATCTGCCAGGTATTGTCAGATGCGTAATATGACACTCCCTTGATCCCCTAAGGGAGGTGGCAGAATGTTTCAATAGCATGCATTTACACATTAGTGAATTATATATACATTTATAACAACAATCAGATTAGAGATAATAAAAGTAGCCTAAAGAAGGACATTTACAAATTTTACCTTTAGCTAACATGCATTTTTTTAAAAGAACAAACTAAAATGGAACATGCATATCACTTCTGCCTCAAAGCAAGTCATTTTGAAATGACTACATGTATTAAATCAACTTTATGACTACACACTTTGCACTTTTTTTCATTTTCCACTAATTCTTTTAGGTGTGAAATGACTTTATACTTGAATTACTTTAGTTATGAGTAAAAATGGATATATCATGTTTGGGGGGGGAGTCAAAATTTTGAATATGCATTTTATTGTTTTATAAAATTAATATTAAGTGTAACTCAGATATAATAAAAGGCACGCATTAGAAATATACAGTTTGATGAGTTTGACAGGCCAATATACTCATGTAACCAATGAATTGTGATCAACCACCACCGCCCTCCACCCCAGGCACTTACGTGATCTCTCACTAAAGATTACTTTTGCTTGTTCCGTAACTTCATATAAATGCAATTATACAAGATGAATTCCTATATCTGTCTTCTTTTGCTCAGTGTAATGTTTTCTGAGATTTGTCCAAGATGTTACATGGATCAATAGTTTATATCTTTCTAGTGGTGAGTTCTACATCATGGTAAGATATACCACAATTTGATGATTTATTTACCAGTAGATGGGCATTTTTTTTTTGTCCAGTTTAGGATTGTCATGAATAAAACAGCTTTGGGTACTTGAGTATAAATCTTTGTATATACATATTGTTTGATTGCTCTTGAATAAACAAACAAACCAGAATGGCATTGTTCAGTCATATCGTCAGTCCGTATTTAGCTTATCAGATACTACCAAACTGTTTTCCAGAGTTGCACCATTTTACATTTTCACCAACAGTGTATGGGGGTTCTAGTTTGGTATTCTTGCTTGTGTTTGGTATTCTTGAGACTAGTCTCAACTATTCTCGGAGACAGATGATATTTTCCAGGTTGCCTAGCTATCAGGAAAGGACAATAATGATATATGCTTTGTGATTTATGAACACAATAGCTTCTTGCCCAAGTGTGAGTATAGGAGGAGACACACAACAAAACTGATCAATTGTTCCAAACATTCCAAAAAGGCAGTTTGGGGACAAAATTTTGTTGGTCAGTGTTGTAGCAAGAAAAAAAAAGTCAACGCAGTGAGTTTTTAACAAATTTTGAAGCCATGCACTTTATTCTGATATTTATTCTTCCTTTTTAATATTAAAATTCTGTCCTTTCTTTCACAAGGGTGATGGATGACATATGCTAATTTTTATTTGTTTCTATTCCTCACTTTTCATAAATCCCCTAACAAACAAAATTGAATATGGCCTCAATTAAGTACAAAGTCAGAATAAAAGTAATTCTCAATGCTACTCTTTATGAAATCAGATTCTGGGAAAGCTTGACATAGGTATTCCATGAAAGCTCAGTGAGACTGCTTTCCCTGCTCAAGCTCAAAATGAGCGGAGGCTTATCAAGTTTGAATGGTTTAGAATCATAAGCTATTTAAGCTGGAAAGAGGCCTTAGAGATTATGAAATCCAAATAACTTTTCTGTTTTTAGAGGAGGAAATTGAAGCCTAAAAGGAAGACATATCTTGCTGCACAACTTCCTTTGGCATCTTTGGGAGTAGAGCTGAGAGGGTGGGTGTTTTTTGCTTGCATTTTATTTTACTCTGTTTTGTTTTTATCTAGTTCTCTAGGATTGTTGCTACCTGTCACAACAGTTGGCTACATGTTACCATTTCCCTCTCTCCACAATAATGTCGCATTTTCATTCTCCTGATGAGCTTTAGCTTTTCTGGATGGTATTAGAGCATGTGTGGAACAGAAATGCCTTCTCTTGGGAAAAATCAATTGTAAAGGTAAAAATAGCCAAGGTAAGAAGAGAACTCTCATTTTTTTTTTGTCAGGGTCTTTGATTTTTCTTAGGTTTATTTATTTATTTATTTTGAGAGAGAGAGAGAGAGAGAGAGAAGGGGGAGGGGGTCAGAGAAAGAGAGAGAGGGAGAGAGAGAATCCCAAGCAGGCTCTGCACTCTCAGCACAGAGTCTGATGCAGGGATTGAGCTCACGGACCGTGACATGATTACCTGAGCCGAGGTCAAGAGTCAGATGCTTAACTGATTAAGCCACCCAGGCACTCCAGTCAGAGTCTTCAGATCTCTGTTTTGGAAAACAAGTGACAGGAGAGTTTTTTGATCAAACACTCTTTGGCTCTCTCCAAGGCAAGCACAAGTGCTTTTGTACAGCTGGATCTCCCCACTTGAAGTTGGTGATGGTGGTAGCTGCTGTTGTATTACTCCAGTTTCAAATAAAACATGGTGTGGCTAGAAAAGATTTGTGAATTCCCTCTCTGGCTCATTCCCCTCCAGGATTCTCCACTATTTTTAGGGTTTTATACAGTTGTGATGAGGCCCAGACCACAGACAATGATGTGTAGCATTTTTGAAGTGGGGAAAAACTAGTAAAATATAAAATAATGAAGTATACAGAGAAAACTTACACTTATCATATACTGAGGAACTGAAACACTTACCATGGCATATGCAAGATTGAGTCTTGGCTGTTCTTCCTCACCTCTCTTGCTCAAGAACATCATTCAATGATTGGCTGCTGACCTGTGGCCCCAGGATTTCTACTCCTCCATCCTATGCTGTGTTAACAGAACCTAAGTGTTCCCATGAATAGTTAGCACTTCATAGGCCAACACTGAACTGTGAGTGACTTTCCTCAGTCTTTACTCAGCAAATATTTAAACTTCTTCCCTCTCCTAAACACACATCTTGGAGGTGTTCTCATGATGAAACGTTTTAATTAAGACTTGAGCAAATGGCTGTTCTTCTTTCCCACCATCAAAACATCACCATCATCATCTGAGTTCCATTTTAAACATTATAATATGGAATTGCTGTATAATATGGTATTTAAGCCTCAGCCCTATGCCTAGATTTGAATCCTAGATTTGCTACTCAGATCTGTGCCACCTTGGTACACTTGTGTGAATTATTTGGATTTTAGTTTCCACACGCACAGAACAGGGACGATGTTATATTTACCATATAGATGTCTAGTAAGAATTAAATAATAATGGATATTTTTCAGGGATAGAATAGAATATACCAGACAGGAATAATAGAATGTCACTCTCAAGGCCAGGTTGCAAAAAGCTATGGCTTCCAGGTTGGATGCTTTCTCCCTCACGGCTCTCTCACTCTTGAGAGGAGCCAATTGCCATGTTGTGAGGCAGCTCTGTGGAGAGACCCATGCAGTGAAAGTGAGGCCTGACAACTATCACGTGAGTGAGCTTAGAAACGACTCTTCCTCAGATCCAGTTGAGCCTTCAAAACCCCCTGTGACCTCATGAGAAACCTTTAGCCAAAGGCATCCAACTAAGCCATACCCTGATTCCTGACTCATAGAAATTATAAGATAATAAATATTTCTTGTTTTACATCATGGAATTCCTGAATAGTTTGTTATATAGCAATAAAAACTAGTGCAGTGGGAGTGCAAAATTTTCTGAGTATTTTTCTTGTAGTATTTGTTATGACATCAATAATTCTTTATCACTTTAACCTTTTTGTATGTAGCAAATCTCATCATCATGTCATGTACTTTTATTGTCTTGATTTTAATTCCTTCTTAATATCATCACTGTCTAAGTACATTAAAATTCCAACATTTATTCCTTCTTCTTCTTCTCTCACACCTCCTCTAAGGGGTTGCAAAGCAGGGTAAATATAAGGACAGGACAAGCAGTTGAAGTCCTAGGCTGGTTCAATGTCTCTGACCTCAGGTCATTTTGTACAGGACACCCAGAAAATGAGCTTCTTCTGCTTTGTTGTCCCAGAGGTTCTCTCTGAATGGCACTACCATAGAGGACGATGGGTGAGTCCATGCGTTGTGCAAGTGTGTGGACCACTAATTACACACATTTGAAGGTGAATAGTGGGTGAAATAAAATTTTACAGATATTTAGTACCGGAAGTTTCTGCAGGCCTATAGAATTCACTTAATACTTTTATTTCCACATAAAATTTCCCTGACTTGTGGCTTCATTACTTGTGGCTCTGCCCTTCTTACATTCCTTTCCAAATCTTCCCCCAAGAAAAAAACAGCTGTATCATTCGCATGTTAGCCTCTTACTTTCGCTAACTCTACTGGTACAGAATTTTCTCTATATAATGTTATTACCATAATTGGGGGTCAATTGGCTGTACTATTAGGAATATGGTGATACAGTGCAAACTTAGCTGACATAGTAACTCTATTTCATTCCAGAACCACTGTACTTTGCTCATCTCAATTTGGAGTCACAAGGATTTAGACACTCTTGGATCCTGTGTGTGTGTGTGTGCGCGCGTGTGTGTGTGTATGTGTGTGTGTTTGTATGTGTGGTTTAATTTTTTTAATTTTTGTATCTTATTTTTTAGTTTTGGCTGACAAGTATGGTTTCTCCCAAATTTATTAAAGCAACTCCATTTTTTACTAAACCGGCTATATTTAGCTCTTTTAAGTAATAGACTTTTCTCCTGAATAACTTTTCTGAAGAATATGCAACATTCCTGTATTTCCAAAATCTTATCTCCTTATGGAATGATACTAATTAACAACTTCTTTCTGTCTGGCTTTCCAATTTTGTCTTCCCACATTATGTCTACTATAGCACCATTCATAAAATTCATAAAAACATTACTTATTTTTATTATGATTACTCCCCATAGTAAATCACAAAATAATGTCCCAATCCTTTCTTGTAAAGGTTGGTATTCTTTCATCCAGGCCAAATTGTTGTACTCAAAGGCAATATATTTTGGTTTCCAAAAATAGCTCTAATCTTCTGGTCCAATTATTTAAAGGGTTACCCAGTTTCTACCTAGCTTCCAATCTGTGATTTTTGTTTTTGCTTATTCAAATAATTATGCTATACCAAATTCTCCCACATATCTACTGTCCAGTGTTTCTCCCCCTGCTAATTAATCTATTGTCAAGGAGAAGCTTGGGTATGGGACATACTCATTTGAAGTGAACATGCTCTGTATATCACCTTTGACCGAGAGGGTTGCGTGTTGCATTTTCAGGTATTTGTATTGTGCTTTCTCCCAAAGAGTCAGACATCCTGTGTTCAGGCTCACTATTACCTTACCCATAGGCACATAATAGGGTTTTCATTTCTCTCAAGGAGTCCTAAATTTTATATCTCTGATCAATGGACTCAAAACTATGGTGCCACTTGCCCAACCACCATTTTAGGACTGTTGCATGAAAGTTTTATTTCCTTGAGAGTGATTCACATGACATTTGCTAGCAGTGTTGACAACCATCCCAAAGAGGGTGTCCATTGTGGTCAACCAATAAAAAACTACCAAGACCCCTACCGCAATTCATTGCATGAAGCATATTTATAGTCTAACAATAAATAACATTCATCTAAAGTGCAACAATGTTAATGTCAGTATGTTAGAATAAATTAAACCACAGAGCGAGGCCTAATTTAATTTAAGATATATTAAGTTTAAACAATGCCCCCTGTCCTGGTCTCTGTGATTGTTCCAGTAAAGTTGAGAGTGAGATAGACAACATGTTTAGGGATGGATGGAAGCTATCTCCACTTGAAATGTGATGGTGATGGAAAGTTTATACAGAAAAGTATGACATGGTTCAGAAATATTGTTTTAGAACTTTCTTAAGACTGATTTTTTTTTTTAATCAAAACATCATCAATGGGAAGGCAATGTGCTTAGATATAAAAGCTACTGAATTTGGAGTCATGACACCAGGACTCTAGTTCTGGTTCTTCAACTGACCCGTCATGGGGATGTGAGTAAATCACATCCACTACTTGGATTCCACCTTCCCCGTTTGTGAAATTTGAAGGTCAGATCAGCAAATTCCCCTAGTGTTCCTTCTAGCTCCGATATGTACAATTCCATTTTATCCTAAGCGCTATGCATATCTAACCCACACTCATAACCAAACCAAGGGAAAAATATTTGTGAGTTAAACTCAGTGACTTCTTAGTGATTATCATACATCGAATATTTGTGCCCCCCAGCCCAAATTAATGTGTCAAAAACCTAATGCTCTTGGTGATGGTATTGGGGGGGGGGGCACTGGGAGGTGACAAAGTGATGAGGACAAAAGCCCCAGTGGTGGGATTAGTGTCCTTAAAACAGAGGCCTGAGAGAGCTCCCTAGCCCCTTTGCCATGCAAGGCTACAAGAACAAGTTGGCCACTTATGCACCTGGGTGGTGGACTCTCACCAGATGTAGAACCTGACCACACAGGGAGCCCTATATGGGACTTCCAGCTTCCAGAACTGTGAGCAATACATTTCTATGTTTACATGCCCACCTGTCTGTGTTATTTTATTATAGCTACCTTAATGGACTAAGACAGAGACCAATAGTTACTTTCATCAGCTTGATGAATAAAACTCATGTCTCTGTAATACGTGTGTTCATAACATAGCCCTCCCAAGGGAAAAAAAATCCTCTCATTTCAGTTACAAAGACAAGAAACTGACAAAAAAGATTATATTAGAACATTGACCATGTGGCCTTTTATCCTTTTATGAGATGACTTAAAGTTTATCTTCTTGAGTATCTTCATTGCTTCTAAATGTTTGGAGGTATCAACAATACTTTAGCAAGAGGCTTTCCCGTTGCAAGACTTCCGGGGAAAGTACAATAGGTAATGCCTTACATAGAACGTGAATGCCACTATTACAGCAATTACGGATGGTTATTACTTTTGATTAAAATTAAATTAAATAGCACTTGAGAAATAAGGGGAGATTTAATTATACTATAAAAACTGTCAGCGTTTCATTTTTAACATCTGTTAGACACGCGTGCCAGTAGCAATGGTCTTTAGTATTTGCCAGACACCTCGTCAACACACCCCTATGAATCGTCGGAGAGCCAAAGCAATATGATTTCAGTGTGCTTTCCAGATCTGATGACTGGACCCAAGTTAAATACATTTAAGGACTTCCTGATTCTAATTTTTCTTCATTTTATAGTGGGGGGGGGGAATTGTTTCTGTGTTGTTGTTTTTCACTATTCCTTGCGATGGATTTGATCTGGCATGGTATGCCTGTACTACATCAAAGGGCTGGAATTCTGCAGAGAAGGGAAGCCTGTTTCCCTGAAAGGTGCCAAGTATGGAATGTGTTGTTGCCCTTGTGTAATGTTTTTACAAAGGTTATTTTTAACTTTGATATTTAAAAGGCAAAATCATTGGAACCCTCAGCTCTGGAAAATGTTTTTGGCCTAAAGTTTTGGATCAGTGCTAACTAATTAGCAGACAGGCAGGAGGGGCCCGGGCAGGAGCTGGTGATGCATTTCTGGAAAGTAGACTCACCTTTCAATTGTTTTTTCAGTCGTCAGTATATGGACCAGTGAGCTGGAATGTGACTCTGTAAAAGTTAACAGGCCTCTCTGGGCCCCTTGTTCCTTCCCCTCTAAAAAGAGGATCTGAAGTAGATAAGCATTCCTAGCTTTAAAATTCTATTGTCTTCGAGAGTTATTTTCTCAAAGTGGTAGAGTTTATGACTCTTGTCTTCTTAATTTTTTTTTCTTAACTTATGGCCTTTTCCTCTTATTTATTTCCCTTTTGTGGAAAAAAAAAAGAAAGAAAAGAAAAGTTTCAACTTCTGAGTTATTGTCTCTCCCCTGTATTGTTTTCGGGTTTGCCTCTGAGACATCCGAGGTCCACTTCTTCTGTGGCCTTCCTCACATTGTTGCAGACGAGCAACACAGACCTTTGGCAATTATGAATCACAGAAATGTCCCTCCTCTGACTGCTGCTGCGTTCCTCATTGTAGTCCAGTCTGTCCCATTTCCTTGCAGAATCTTATGCCTTAGAGGTAACTATGCTTTCTTGGACCCCCAGGCCTCCCTGTGTCATAATGGCCGTCACAAAGGGGCACAGATTCGGTGATATCCCTCTCCTTTGAATGCCTTTGAATCCCATCTCCTGTTTTTTTGTCTTCTCAGGACTTCTGGACTTAATGTCAAAGGCATCTGGGCCCATTTATCTACTAATTTATTTAGCAAATACTCACTGAGCATCCTTTCTGTGCTAAGCATTGTTCTAAGGCCTATAACAATTAAACTGCTGAGATCCATTTCCTCATGGTGTTTATGTACCAATTATGAAGTCATTTGTGACTCCACAGTCATATTGTCCTGTGTGCTCCCCTTTTATGATGGTTGAGATGAGCTAGAAGCCACAGGCCTTCATAAATTTCTAGAAAAGAACCTATTTGTGGAACGATAACGGAAGCTATACTTTATTGGAGTTACTTGGATGTACAGAAATAGACCATGATTTTTTTTTCTAATCCTCTAAATAATATGGTCAGATGGATGCCATTACATTAGAATTTAACACCACGTTACAGGGGAGGAAACTAAAGCTAATAGAATATATCACTTGCCCAAAGTTATACAACTCAGAAGCTATACAATCACAAATGGAACCTAGCTTCCCTAACTTCAAATCCTTGCTTATTCCTTTATACCATTTTGCAACTGAAATAAACAGCTGGATGAATACTATGAATTGAGAGAAGTCATAAGTTTCTGCCACAAAATATTTTTCTCATTTATTTGATTAATCCTACAGTTACCCACGTGTTTATTATTTGCATCAAGGCATTTTCCCTTATTAAAAATCATAAAACATGAAAGGGGTAATGAATTAAACTATTGCCATTTATTTAACACTTTGTTGAGGACTTTTAATAAAATTTCCTGTTATGCATAATAAAAGAGATTCCTGACTTAGGAGTCAAATGATCTGGGTTCTTTTCTCTTTCTTAATGATGGATGACACATAAACACACTTCCTAAGATAAATGTTACATTGTTGTTCCTTGTATGTATGCTGTGGAAGTCCTCATTGTTAAAACTTTAAGGCTTGAGATTTTTTCCCTCTTTTGCAGGCTAGCAAGTTAGCCTGCTAAAGTTTCACGGGTGACAGGAGACTCTGAGGTCAGAGACAAATGACTTTATTATGCCACAGCAAATAGTGCAAGCCTCAGCATGGCTGGCACGGGTTCTCCCAGCCTCAGTTCCTTCCAGGCCTACACAGAGGTGCAGTCGGTTCCTGTACACACAGTGAGTCATGTTATAGGAGTGGAAACCTGAGTTTCAGGAAATTGAATATTTTATACTCCTACTAAGCATGCCTCCTTTGCTCCTAGGAGGACACTGTCTCTCTATTCCAAAGTTGTTCAATATATATACATTCTTGTTTGTTTGTTTTTGTTGTTTTAATATTATTTTTCACTATATAACACTCTTGAAAAGATAGCCCAGAACAAAGGCAGACAATGTCCCTTCTTGAGAAACACGCAGAAAGGTGAAAAAGACCCATAAGAAATTGTCTTCTAACACTCATTAGGTAACAATGTCCCTTCTTCATGGAATGGTATCTCTCGGGTCTCACAGACGTCTTTTCAATATCCCATATGTTTCTGTTTTATGAAACTGTAAACCATAGCCCAGATATGAATCTAGTTTTTTCTCTACCTATACCCTATCTTGTTTGTTTGTTTACTACCTTTACTTTACTCTTTATTTTGATCTTCTAAATTATTTTCTTTGCTTTTTAAAACTGGAAATATATATATTTTTGTAAGCTACCTGAAGTGCCCTTTTTTAGAAAGATCAATTAACTTCTATATAACATACCAGCCTCAAATGCAGAGACTTAAAATAACAATGATCTATTAATACTCACAACTCTGTAGGTTAATTGGATAGTGCCTTTGCTCCTTCATTTGGGCTTATTTCACGCTGCTCCATTCAGCAGGTCTGGACTGTCCAAGATGGCGCCATTCACGTGTTCAATGGTTGGCACTGGCCTTGGTTCTCCTTCATATGCCCTCTCATCCTACACTAGGTTAAGCTGTCTTCCTTGCCTGACAGGTTCAGGAAAACACTCCATGAGGAAAAAAGCAGAAGCTTTTTAACCCGACATGACTTCTGCCATATTCTATTGGTGAAAATGCCAGACCAGAACAGATTCAAGGGAATAAATAGAGTTCACCTTTTGATGGGAGGAGCTACAAAGAAATTATGGCCATAAATACTGTATCCCAAGTGAAAATCTAATGAATACCTACTTCCCTGTGACTTTCAGTAAATCACTACACCTCTGTGGAATTTCATTTCTCCATAAATAAAATCCACTATAAATTTAAATGGCATGCAAGGTCCTTTTCAGATCTCAGTGTCTATGGTAAGATAATTTCTAAAGTGCCATTTGCTGAGACTAATTAGGCTATGGAAAAGGTAGAAAGAGTTTGTGGACATTGAACTACTGAAGGGTGTATGTAACTTGAAAGTAGTTGAGGGCACATTCCTGCATTATTGACAATATACTACAGGTGTCCACTGAAAGGGAAGATGGGGAAAGAGATGACATAAGACAAACTAATAATTTTGTTCATAGTGTGTTATATAGGTTAAACGACATCTAGACTCTTCTCAATGGAACTCTACAACAAGAGATGTTAGATTCTGTATTTCTCTAGCTCTCCTATCCTTAATGTAAAGAGTGACATTTAAAATAATTAGACATCCATGTGACTTGATAATAGGCCTTTAAAAATGGCTGGAAGTTCATATCAAGACCTCAGTGACTACTAAATTTGCTGCTACTAATTATCTCTGTGTTTCAGGAGCTTCAGGTGCTAAGCACATAAATATAATAAGAATAAATTCAAGTAAAACCAATTCACTGAAAAATCAATTTGTTGATTGAAATAGCAAATAGCAAATGAAAAAATTGTCAAATTGATTAGGATTTTTTTTCTCAAAGATTCATTATTCACTGCCTTTTAGCTGTGTAGTCCTTGGTCTAGCTCAGTTTAATGTCAGGATCATGCATGTTACACATTCCAGCCAACGTATTTTATATTCAGATGAGCTTTCCCATATGTACAAGTACTTATCTTTACATTTTAAGCTCTTTTTCTCCCCTGCCTCTGCATTTGTTTGTTTCTGGAAGCACAATGGCTGAAGAAATTGTCCTAGTTTCTCTTTAAGGTATTGGATATGTTTTGTAACTAAGGTCACTTGGGAATTGATCATATGGCACATTATTTTTCTGCAAGTTAGCTTTTGGAAAATTGGCTTTTGACAAATTTGTCATTTTGTAAATAGGTTATTTGACATATTTGTCATTTGATGAGTTGGTCGCTTGCTGAGTTTGTTATTTATTGAATTGGTCATTCCAATAATTGGCTATCATTTAATTGACCTAGAGCCAGAAATGGTCAGGAGCCAGCAGGACCCAGCCCGGGAGACCTGACTGTGCATGTATCCCAAACTTTAGATTCTGTGACATGAAATTGGCCTCGGTGGGAGTGTTTAGACCACAGAAATCTGCAAACAGTACAAATAAGGGCTCTTTTCCTTTTGGAGAACCAGCTTACTAGCCCAGCATTGCCTAGAACCCATCGATTCTTAATAGTAAACCAGTTAAAATTTACCTTCCTGTGAAAACTTTCTAAAAATAGAATATTCATGTATTCACAGAATTACCAAACAAGTCAGGTTGGTATATTCTCACCAGTAGGTGATAACTATTATAACATGATGATAAAAATATCAGCTACTAACATTAGCCTCTTCTCTGTATCAACTGCTAGACATGTCACTAATATGTGTGTGTGTGTGTGTGTGTGTGTGTGTTCTTCCATTCAATCCTGGAAAATGAAAAAAAGGTATTATCATTCCCATTTTATGAATGAGAAAATTGAGGCTCAGCAAGAACCAAAATTTGATTTTAGAATTATTTTTCATTTTGCATTATAACCTTCTGAGGCTAAAATTTAGAGGTTTTACCTCAAAAAGAAAATTATCTCATTTTTAGGGTAAGGAAATTAGGGAACTGGAAGAAAGTGAGATGTCATTATGACTGTATTGATTGAAACTCCAAACATTATGATATCACCTGTATCAATTCACATACAGACAGAGGGTGCCGTGCCTCAAAGAACTGTAGAGAGAGACTGACTTTTTGCATCTTTGCTGCCCTCTGTTAGAATGTACCTTGATTCAAGCCATTAGTCACAATTTTCTAAACGTGTGACACTGCACCCCTCCCCTAGTGACATATTTCTGCATCAGGAAAGGACTTCTGAAAATGGAGACTGCACAAAAAGGCACATTTGGGAGTTAAATAGTACTCTTGTACTTTGAGATACATTTGGTAATGGGACAAATGTTTACTCCTCTCCATAGTTCAGTAAGTACATACCTGCAAGCACTTTAGTAAATTATCGGCCATTTTATGCAGAGAAAAAAAAAATCACTTAAAGTTACCTATATCTTGGGACAAAGGACATCTACAGTGAGCTGTGGTATGGGACCACCAATTGGTGAACAATTACACAGCATACCTGAAAGTAAGGGAATTCTTATAACCACCATCACCAACTGCCATTGCACAGAGAGGCACGATGAACCAGATAGATCATTGCCAGCAGCTCATAAGCTTCAAGTTAATTTCTAGGAAATGGATTGACAGAGCTGGTTACAATGTTGTAGGCTAGCTAAAACAATTAACATTTTAAGAGGCAAATTCATGAGTCTCCCCGGCTGTTTTCCTACTCAATCTTTAAAATCTGTGATAACCTTGTTTGATATCATTGCTTAAGTTTGGTTCTGTTTATTTCTTCTACAGATTTAGCTGTTAAGACAAGAAAGGATCCTTACTCCTTAAAAATTAAAATCAAGTCTTGGAAAGAAATCAGTTTTTCAAACCCCTGAGGGTTTTCTAAAGCGGTTAATAGGTGTTTAAGTAACCGATGCAGAGTTTCTTAAACTCCATATATACAATTAACAGAGTGGCGCCTGGGTGGCTTAGTCAGTTCAGTGTCCGACTTCAGATCAGGTTATGGTTTGTGAGTTCGAGCCAGAGGCGGGCTCTGTGCTGACAGCTCAGGGCCTGGAGCCTCCTTCGAATTCTGTGTCTCCTCCTCTCTCTGCCCCTCCCATTCTCATGCTCTACCTCTCTCTGTCTCTCAATAATAAATAAACATTAATTTTTTTTTATTAAATTAACAGAAAGTCATAAATAAAGTATACAGAAGTTGTTGTAGATGTAGTGTGCGGTGTAATAAAAGCGAATTGTAGAAAATATGGCCTCAGATTCCCATATCTTCACCCTTTGTTTTGTTTTCTTGAAAGATTAAAGAAAAAGAATCAGGAAAGAGTTATCTTTTCTAGAGAAATTAGTAAGTTACTCAAAATAAACATTAGTTGACAATTGCAGGAAATACTGAATATTAATAATTAGGCAACTATGCTTTCTATTTGAATAAAGACATATTTTAAAAGAACATTTTTTTTTATTAAGTAGAAATTACCATATTCTTATTCACTCAAATGCCTGATTGGGAAAATATAGCCTAACACTGAAAGACAAGACACATATCATCGCATCCAATGGTGTTGCTGATTTAACACATAAGAAGTGACATGATAGGTTTGCAAACTCCACTCCATAAAAGTCCAGCTCTGCAAATTTTAAAGAGTTGATTTGATTTAGATGAAATTTTCCATTTATCAAAAAGCATATGTATTTTCATGCCTACTCACTAAATGAAATTCAGAAATTACCGTATTAAAAGATAAATAAGAAATGACCCTAAATGAATATATATATTGCATGAGATAATGAGGAATCATTATAGTTTCAAGGCATCTAATATAATGCCTTGAATTTAGTGGAGATTAATATATCTTTATTGGTTGATTTACTTCCTTCCTCATATTTCTAGCTGTATGTGATTGTTCTAATATCAGATACTACTTTTTGGATTTATTCCCCTTGTGAATTCAATGAGTTGTATTGAATGCAATCACTTCGGGAATGGGATTGTTTAAAGCATGGAAATGGTGGGAAAAGATTTTTAAAAAGTAAAGATGGATAGTTTCATTAATAAATACAAGAGTTGAGAAGCAGAAGGGTGCCTGGGTGGCTCAGTCGGTTAAGCATCCGACTTTGGTTCAGGTCACGATCTCCTGGTTCGTGGGTTCGAGACCCCCATTGGGTTCTGTGGGGATAGCTCAGAGCCTGGAGCCTGCTTCAGATTCTGTGTCTCCACCTCTCTCTGCCCCTACCCCACTCACACTCTGTCTTTCTCTCTCTCTCTCAAAAATGCATGTGTTTAAAATTTTTTTTTAAAACTTGAGAAGCAGAACTTCAGAGAGCAAGTCCTTAGACCTACTGCTCATAGCAGACCTGGCCCTACTCTTCCCAGGCTTGGGAGTTCAACCCAGCCTTGAATTCGGCGAAATGCTTAGCATCCTTGCAGTAAATCCAATTTTTTTCTAAAGCTAAATTAATTTTTCACTTGTAACAAACTTAACAAATGTAAACTATAATGTTTAATAATCAAAAAGTTAATTACAATATGTGTTTTTGTTTTGTATTAAATTTTCCATAGGAAATATATAAATAAACAAAATTGAATGGCTTAAGTTGTAGCTTCTCCAGGAAAACACATCATACTAACAGAAAGAACTATGCCTCTGAATTTAAACACTTTTTTAAAAATGTTTATTTATTTGAGAGAGAGAGAGCCCATGCAAGTGGGGGAGGGACAGAGATAGAGCAAGCCTGGGAGGGGCAGAGAGAGAGAACAAGTGAGAGAATCCTAAGCAGGCTCCACACTGTCAGTGCAGAGTCCAAAGCAGTCTTGATCTTATGAAATGTGATATCAGGACCTGAGTGCAAATCAAGTCAGAAGCTTAACTGACGGAGCCACCCGGGTGCCCCAATACCTTTCTGTTTTGATTTGCCAATTAGCTTCGCGATGTGCTATTCAAGTTATTTACTCACTTCACCCTGATTTCTCTAAAGGATAAAGTGAGATAGTGTATGATAAAGACTTAAATAAATATTAAAATAAAAGGAAAAAATATATATATATATGTATATATATATATATATATATATATATATATATATATATATATACAAAAAGTCTTTGGCATCAATCATGAGATACACTAGCTATACATCAATGTTAACTCTCCTTTCGCTATCTTTTTCATCTTTCCCTATTTGTCATGGTTGTGGTTTTGAATTAGTCAAAACTAATTAAAGTAAAATTCATCTATTTTTTTTGAAAAGTTCTGACAAGCTCATGTAATTAAATTTGAAGCAAGTTATAATGGGATTTGTTTCATAAATTACTAATAGGGGCAAATTAAATAGAGTAGACAAACATAAACTAGTGTAAAATGTTGTTAATAATCGCAGTATTTATTGAATGCTTGCTATATATAAGGCAATTATATAGTTTGCAATTATATATATTTGCAATTATATATAAGGCAAATTAGTAGTTTGGATGTATTAACATCTTTAATCCTCAAAACCACCCAAGAGCTAGTTAGGGTCAATAAAACAATTGAGCCTCTTTTACAGATGAGAAAAATTGCTGTATCAGTAGCTTGACTAAGGTCACACAAATCGCAGGTGACGGGATAGTATTTAACTCTAGGATGGGGGATGATAACCTGTGGCCTGTGAGCCAACCCTCGTCTGCCAGTTGTTTTTATGTGGGATATGAGACAAGAATTCTTTTTATATATTAAAGTGGATAAAAAAAATTCAAAGGAAAATAATATTTTGTGACATGTGAAAATTATGTGACATTAACTTTCACTGTCTATAAACAAAGATTTATTGGAACACAGCCACACCTTTTCACTTACATATCGTCCATGACTAAACATGAAAGTTGAGTAGTTACAACAGTGATCTTAAGGACTGCGGAGTCTAATATATTTACAGTCTGGTCCTTCACAGAAAAAAAGTGTGCCAACCTGTGCTCTAAGCAGTCTGACTCTAAAGTTAATGGAATTAATCCTTTACTCCAGATTGACCCACCAGATCCTAACACTAATTGTCCTTTTGAAATTCAGGTACCCAGTGAATCAAAGTAGGAAGAGAGGGAGAGGAAGAGGAAGGGGGAGGGGGAGAAATGAAAAAAAAAAGTCATAAAACATTTTTTATGACAATTTCTACGTGGGTGCTATATTTTCACAGGGATGATCTTGGTAAACAAGGGGAACACCCAAAATACTCCTTTGGCAAGTCAGGTCAAGTCTGTATCCCAAGTGTAAGAGGCAGGGATTATCTGACTTTACCACATGACAGAGTTAGTGGGAAGACAGTGGTGAGTGTGGGGTTTGGAGGAGGGTGAAGTGTGTGTCCAGGTCTGTGCCCTTGCACTCTCCCAGCACTTCCCACTTGCACATCTCAGGCCACTGGTGCCCACTCGCTCCCTTCTTTCCTTCTCTGAAGTTTCTCGTATAACCTTCATTTCCTCAAGCATAGGGGACATCAGCAACTTAAGGATGAAATTAAAATTGTGTTGGGGGTATGGGGCGCCTGGGTGGCTCAGTCGGTTAAGCGGCCGACTTCAGCTCAGGTCATGATCTCGCGGTCTGTGAGTTCAAGCCCCGCGTCGGGCTCTGTGCTGACAGCTCAGAGCCTGGAGCCTGTTTCAGATTCTGTGTCTCCCTCTCTCTGACCCTCCCCCGTTCATGCTCTGTCTCTCTCTGTCTCAAAAATAAATAAACGTTAAAAAAAATTTTTTTTTAATTGTGTTGGGTAGATGCCGCCTATGTTGCCAGTACCCATGGCCAACATTGATAAGGTTTGTGTCTTGCTGTACATTCTGCTTCATAGAGGAGTCCACACCACATTCAAGAGCCTACCTGCTCTCTCTCTTATCAGACTTTATCCACCTGGCACTGGCAAAGTGCCGAGGCTGTTGCTTCAGAAGATTTTCCTTTTTTTCCCCTGATGCTTTTATTTTTAACTCAGGAACGTAAACAATAAATAAATAAAATAGAATTTTATATTATATCCGTATATATAAAATTGGGCTATCTATGGGTATGTTGTGTTTTTTTTCTCCCTCCGAGTGAGAAGTGAGAGATATGCATGGCTGGTTGGATTTACCTTGAGGGCAAGAAATTTATATGTGGCAAGATGGCTCCGCGTGCAGCCTGTCACCTTCTTTTCCTTTGTTTTGTGCGTCACAAATGCAATCACAATAGAGAAATGTGATTTTCATTTGAGTGTCCTGAGGCAAAGCCTATAATAACGTTTTCCTTCTGTTCACTCATATAAGCCTTAATGGAGTGGGTGACACTTCTTGGGGAAATCCAACATCGCTTTGTGTTTGTCTCTGTTGATTAGCTGGCTCTGGAATGTTAAATAGCCTTTGGTCTGGTGACAGCTGTCTGCATAAGAGAATGGTTTGGAAAAACAAAAAACCAAAAACCAAAAAAATGTAAACAAACAAAAAAGTGCACTTTACTTGCTTTCAAATTAAGCTTATTGATAGTTTAGATGCTTCACCATGGCTCAAGCATTACCGTTAGGGACTGTTTGCTTCCCCCTTAGTGCCTTCGCGAGCTTCCGCTAAATGGCTTATAGTTCTGTTTCATGTTCTTAGGATGTTAATGTTTCTTTTATTTACATCTCTAATTTGACTTAGTCTTTTTGCAAATTCCTTGTGGGCTCTTTTGTCTCCGCTCTGTAGTGAAGTCTGGTGACTACTGCTGGGTCTTTATGGTGTTGTTTAAAGGCTAACGAATGCTCATATCCCATTTCAGAGCCCAAGTGTAAAACCAATCTTCTGACAGATTCTTGTTTGGTTTTGTTCTGATAAAACGTGTCCCTCAAAATGAGAGACGAAAGCTGTCTAGTATTTGAGTAAAAAGGCTTTTGCTCATATTTTCCGAATTTGCTTGTGTTTCTGCTTTGGGTGATTCTTTTTTGCATTGTCTACAGGCTGACCTAGCTGGCAATCTTTGCCTCCTTCACATTTGGGTCTTTCAAATTAGTTTCACAACATATTGCTTATTCCTAGATCAGAGACAGGAAAAATGGTTTCACTGTAGATGTTTTCTCTGATCGCTTGATAATGACTGCTCTTTTTATTTTGTTGTAAAACTCCTGAGGCCACAACTGAGATCTCAGTAGAAATGTCCATGGTTCCTTTTTGATGTCTGCCACCAGTAGAGTTTTTGAAAGAGCAGAACTCTTTCCAGGTATTTTTCAGCCCTGTCCAATAAAATATTTAAATGTGTAAGTTCCAGTTATATTCGCTCTTCTGTTTTCTAAAGTTAAAACTCATAGGACATAAGGAATATTTTTCTATTCCTTTGATGTCTTTCCCTTGCTCACAATGGCTCTGCCTGATGGAGAAACTTGAACACTGAATGAATGGAGACGCTCTTTTCTGAGGCGGTAAGTGTGCATCTTAAAAAGGAAGTATTAGGAGCACTTGGGTGGCTCAGTCGGTTTAGTGTCCGACTCTTGATCTTGGTTCAGGTCAGGTGTCTGACCTGACTCAAACTCAGGTGTCTGAGTTTGAGCCCCATGTTGGGCTCTGCACCAGCAGTGCAAAACCTGCTTGGGATTCTGTTTCTCCCTCTCTTCCTACTCCTTCCCCATTCCCTCTCTCTCTCTCTCTTAAAATAAGTAATTTTTTTTAATTTAAAAAAATAAAAAGGAAATATTAATACCGTTTATGCTTACAATTCCAATCAAGACTATTGCAGGCATTCATTCATTACTTTTCATGTTTTCATAGGAAATGCATTACTCATGGTTCCATCAGGGAAATAGCAATAAGTATTTGAGATATAGCAACTAATCCTGTACATGAATCTGGACTGTGTGAGGTGAAAAGCACTGCTTCAAAGACATTGTTGGAACAACTGACAAATGAAATTTTAATATGAACTATAGATTAATGTTTCAATGCTAAATTTCCTGAATTTAATAACCATACAGTGATTATGTAAGAGGATATGTTTGCCACAAGAAAGACACACTGAAGTATTATGGAGAAATGGCTTATAAAAATTAATTTTATAAATATATATTCATACATATATATATATGAAGGAGGAATATGATAAAGCAAATGTTATAAGATGATACAATTGGTAAATTTGGATAAAGGAACATAGGATTTTTCTGTATCCATTTTTAAAATTTTCTGAAGTTTTGAAATTCTTTCCAAATAAAGGGTTTAAGAAGAGGTGGGCGCAACTGAACAGAGTGTAAAGCATCGGCAATGCCAACATGTGGCTAACGAAGGTAGTGAAGCATCCCAGGGCCCACGCCAGTGGGAAACCTGAACGATGTCCAGGCCTAAAGGCCCAGTAGGAAGGAGCTTTGCCAGAAGAATCCAGAGACACCGAGAGCTGTGGCACACAGGAAGGCTGCCCCACAGGAGTTGTGTGGCCCCATGCAGAGGAAATCTAAGCCAGCTAAGAAGTAGCCGAAGGAACAAATACCATGCTGTTTCTTTTCCTGACCTCCTTTCTCCCGCTGGTGTCTCCTCTGGACCAATTCAATAGAAATCTAAACGGCAAAAGAGCCCAGTTGATATATTCCACAGAGGTCTGCCATTTGGAGCACAGAATGGGTTGAAATAAGGTGGAGAGTGGAGTGGAACTGCAGGGCATAAAGAGACTGGCCAGCACATGGAGTGGACTCTTGGCCTTTCCCATTCTTTATTCCTTCATGAGGCTGAAACAATTGAGTCTGTGTGGACCTGCCGACCTGCTGATGGTGTGGGTCCTCATCCACTGTCTTGGCCATGTTGTCACTCGTGTGGTAATCAAAGCGAACAGGCTGGCCCCTGAGGGTGGAGAAGACCTGTACTTCCAGGAAGGCTCATGTCAAAGTGAGTTAATCTGCTTAATCTTGGAGTCAAAGATTAGTAAACTCATGTGCCACATTTTATATTTAGCCTCTGTCTGATCTCTACCTTCTGATCCTTTTTTTATCTCTTAACTTCTTCAGAATTCAGGTGTTAATTAAGAGATTTTCTTGGTTCTTATCAGCTGAAGTGTGTTCCCTATAACTGTAATTGTCAACTGGGGCAATTTTGCTCCCCAAAGGATATTTGGCAAGGTCTGGTGACATTTTAGTTTGTCACCGCTAGACAGTGGATGCTACTGGCATCTCATGGGTAGAGTCCAGGGATGAAACAAACCTTCACCACCAAGAAGTATCCAGCCCCAAATGTCAATAGCGCTGAGGTTGAGAAATCCTCCCCTAGTGTTTAAAAAAGAAGAGTGTTTGGGGCGCCTGGGTGGCTCAGTCGGTTGAGTGTCCGACTTCAGCTCGGGTCATGATCTCACAGTTCTTGAGTTCGAGCCCCGCGTCAGGCTCTGGGCTGATGGCTCAGAGCCTGGAGCCTGCTTTCGATTCTGTGTCTCCCTCTCTCTCTGCCCCTCCCCCGTTCATGCTCTGTCTCTCTCTGTCTCAAAAATAAGTAAACGTTAAAAAAAAAAAAAATTTAAAAGAAAGAAGAGTGTTTGAAATGGCATTGTTAGAAGTCAGTATCTCATATAATTGTGCTGGGAAAAATAAAAATGAGAAGCACTAAAATCCAAATCTAGAAAAAGCCCCTGCCCATGGAACTTACAATCTAGTGGAAGGAACTAGAAAACCAAAAGTGAGCAATAAATATGTAATAAAGTTAAAAAGATCTATGGCCAAGAAAAACAAACAAACAAAACCAGTGTGGGGTGTGCCCGATGAGGGAGTGGCAGGGATAGGTGGAGGTTTGATACTTTACACAG
Source organism: Panthera tigris (assembly GCF_018350195.1). NCBI lineage: Eukaryota > Metazoa > Chordata > Mammalia > Carnivora > Felidae > Panthera > Panthera tigris. The sequence continues at coordinate 120,055,640 of NC_056667.1, forward strand.
ACAAGTCCCTGACTTATAATGGTTCGACTTAAACATTTTTTGACTTTATGGTGGTGCAAAATCAGTACACACTCAGTAGAAACTGTACTTGGAGTTTTGAATTTGGACTTTTTCCCAGGCCAGCAATATGCAGCAATGTCCTCTCTTGGGACGCTGGGCGGGGTAGCTCCCAATCAGCTAATGTGGTCATCGGGGCAAACAACTAATCAGTACACTTATAACCATCCTACTTTTCACTTTTAACTCAGTATTCAATAATAAATTGCATGAGACATTCAACACTTTAGTATAAAGTGGACTCTGTGTTAGGTAATTTTACTCAGCTGTAGGCTAACATAAAGGCTCTGAGGACATTTAAGGTAGGTGAGGCTAAGCTATGATCTTAGATTAGATGTCTTAAATGTTTTTTTTTTTTTTTTTACTTATGAAATTTTCCACTTACGATGGGCTTATTGGGATGGAACTCCATTACAAGGAAATCTGTAAAGTGTAGTTAGGAAAACCTCACATGTTACTTTTCCATTTGTCATAGGTTGGATTGTTTTTGAGTTAGAAATTCCACATTCAACTACTTTCTGTCCCTCCACTGATAAAAATACAGACACCATAGATAATGCACAAAGGGACAATGATTCTGGCCCAGCCAACTTGACATTTCTTAAGCACTTGGTGTTTCATGGGGCATTGTTGATTTTCCCATTCTCCTGGCCTTAAACTGTACAGTCTCTGAAACCATATCCCCATCTGTTTTGACATCCTTCCCTAGAGACTTCTAGAGATTACACTGATCTCTAATATCAAATGAATTTAATGTCCCGACTGTACGTTTGTAACTCCAGTTGCAAGTATCCAGTTTTCTTAAGGTGAGATTGGGTGTAAGCTAGACTATTACCAAAAAGGGCATAGTCCTTACTTTTGGCCGTTTATGATGAAAGTTATTATTATTTCAAAAATGTTAGTATAGACGATTTTTTCCTGAAAGACTGAAAAATATTCTACAATATCATTTAATGCATTTTTACTCATGACACTATAAAATGGCATAGTTTTCATTATGCAGAATGAAAACAAAAAACACAAAGGCTGAGAAAATTCTAAGAGGATATTTTTCAAAAACTGAATTGATAAAGCAGATTTGCTGGATTCCACTACAAATGTTCCTTTTATAAATATGGAATTTGTAACATCCACTGTTCAGGCTTTTAAAACTGTCAATAAACACATTATGGGTAGATAAGGTGGGCCCTGTCGTCAGTTGGGATTTTATTATTATAAACAGAAAGGGGCTGAAGTTATACTTCAACTTCAAAATACTATTTGGCAACTCAAAGTGTTTCGTTTTTTAGATTGCATTTATCCTGCATTTCAGTGCTTAGAGTTCTTAGTTGTCAACTCCATTGAGGAAAACTATGTTCTGTGTTTCCGCAGTTGTGGAAGCTGTGGTATGCTGCTCAGATCCTTCTTCAGAATTGAAGAATGGACTTAACCTAGCTCCTGGTAGTACAGCCAGAGTCCTCGGCTAGTAAAATCGACCTTGACTCACCCCTACCTCATATCAGACAAAAATGTTCATTTTCAATCATGTTTATTATTATTCAAACTAGTAACATTTCAAACCACACACTAGCCACCAGGCTAATCAACATGGTAGTTAGTTGAAGAACTCACTCTCAGAAATAAGCAAGAGTTTTGCTTTTTGGTTTGTGTGTGTGTGTGTGTGTGTGTTTTAACATGCATGGGTTTTTTTTTTTAATATTCTGGAATGCCACACCTATTGTATAGTAGATACACAATACATGGTGGTAGTCTTTCCTTCCCCTTAGAGCAGAAATTGGTAAACTATGGTCCATAGTCCTAATCCAGCCCCTGCCTATTTTTTTTAATGAAAGTGTATTTGAACAAAATAATGTCCATTTATTCATGTATATTGTCTACAGCTGCTTTTGTGCTCTGACGGCAGCACTAAGGAGTTGCTACAGAACTCTGCAAACGCCTTTATCTGGCCCTTTACAGGAAGAGTTTGCAACTCCTACCTCAGAGCATTACATAGGGGTTTCCATTAATTAAGGAATAGCAGTCCCAGTCAAGTTTGAATCACTTAAACATACCAAATAAAAACGTTTTGTTTTAGGGACGCCTGGGTGGCTCTGATTCTTGATTTCAGCTCAAGTCATGATCTCATGGCTGTGGAATCAAACCCCATATTGGGCTCCACACTGAATGAGGAGCCTGCTTGAGATTCCCTCTTTTTTCCCTCTGCCCCTCTCCTCTGCTCACACTCTCTCCCTAAAAAAACCACAAAAGAATTTTAGAACCTCTGTTTGTCTTTCACCCTAAAAAAATATGGAAATGTGAAAAAGTGAAAAAAAATTACCAAAAACTAATCATACGTAAGGAAAATGCAGTGGAGAAGAGCAATGGGAATATCTAAACAAAATGTACACAGTCCCCAGTAAAGTTTCTGTGATCCTTCATTCATTACACTGGATCCTAGGCGTAGGAAACCCTTTTCTCTGTTTTATATTTTTCAAAAATAAAATAAAGATATGAAAAATGTTATTTGAGATGGACCATACACCTGAACATGAGAGGTTAGAAAACAAAAACCTACAGAAGAGAGCATAGAAAAGTATCTTTAAGACTATAGAGGAGGCTGGGGTGCCTGGGTGGCTCAGTTGGTTGAGTGACAGACTTGATTTTGGCCGAGGTCATGGTCTCACAGTTTGTGAATTCAAGTCCCACATCCAGCTCTGTTTTCTCAGTGTGGAACCTGCTTGGGATTCTCTCTATCTCTCCCTCTCTCTCTCTCTCTCTCCCTGTCCCTCCAACATTTGTGCATTCTCTGCCTCTCTCTCAAAATAAATAAACTGTAAACAAAATTTAAAAAAGACTATAGAGGAGGCAAATATTTCTTTAATATGACAAAAAGCATAGGCATTAAAGAAATACAAATTACTTTTATTAATTTCGTTTCATTAAAATTAAGAGTTTCTGCTCATAATAACATTCCATTAAAAGACTGTAGACACAGGTCACACACTAAGCATATCTTTATAACGTGTACATCGAACTATTCCCTCTTTTTCCAGAATATGTAAAGAATTACTGTAACTCAATTCACAATTTAACTCCAACACAGAAATGATAAATACATTTCTAACAATTACCTTCACAATGCTAGAACTGGACGAAACTTCAGGGATTTCAGCCCGGGATGTGGGCCAAATGCCTCAGCGCCCAGATCATTTGTGGCAATGAACCTCAAGCATATGAACCTTTTCCTACCCATCATTCCTTCGTTCTTTCATTTTTATCTACTTTACGTATTGGCTTTCTTCATAATATTTTTTTAACAAACTGTTAAAAGAAGACTGAAAGTTATAGATTCATTTCAATATCCTGGAGGTCTTTAGATGCAGATTTAGACATACTTAAACATACTTACCTTCAATATGGCACTGTTTCTACAGCTGTTGCTTGGTGAACACTTTCTCCCAGCAAGAAATCCTTATGGAAGGGATCCAACTCAACCAAATAATGTGAGATTGGAATGGAAAGAGAAGCTTTAATCTATTATGAATACATGTAGAAAAAGGATAATTATCAAAATTATATCTGAGAGAATGCTTTTTATTCATCCAGGGGATGGAATGAGAGGTAACAGCACAGGAAAAAAGACTTTATATGAATATAAGGATTTGAGATGTGGACCCACGGGAAATCAGGAAGCTTGAGCAGTTAGGATAAAAACCAATGGATTAGTTTGGGAGGGTGTTTATGTGACTTTAATAGACCCTTTGTACTTACAGGATTTGTATTATGCCTCCATCTCTTTGTGAATGATTATAAAATTCCATTAGGTGGGTAAATTATTTTGTTGACGCATAGAATGAATTATGTAAAACTCACATATGAGAACAAGTTATTTAGTACTTGAATAAATCCACCTGACCATCAAACAACACCAATTCTAAGTAAGATTTCTATTTCTCACTTAAGGTATGATCTCATTTGAGTTTATTTATTTATTTTTAAAAAAATTTTTTTTTAACATTTATTTATTTTTGAGACAGACAGAGACAGAGCATGAGTGGGGGAGGGTGAGAGAGACGGAGACACAGAATCTGAAACAGGCTCCAGGCTCTGAGCTGTCAGCACAGAGCCTGACGTGGGGCTTGAACTCACGGACCGCGAGATCATGACCTGAGCCGAAGTCGGCCGCTTAACTGACTGAGCCACCCAGGTGCCCCTCATTTGAGTTTAAAGAAAACTATTTTATTGGCCAGGATAAACAGAAAATTGTACATTATAATGCTTGATTTGCAGATTCTTGAAGGTCTTGAAGGCATATTTATTGGAAATTCTAAAGATCCAGTAAGGGAACAAAGATTTTAGCTACTATGGTGTATTAAGAGTATGTTTTTGTGTGTATTTGTTGGTGGAGGGGGTTAAACCCACTCAGATGGACAGTTGATGATAATGCCTTATCATCTAGCTTTTTTATATTAGTAACAACCAGGAATAGATACAGTTACCATTAGCTGTAACCATCTAGAGATTATTTTCTTTATAACCATGAGTCTAGATTAATATAGGTTGGATCACCAGGTCTTAGAGTTCCAATAAATGGTTGTCTTACCAAGCAATAGCCAAGGCATTTCTGAAGTAGTCGTGACAAATCAAACTATGTATTTTAACAATATGGCAACATCACAGAGTTAAGTTGATTTAAATAAGACAGGACGTCATAGATCATCTTGTCAAATCCTATAATCACAGTAATGCATCAGATTTGGAAACATGAAAACAGCTTTGTGGTTTTATAGCCTGTCCTTCAGAGACAGAAACTAAAATGTCTTTAATTAAGTAAAACACTGCAAGCACTTACATGTGTATGACTTGTGTTAGGTTAAAAAAATTCTTGCCACCTGTATGTTTTTGTCTACATGTTGAATACTCGTATCTACTGATAGACTCTGGCTCAGACACAACACTTAAAGGGATCTCTTTGTGTTGCTTGTCCTTCAGCATGCTGATTCAGCATAGCTGGGAATATTGCTTCGGGAATGCATTATTTCTGGAAATATAGTCGGCATGGTCAGAATGCTGATTCAGCAAACTGATGATGAGCTGTGTGGGGAAATGCGAGAATTTATAGCTGCTTTTAAGATGAGGGCCAAATCTTTGGGATGAGGTAAGGTCGATAGTTTTGCTTGCTATTAGTCCATTTGTGCAGCGTCCTGGAGATGTAAGGTATGATAGTTGAGATAAATGTGGTTATAAGCTCTAAAAGAAGCTACCTGGGAAGGAGCTTTCTTATTTTAACTATTAAATACATTTTATGGCTTAGCTCTTTGTTGTTTTCAATTCCATGTTTAAATAAATCAGAAATTATATTATACTTCTTGGAAATGTGCATATTTCATATTTGACAGCCATTTACAGTACTAAGTAACCCAAACATACATTTTATGTTTCTGATAAAAGCTTAGGAGGTTATTTTTACCAATGCCATATTCCTGCAGCAGAGTTGTAGCTGTATTTTAACCATTAACAGAAAAAATATCTTAGAGAATATAATTTTGTGTGAATGCGATCTTGGGAATTAAGGAAAAGGCTAGTGTGTTCAGGAGAGATTGAGAAAAGCATAAATAGGATTTGGGTTGGGCTTTACACTGTGTCTTCTGCACGGTATGCAATTAATAAGAATTTTAAAATTTAACTTTAAAAAAGAAAAAAAAAATCTGATGTTCCCAAAGTACAATTTACATTATCAAGCATTGCTTAAAAGCAAGTTAAACTGATATTAGCACTATGAAGAAATATAAACAATAAAAAGATAGATGATATAGCATAAGGCATGGTAACTCAGACTACTGCTAGATTTAGAACATGTTTAGGAGTCAAATTCAAGCACTAGTGTTCCTTGATCAAGAATGAAAATAATCAAGAGTTTGCTAAAAGACCAGATATACCAGAACACACTGGAGAGTCCTGTTTGGAAATTAGACAACCTGCCCGAGACTTAGGTGGATGAAATGATGAGCCATTAGTAGGAAAAAGGTGAGAAGGTAAATAAGATACATTTTCAAGGATTATTTTATAGAGCATTGTAAATTGACCCTAATATGAAGAGCCTGGGGACCTATTTTATCTTTTTGAGGTGAGAAACTCAAATGGTAAGTGGAAAGTTACAAAGCTGATTTGAAGATAAGATAGGAAAATAAACGCTGGAGAAAAATTGAGAATTTTAAATGTCAGGCCAGAAGATTGTTTAGAATCCAGTTTAGAGATGGCCTTCAGTATTTTTGAGAAATAGCCAGAAAGTGAAGGGTAGCAGAATATGCCTTTTTTGCATGAGATTATTCTAAGAAACTGCAGACATAGAAGAAACTCTGAAAACAGAAGTGACCCTTTTGTAAGGAAACTTTATATTTATAAAGGAAATCTCCATTTGTAAGCTTGTCTCTCTTTCTGTACCAGGAAAAGAAGGATGACTCTAAATCATAAGAAAAGATCATGAATGAGGAAGGCAGGACTTAAATCTGTGTAACAACTTTATCCTTATTTACCGTGCTTTGTCTGGTAACAGCCCATAACCGGCCCCCACCAACATCCTTCTCTTGTCTTTAGTTGGAGGTGGTATTTAAGTTGGTGGCTTGGACCATCCCAGGGAGATGCTCCATTCCCCTGAGTATTTTCCATGTGTACATGAGGTATATATGTTCATAAATTTCTGTTTATTTTTCTCTTGTTAATCTTTTATTACAGGTGGTCAAAGCTAAGAACTCGGAAGGGCAGAGGGAAGATGATTTTCCTTCCCTAGAAAAATTTTTTTTAAAAAAGGGAAAATCCAGGGGTGCCTGGGTGGCTGTTGGTGGAGCGTCTGACTTTGACTCAGGTCATGATCTCACGGTTGATGAGTTCGAGCCCCATGTTGGGCTCTTGTGCTGACAGCTCAGGGCCTGGAGCCTGCTTTGGATTCTGTGTCTCCTTCTCTCTCTGCCCCTCCCTTGCTTGCTTTCCGTGTCTCTCTCTCTCTCTCTCTCAAACATAAATAAACATAAAAAAATTTTTTTAAAGGGAAAATCCAATGTGAATAATTGAATAATGATTTAGGGAAAGAATTGCTATAGTAGCTATTTTTGTCTGAAACATATGATCAGTACCTCTATATATCTTCTGTTATATAACTAACAAAGGGAGGGGCATTCCCAATTGATTTCAAGGAGATAGTTATAAATGCCTTTTCTTCCTGTTGTCCAACTGTTCAGAGAATCATCTAAAACAAGTTTTTATTTTGTTCTGTTGTGATTATTATCCAACCTAGCACTGAATCTATATAATCAGGTAGATATGCTCATATTAGTCTCTGTAATGACAGGCCCTGATCCTGACTTTCTAGATGATTTTAGGACTTCCACAATCTTGAGATTTAGCTCTCACACTGATTTTTGTCTCTACCTTTCAACTTTCTGGGACTTGGTTCCCTTCTGACTCTTGCATCGCATAACTCAATGGAAAGGGCCTCTAGGCCATGTCATCTATGTGTTCTTTCTGTGAGACTTTAGAAGAAGGACCTAACTTCTCTGAATTTCATTTAGAATTTCTACAAAATGTGGATAGTTAACAACATCTCCCCCAAGTTGCCACTAAGCAGGCTAATGAGATAACCTCAATCTTATTCAGAGAAAGCACTACGCTTATGGTAATGATTATGTTTAATACTATGTTGATCTTGAATTTGCTAATCGTTTTTAATATTTCCCTCTTTCTGATATATGTGCTTCTTTCACAAGTATTTTCCATTTCAGTCTGCATATAAAACATTTAAGTTTTCCCAAGTCAGTGCCTAATGGGGCCAGTAAAATCAAGCCCTATATCATGAGGAAGATAATTCCTTAAAAATATTTCTCTTCTGTCATGTATCTTTGATCTATCTTATCTATGTATCTACCTATCTCCTATCTATCTATCATTTATCTATCATCCAATCTTATTTCTTCTTATCTAACTACCTATTAACTCTGACTACTGTACTTCTGAATTATATAACATACTTTATCAATTGCCAGGATCCAGACAAAAAGCGTAGTTGAGAAGGATTAGCTGATATTCAAAGTTTAAGAATGGATTTTTTTCTTTGAGGGTGTCATTTATCATCAAACCAAATGCTATCTTTCTCAAAGGACTGGATAGAATCTGTTTGACCTACCAGTCAGCTGAATAAGGTATATAACATTCATTATTTGTAAGACATGTGTATCAAATTCTATGCCATTTAAAGAAAGTTACAATTTATGGTTGTCAAGTGAGGGGGAAATGATTTCAATTGGACATAAATAGTTGCCCTTATGTGTTTACTGAATAAGAAAACAAAATTGTAAAACATCTTCAATTTCAATGTGTTCAATTAACTTATATTTATAAAGAAATGCTTTCAAAATAGTAATCTTCTAATACTCTTTCAATGTCCTCTAAGCATATTAAATATCTATGTTTCTTCTTAAGTCTTTGTTATTTGCTTTGTATGGTATAGTCAATAATGAAAGCACTTTATTTTGGTTAAAAGGGTAGAAATATTTTGACAAATGTTTAATTTTATTCAAAATAACAACCTTCTGTGCCCTAGGCCAATATAACCAACCTTAATCAGAGAACAAAAATAATCATAATTATGATCTGCTTAAGTCACAGAGGCCTGTTTATTCAAAAAAATTTTTTTAGAGGGCACCTGGATGGCTCAGTTGGTTAAGCATCTGACTTCAGCTCAGGTCATGATCTCACGGTTCATGAGTTCGAGCACCACGTCAGGCTCTGTGCTGACAGCTCAGAGCCTGGAGCCCTTTTCAGATTCTGTGTCTCCCTTTCTTTCTGCCACTCCCTGACTCGTGCTCTGTCTCTCTCTCTCTCACTCTCAAAAATAAAATAAACATTAAAAAAATTATTTTTTAAATTAAAAAAAATGAATGTTTATTTTATTTTTGAGAGTGAGAGAGAGAGAGACAGAGTATGAGTGGGAGAGGGGCAGAGAGAGAGGGAGACACAGACCGAAGCAGATTCCAGGCTCCAAGTTATCAACACAGAGCCTGACGCGGGGCTTGAACTCATGACTGTGAGATCATGACCTGAGCCAAAGCCAGTCACTTAACCAAATGAGCCACCCAGAAGCCCTGAGGTCTGTTTATTCAGTGTCTGGCTTGGAATTATTCTTCTAAAGTATTTACACTTTTTCAGCATAATTTTGAATATTGAATCCAGCTTTATTTTGGTAGTTTGAAATTGGAGCAAATGCTAGCAGGGAAATGTGGAATTTTACTCTATGGGAAAACAGACTTAGAAGAGGCTCTAGCTCCCCTGGCATAAGAATTGTAGAGGGAGAGAATGGAGACGAAAACAGTGACATAAGAGAACTCAGCCTCCCTATCCGCCCCCCACCCAACCAAAAAAAAAAAAAAAAAAAAAAAGACCCATAATTGGACAACAATCCACAAGCAAAACCAGCCCTGGGAGACCTCTGGAATTTACTCGAGAAGTTTTAGCAACACAGTGGAACAACAACAGCAAGAAATATCTATGAATAATGGCACAAGAAGAGTGGGAAGAAAGGTATGTTTCTGCCTGCATTGTCCCAGGCTCCAAGCTGGCATCGTTCAGCACCAAGAATGAACTTCTCAGCTAGAGAGTTCTCCTTGCAGGAAAGGAAGAGCAAGGTGAATGGCCAGTTTCTCCAGCCTTTCCGGGCACCACATGAAGATCCCACTTCCATTTTACTTAACCCAGTCTAGTAAGGCTGAGGCAAAGAATGAAGAACAAAGAAGAAATCAAGAGCCATTATTATTTGCAGATGTGCTGTGGGAGTGATCATATTGCATGACCAAGTGAGATTTATACCTGGGATGCAAGGATATTTCAACATATACAAGTCAATAAACATGACACATCATATTAATACAATGAGAGATAAAAATCATATGATCATCTCAATTGATGCAAAGAAAACATTTGACAAAATACAATATACTCTCCTAATAAAAATACTCAACAAATTGTGTGTAGAAGGACTATACCTCAACATGGTAAAAGCCATATAAGACAATCCCACAGCCAACCTCATACTCCACAATGAAAGATTGAAAAGTTTTCCCTGTCAGATCAGGAAAAAAGACAAGGGTGCCCATTTTCAAAACTCTTATTCAAAAAAAGTACCAGAAGACCTAGCCAGAGCAAGAAAAAGAAATGAAAATGTCCAAGTAGGAAACGAAGAAGTAGAATTGTCTTTGTTTGAAAATGATACAATTTTATATGTAGATAATCCTAAAGCTTATATATAGATAATACATCAAAAAATTGTTAAGACCAATCAGCAAATCCAGCGAAGTTGCAGGATACAAAATCAGCATACATAAATCAATTGCATTTCTATACACTAACAGTAAAACACATGAAAGAGAAATAAAAAAATAATAACCCCATTAACAATAGTATTGAAAACAATGAAATACCTAGGAGTAAATTTTACCAAGGAGGTGATAGATTTTATACTGAAAATCATAAGACTTGAATGTCTTAAATCATAAGACATTCAAGATGACACAAACCAATGAAAAGATGTTCTATGTTCATGGATCAGAAGAAATACTATTACAATTTCCATAATACAAAAAGACATCTATAGATTCAGTACAATCCCTCCCCAAATTTCAATGACACTTTTCACGTAGAAAAGAAGATCTTAAAATTTTTATGGGTCCGCAAAAGATCCCAAATAAGTAAACAATTCTAAGAAAGAACTAAGCTGAGGGCATCATACTTTTTAATTTCAAACTATCATATAAAGCTATAGCAATCAAAACAGTGTGATTCTTGTCTAAAAGTATATATGGACCAATAGATCAGAGTTGAAAGCCCAGAAATAAACCCTCACCTATATATTCAACTAATATTTGACAAGGAGCCAAGAATACTCAATGGCAAAAGAATAGTCTCTTCAATAAATGCTGCTGGGAAAACTAGGTAGCCAAATGCACAAGAATAAAATTGAACCCCTATCTTACACCACTAACAAAGATTAACCCAAAATAGATCAAGGATTTAAACATAAGACTAAAAGTATAAGCCTCCTAGAAGAAAACAGAGGAAAAGCTCCTTTACATTGGTCTCAACCACAATTTTCTGGATATGACATCAAAACCACAAGCAACAAAACCAAAAATGAATAAAGACAACTAAATCAAACTAAAAATCATCTTCACAGCAAAAGATATAGTCAACAAAATGAAAAGCCAATTTACGGAAAGGGAGAAAATATTTGCAAAGAACATATCTATCTTATAAGGGGTTAATATTCAGAATACATAAAGAATTCCCATAACTCAATAGCAAACAAATGAAGGAACAAACAAAAACTGGATTAAAAAATGGGAAGAGGAATTGAGTAGACATTTCTTACCAAGAAGACGTACAAATAACCAACAGGAGTATGAAAAGGTGATAGATATCACTAGTCGTCAGGAAAATGCAAATCCAAACCACAAGGAGATATCACCTCACATCTTTTTGGTTATCACCACACAGACAAGAAATAATAAGTATTGATGAGGATGTGGAAGAAAAGAGAACCCTTGGGCACTATTGATGGGAATGTAAATTGGTATAGCCACTATGGAAAACTGTACGGAGTTTTCTCAAAAATTAAAAATAGAATTGCCTGATCATCTAGCAATTCTACTTAAGGGTACATATCCAGAGGAAATGAAAACAGGATATTGAAGAGATATCCATATTATCATCTTCATTGCAGCTTTATTCACAATAGCCAAGATGTGGAAATAACCTTAGTGTCTATGGATGAATAAATAAGTAAGAGGTGATTATATATATTATTAATATAGAATATATGTATTAATATATATTAATAAATAAATAATATATTATATATTTTTATTTATTTATTTTTATATATTTATATTTATAAATATAGAAATAAATATATATAATATATAATATAAATATATATTAATATATATAGTGAGAGAGAGAGAGAGAAATATTACTCAGCCATAAAAAGGAATGAGATCTTGCCATTTGTGACAACATGGATGGACCTAGAGTGTATTATGCTAAATGAAAGAGGTCAGAGAAAGAGAAATACTGTGTCCATATGTGAAATCTAAATAAGCCAACTTGAGAAACAAAGGGTAAAGTGATTATCAGGCGCCAAAGGGAGGGTGAATGGGAAGATATTGGCCAAAGGGTATAGACTTCCACTTATAAGATCAGTAAGCTCTGGGGATGTAATGCACATGATGATGATTGTAATTAATGATATTGTACTATGTAGTTGAAAGTTACTAAGAGCATAAATCTTAAATGGTCCTCCCACAGAAAAAGAAATAATAGTTATGTGAGGTAGATGTTAGCTAAATCTATGGCAGTGATTATTTTGCAATATATAAGTGTATCAAATCAACACATTGTTTACCTTAAACTTGCACAGAGTAATGTGTCAATTAGATCTCAATAAAGCTGGAAAAATTAAGACGTGTTTTAAATTTTTTAAAAAGTGTTAAGCCTGAGCAAAAGACAGTCAGTTATGGAAGTATGCTGACCCCTTAGATCTCCACAGGAAAACTACTAGGTTAGTGAATTATTGTAAGTTTGAAGTCTTATTCTAAGCCTTTCTGATAATTGTGCCAGAGTTTATTTGATTCAGCGATGCTCCTGCACTAGGAAAGCTACCTACCTCCTGTGCAAAATATATCCATATGATAGAACCCATCATTATGAATTATGTGATGGTGAATTTCTCGTTTGTTTGCTGTTTTTTCCCTCCTCTTTTTCCCAGTCTGGCTTTAAAAGCAGAATAACTCCTGGCAATGTGACCACATATGGATGGTAAGATTTTGGAGACAAGCCCTAATTTTAAGTCCAACCAATGGGAGGGGGAATCCCTGTGGGGCAGAGAGAAAGGGAGGAATCCCCGCCCCCTTCCTTTCCCTTTCCTGGACCTTCTCCCAAGCAGCTGCCACTCCTGTCGCTGCTATTCTGGTGTGACAGTGAAGGGAGACTGTGCAAGCACCGGAAATACTGACACAAGAATGCTTCACTCAGACCGGAAGAACTGTGAGCTCAAAAGTTTGGGGTGATCCTTGTTGTATTTTTCCTCTCTCCATCCTCCTGCCACCAGACACAGCCAAATCCAGTCTCAGGAACCCACATAGCAGAATGGCAAGAATAAAGCCCTGGCTTACTAGCCAGAGGGCCAGGAATCTGAAGAATGTTCGGGAGATCAAAGAAAGGAAGGAGGTTGAAAATGAGATCCACCTCGGGGCTCATGGGGAAATAACCAAAAGCAGAAATAAGGTCTATTAAAGAAAAAAAATTCCTATGTAAGTCATCAGAGAAATGGGAAAACTGGCTTAAAGGGTCTTTTAAAAAGTTCTGGCTAAAAGATGGTTACTAAAATACAAACACTCTCAAGAAGAAACTAAATTAATTTTTGTACCATACTTCCATTAAGTAGAAAAGTCTACCCTTTTATATATGAAGACTCAGTGATTTAGGGAAAACGTATTAAGGTGTCAAGTACAGAATCTGAATTCTAGTCGCATTATTATTGATAACTAATTATGTGGCCTCTGGCAAGTCAGCTGTCCCCATTAAGTGTTGCTTTGTTTACATTAAATAAATATTATTTTTATTTTATAAATATTTTATAAGTATTTTATAAATATATATTTATATTAAATATAATTGTTAAAAAATATTGAGTCATATTAGGAGAATGCAAAACACAACAATCATCATCCCATATAAATATTCAAACACCTATATACCTCCCAAGAATTGTTACACTGATCCTTAATGATTCTTGATTTTTTATTATAATTGGATAGCATTTTCATATGTATTAACCCATTTTATTCAAATGTAGCTCCAGGGAGATAGGCAAAAATAATGTCACATTTGCATATTATCTTTGAATTTATGTAGTGCCAATTCAGGATTTCATTATAGTCTCATTACTGCCCAGTAAAATAGACAGGGGAAATATTATTCCCATATTTTACAACTGAGAATACTGAGGGTCAAATAGTTTAATTGAATATGTCCAAGGCTACACTTTCTAACATGAAGCAAAACTAAAGACAGAGAATCCTTTGTCAGTTGTCAAGTGCTCTTTCTTCATGCCATGCTACTATATATTGAAAGATAAAATAATCTACTTGAGGTTTTACTAATTCCCAGATATGAATGGGATCCCTGTGCCCTGCATGCTAGCCAGGCACCCTTCTTGATTTCTAATACAATCGGATTTCTCTGTCATTATTTAATCACACGACCTTAAGCAAATTATAGTATCTTTTAAAGACTTACGTTTTAGTTCTATAGAATAGGAACACTAAGGGCAGTCTGGCAGGATTGTTATTAAAAAAAGTATTAATACGAAGACTGTGCTTTGCCTGACACAAAGCACAGCCCTATAATAAATATTATCACTTGATTATTATAGTGGCTATTTCGTATTACTTTCATGGATATAGAGACAGCGTCGCTGACATTCTGCTTGTTGGGCATATTCTGTCAACACCACGCCCTGATCACCTACCCAGATATACAGGGTCATTTGTGCACACGAATCTATAAACTGAGATCGAATCCTTTGCGTCCTACGTTGGTGTGAAGTTCCCACAGATTTCATGTGAGAAATAGTCTTTGCTAGAGAATCAGAGATGTATCAGTGCTCTCAATTGCAATCTGCTCGCTGCCACCATCCAATATGCTGTGCTATTTGCCTTGAATATATAGTACTTGCAGCCTTCCTAATGCGAGCATGCCTGCTATTTCATTTTGGCCTCTGGGAAAAAAAGATTTCAAGTCAGACAGACACACGATCAAATGCTAGCTCTGCAACGCGATAAATATGTAATCTTGGGTATATTACTTAATTTATCTGTTTCCCAGACTCTTTTTCTTTAAAATAAGTTATGTAATAATTCCTTCTTTAAAAGGCATGTTAGGATTAAATTCAAAGAGATGAGACAAGGTGCATAGAACTTCTGTCACATCAGGAGCACTAACGAAATGTTCATTCCATCACCTTTCTTCTCCCTTTTATGGTGGTTTCTTTTCTTTTTTTTTTTTGGTTTTGTTTTTCTGGGTTTCTGTGTGTTCTTCAATCTGATAACTTTGTTGTCCTTAGGTCACAAAGCCTCCCAGGATGCTTCTAATTTCTATTGTTGTGAACAATAACATTTTGTATTCATTGAGAGATTCTTACACATCAGACATGGTAATAATTTCATTACATGAATTAGGTTTTTAAATTCTCATTACAATCAGTTAACTTATAGACTGTCATTATTTTTTTATATCAGGAAATTAAAACTTAGAACATTAAATAAAATGGTAACATTTACATAGTAAATAAATGGCAGAACCTGGCTTCAAACCTATCTGTGTCTGAATAAAAACATCTGTTCATTTAAACCACCAAGTGAAATGATTTTCTCTAGTAAATAAGAACATTCCATTGCACTCATCAAATTCTGGAACCTGCACAGGGAACCCTGTGACACTTAAGGTATATCCTCAGCACTTCACTTTAAGATAATAGCTACATCGGGGCAACTGGGTGGCTCAGTAGGTTGAGTGTCCAACTTCAGCTCAGGTCATGATATGCAACTTGTGAGTTCAAACCCCACGTTGGGCTCGCTGCTGTCATTGCAGAGCCCACTTTGGATCCTCTGTCGCCCTCTCTCTCTGACCCTTCCACACACATGTTCTTTCTCAAAACTATAAATAAACATTAAAAAAAAAAAAAGAATTGCCCTTGCTGCAAGGGACCAGCTCTTAAAAAAAAAAAAAAAAAAAAAAAAAGCTAGGCAACACAATGCTAAGGATACAGTCTGCAGACCTCCCTAAAATCTGAAGAGAAACACTCAGGGTGAGCTTGACATGTCCAATTACCATATGAAAATGATTAATGAAAATGAAAATGGAAGGAAGATGAAATAGAAGAAAGATACCTAGTAGTTCTTACCTGGAACTCATCACATCACATATTTTGAGAAGTCATTTCTTAGCTATTTAGAAACGTCAATAGAACAGCATTAGCCAGAAACACAGAGACAATCTCACAACAAATGTGTCATGATGATTTTGTTAGTAGAGACTCCTGAATTGCTTGATTTCATGCATTTGTCACAGGCACTGGGGATGTTTCCTCTTCTGATATGCAAACATCTAATTGTTCTCTAACATCCAATACAATGATAATTTGCTGTTTTTCTGTCATTGTGCCGTGTAATTCCAAAATAAGCCAACAATGAAGCATCATCCCAACTCCCTGCAATTTGAGGCAGCGAAACAGTTGTATTTTAGTATAAGGAAAGCAAGATCAAGCAGGAATTTTTGTATATTGAAAGTTAATATCGAAAAAAAAGTATGTGTAGGGGGTCTGTAGGGGGTGTTGGGTATTGTTAGAAATTACATAACTCATTTATTTTCCTTTGAAAACTCGTCACATTTGATCTGTTCAGTATACTACATATTATTTTGAAACTCTAGAGTTAATATCAGGATTAAACTGTGTAGTAGTCAGTGATGTATTAAGACGCTGAATAAAGCTACATAATGTGTATATTGCTTTAAATTTCACAAATTACTGCTTTATTTTATTCACCTGTATATCCTTGGTAACTGGTGCATAATAGTTTCAGAAAATGTTTCTTGAATAAATGTAAGAAATTTTTAACAAATCATTCTACTTATTTTTTATAATAACCCTGTGAAGTGGGCATTCTCACCATTCCCTGTTTGCTCAGAGGAGTTAAGTGGTCCGAGATAATGGAAGATGTTCAGGCTCCCGGGCAGCAGATGAGAGTTTAATATACTAAGTTCTCCCACTTCAAAAGCCAGATTTTGTCCACCGCACTTCCTAGCTTCTTTCTGGAGAGAACATGACCTAATCTGTAATGTGTTAGACTTCATTACGAAAATTCATGTAAAATCAGCCTTCTTTTTCCATTCTAGAATTTCAAAACAAAATATAATTTACAGACATGATTATCTTATTTTATATCGACTATTTACAATATTTAATATGCTTCTTTTTGTTCTTTGACTTTGCTTTTTCCTACTGACCTTCAGACAAAGACTTAGGAATACCCAAGGGAACAAATATGCTATACACAGGATGGAATATCTTTTGCAGTTATGATCTGGATAAGTAGACTTACCTCTGGGAACTCACTTAGGAGGAAAAGATTAAGTTAAATATTTACATCTAATCTTTCTTTGTGATGCTCAACCAAAAGAAAATGTGAACGTTGGTGCATGTTATTTTAATGTATGCAAAAATCTTTGAAATAACATTCAGTTGGCTCCCCATTATGATTCAGGTGCAGTAAATCCACTCTATTTCATGAAAATCATATTTTCTGATCCAAGAAATTACTGCAAGTTCCAAACATCATACAGTAAGTTTTTAATAAATACAAGACATTTGTTCAAGGATGCAGGTACCATGAAAATAATCAAATTGTGTGGCTTAGGAAATCACCAACATAGAAAGGCAGGGTCTCTAGTTGCACTAATGCAAGATGCTTGAGGAAATTGAGTGGAAAAAATAATTTCTAGGAATATATCTGCAATTAGGATGGTGGAATTTTTGGTCAGAGTAAAGTGTAGTCAGTGAAAATAATCATTGTGCCTCCATACTACCCTTGAATTTCTACCTACTCAAAATTTCTCCCATCAGGGTTTTTTGTTTTTATGCAAATAAGGACAAGCCAAGTGCCCAGTTATTGCTCTTCTTTTCTTGTTTTAAGTTTTATTATTTTTAAAAAATTGTGTTAACATTTATTTTTTGAGAGACAGAGAGAGACAGAGCATGAGCAAGAAGGGGCAGAGAGGGAGGGAGACACAGATTCTGAAGCAGGCTCCAGGCTCTGAGCCATCAGCAGAGCCCGATGTGGGGCTCAAATCCACAAACCATGAGATCATGACCTGAGTCGAAGTCGGACATTTAACTGACTGACCCACCCAGGGGCCCCTATTTTTTTTTTTTTTTATTTAGAGAGAGAGAGAGAGAGAGAGAGAGAGAACACATGTGAGAGGGACTGAGAGAGAGGAAGAGGGAGAACCCAAGCAGGATCCACACTGTCAATGCAGAACCCAACATGGGTCTTGATCTCACAAACTGTGAGATCATGACCTGATCAAAATCAAGAGTCAGATGCTTAACTCACTGAGCCATCCAGATGCCTCCCTCTCTTCTTTTCTTTTGGTTTATCTTGCCCAAAGTATTTTGCCATGGACTTTAAGGAAAAAGATAGCACAGATATCATTTTTTTACTCTAATATATGCAGCAATTCATCCCACAGAACCCTTGGGGAGTGGTTACACAGGCTTTGCTTAAATATAACTTGGTAGAATATATTGTGAGGATAAAAAGTGGTTCATTGTAAGTTTACTTTCACTGAACATGCTGTCTCTCCAAAATTTTAGTCCATTTGTCTTGAAGAAGGTTAGGGCACAACACTGCAAAAGATTCAGGAAGAGGCTTTCTCTGAACCCTCTTATTCACCTAAAAACATTTCCTCCAAAATAAAGTCAATTGTCATCAATTCCCCTCCCTGGGAGTCTCATCAACTAGATAAGCTTGACTCTTACCACAGTTCAGGAGTTCTTACCACAGAACAGGAGACTAGAAATCAACACCACACCCAGAAAACCTTTGTCACAAACTGTCACATGTCCCATTTGGTTTTCTAAGGGCACATTCATCTTTCCTAAAACTCATTTATTCTCCCCAAAATTACTTACATTCCCACTGCCCTTCCTTTATGAAGTCTACATATAAGCTTTCAAATCTCACTGCTTTTTTTGTGTAATCGCTTTTTTCCTATGGTGCCCCATGCATGTAATATTGAAAAATAATGCATTTATAACTTTTCTCCCGTTTGTCTGTTTTTAGTTCATGTCATAGACTCAGCTATTGAACCCTGGAAGGCAAAGGAAAAGTTTTTCCTTCCCTGCTGTCTTAAATCCATTCTTTGAAGAACACAGAAGCATTTTGTTTTTTTCTTTCATGGGATGACCAGACAAGGAAAAAATACACACAAACGACTAATACTGCAAAAGCACTTGGAATATCACTTGGAACATAGGAAGCACCTCATAAAGGTTCACTGTTATTATGGTTAGTTGCCTGTTGGGTCAAGATAGAAAATATTCTTAAACCCCAGGTTCTTCCATTATAAAACAAAGATTCACTTACTATTAATTCCAGAAGTAACTTGGAGCCTTATATGGATGAAGCCTTATGTGGGGAATTGGACAATATTAATAGCTACTTTACAATGATTTTAGAAGGATTGAGTGAGGTAATGAATATTAGGTGCTTAATACCATGCCTACTTGTTGGCAGGTACACAGTGAATGTTAGCTGGTGATTAGGAAGGTAGTGGGTAGCGGTGGTCATGGAAAAAGTAAGTAATTGCTGGGATATGAATTCTAGAGAAAGAATTACCAAAAACCCCAAGGACAAAGTAGAGATTGGGGGGAATAAATCCAAGCAAGAGCAAAGGACAACTGTGGCACTGCAGAAGAACATGCAAGAAATGACTTTGTCCCCAAGTGGAGGAGGGACATGTTACACTGAAGTACTCAGCTTTTGGCAGCAATTTAGGGCAGAAATATGGGATAGAATCAAGGAGGAGATGGAGATAATAAGATATTCCCTAACATTCCTAAAGAGTAAGAGCAAAATTGGAGACAGAATGTAGTTGGAAACATCCAAGTACACAAGAAAAACAAACAAAACAAACCAACACAAAAACTCATGATGTAAAAAAATCTCACCAAAGTGTTCGTGGGGATTGAGTTACCAACATTGAAAGAATGAAAGGGCTGATGACAAATTTCAAACAGAGACTTTCCTGGGGGGTCAGGATTTATGGAATTAGAAGCAAGAATGAAGACCTATCTTGGACACACCAGGACCAAGGGCAAACACTAAATCAGCGACAGTGTTAGGCAATTACTTTTTAGTAGGAGGAATATAGATGTATCAGAATTTCTGGCAAACACTTGAGTAACAGCAAGGCTTGCATGTTGCAGGTGCAGAATACTATGGAAGTATGCCTTCTTATATTCCTGGTGACCAAAGCCAGAAACAAGGACCAAAACCTATACATAAGAGGTAATTGTTGCAACCTCTGGTGTTAGACAAACGGAAGGGAAGGAATTAGTGAAATAATACAGAGTCAAGGACCAGAACCAGGTTCAAAGTGAGGCAGGAGAAAGGAAATGTGAATTCAGCACCACCTGTGAAATGGACTCAGGCTTTATTCTTGCTGCCACCTCATCTTGGCATCACCTCTTGGTGTAGTCATTATCCGCATCAACCCTGGAACTCTCTTAAAGCATCCATGTCTTCCACAGTGCTTAGGACAAAGCACGCTTAGACAACAGAGAGAGGAATGCATGAGCGAGACATGGGGTGGGAGGATATGGAGGGTCTCTCTAGCTTCCTGTACATTTGTTGAATGAATGAATGAATGAATGAAGCAGGGATAGTGGGGAAGTGATCTCAGAGATAACCCCTTGTCTAATGGCAAAAGCCCAGGATTTGGAAACAAACAACCACGCTGTTTATCTGAGTTTTGGCACAATTATTTAAACTTTTTACCAATTAGAGAGTTGAATTAGATGTTACTTACTCTATAAACATATGCTGTCATATATATGTGAAGTCCTAAAATCTCTCATCTACACAAAAAGTCTCTTAATAGCTAATATTTCAGATGATTTTAATTATAAAACTTTTTTAAATGAAAAGGAAAAACAGAAGTGACTTTCCCATCACAGGAGCACCATTATAATCTCTTCATAATGCTAGTATCTAGGGACAGATGTAACATCTGTGATACAGATTAATTGTGCAATATTTATTAGCTTCCAAAAGGTGGTGATAGATAGTCACATACTCACTTCGAAAATGTCAAATCTTGTCTATCTCAGAAATTAGAAAAGTGCCTATTATTACATCTCAATAATAACCATTCAATATACCCATCAAAAGAAAGTTGGCCACACACACACACTCACACACACACACACACACACACACCCACACACACATCTCAAAAAGTTAAAACTTTCTTTTCATTGAAACTCCATTTCCTTTTAACTTTTATACAATACAAACTTGGGCTATGAGACCCATAGACCTAGTTAATTAAGCCTCACGTCCTTGAAGAATCTCTTTCTCTTCACTAACATGGAGTGGGAGCCTAAGGCTCCCCTAATCATGGCCTCTCTTAAATGCCAAAATGTGTACATGCATCTGTATTGACACCATTTTGTGGTACCTCTAGCAGACACATCAGCCACAGTATTAGGCGATTACTTTTTAGTGGGAGGAATATAGATATATCAGAATTTCTGGCAAACACTTGCATTCTCCTTGATTTTTTAAATTTCTGTTCTCCCTCTGGCTTTGGGCATTTTGAGGCACCTAGTACTATGGTCGGCCTGTGGCTTATGCCCAGGGGAACACAGTGATGTGTACCATGCACACACTCAGCATCACATGAGGAAAAACAGAAGAGAATGCTCTTAACCTCTGTGTGGTCCAACGTGACACATCAGAATAGTAATGTTCTAGGTGTTCAGAGCTAAACACCAGATAAACTTCATTATGGTGTGCTATGAGAAATATTTATTCCTCTGAAACCTGCAGCAAAGTAATTGGGGATATAGGAGACAACTGAAATCATCGTTTTCATCAAAGGACATCCTTGGAAACACAACTAACTGGCAATATTTTGTTTTATTTTTATTTTTTTTCTCTGAGACTCAAATGGAAATCTTCCCCAGCTTACCCTGATCCTGAAATCATTGCTTGAGACTTTTTACAAAGGGTAACTACTGTGACACTACTCAGTCTTCAAGTTTTAGCTCACAAAGTAATAGTCACTTGGTTCCAGAGGTTGAGATAAAACCAAAAAGACAAGGCAATTCCTTTAAAAATAGAATTTTAACTTCATTTGACCATAAAAAGGAAAACTGTTGCCATTGGAGTCAGGAAATAAAGCAGCGGTATTGAAAACTTTTATTTTTGTTTATTTCAGGTAAAAGAATAAGGGCAGTGAAGTTCGCCCCTGACAATGGCACTGTGATTTGGCTTCATACAGACTCATTCCATGCTGGGTTTCTGACAGTTTGACAGATTCTGCATCTTGCTTGAAAATCTGAGCCTGTAGAAAACGTTTTGATGGTATGGTTACATTCCTTCTCTGGGGAACATCATTCCTTTCAAGGCAGCTCCTGCTGGTGACTTAATACAGGTGTTTCTGTATCATAGCTGTTTCTGCAGGGTGACTGAGCTATAGTGGCATATGAGTGAATTCTACAGAGGGCTCCAGAGGGCAGTAGGACACCATGCATTGTGGAACCACGAGCAGAGCTGAGTGACATTCAAAATCAAGGGAATGAAATCCCCATGAAGGCAGATCATAGTTGAGGCCACTGCCCTCATAATTCTACCAGTAGTATCACACAAAACAAGCACAGTGTGCCCCAATGCCTGGTTGGCTAATACATACACATTTTCTGGAATGATCTAGACAATGAAATGTGTGAAAAATTGTTTTAACATGGGATCCCATATAGGACCAGCACGAAGAAGAGAGCACCCAGAGGCGATCCCTTTCACCAGTTCTGATCACATCTTACTGAAATAAACGATTGGCTTATTTCCAAAATACACTAATTCCTTTTGGACAGGATGTATGTTTCATTACTCTACAGCAATTCTGGTACACAATAGACATCCACAAGATTGTTATTTTACTGATCAAGAAACAGAAAAGAGCAAGAAGATAATTCAAGATGAGAAATACATTATTTACAAGATAAGCAAGTAAATTATTATTTGATAGATGATATGGAGATAAATAGTTCACCATGGGGAAAAATTGAATTGGATACTTTCCTTATATGAAGCTGGATTTTAGCTAAATGAAAGGCTTAAATAAAATATGCTGGCATTAAAAAATAACCAGAAAGAAGGGTGAATATTTGATTTTGGGAACAGAAAAACTTTAAGGGTGTTCTATGCATTGAAAAATTTACAGAAACCATGATGGAAAAAATAATAAATTTGCACAAAAATAAAAATTGTAATAATTAGTACGTACTAAAGGATAAACTAGAAAAATCATACAATATATATAGAAGATATATTTAAGGTTAACAGTCTTCATTTATAAGGAACTTTAAGGTAAATCAAATATCCCAGTAGAAAAATAGGCAAAGGCAATGTAATGTTTAAAAGAAATACAAATGGCTCATAATCATGTTTTTAAGAATGTAATCTCTGTAGTAATCAAACAAATGCAATTGTAAATAAAAAGGTATCATTACCTCTTAAACAAGAAAAAAGTAGTTGAAACACAAAATATCCAGTGGTGCTAAGAGCACAGTGAAACAAGCTATTTAATATGTCTCTGGTGTGAATTGACCTTTCTCAGGGTCATTTTCCTATTTTATCAATTAAGAATTAGGTTGTCCATAACAAAAGCTGAAGTAGTAGTGACTTAAGCAATTTAGATGCTTTATTGTCTCATATAACGAGAAAACTAGAGACAGAAAACTCTGGGGATTGTATGGCAATCTCATAAAAACACATCCTCATTCTCTCTCTCTTTCTCTCCCCCTGTCTCTGTCTCTCTCTGTATCTCTCTCTCTTTTTGCCCTCATACACATCCAGCCAATACACTTGCTAAAACTGCAGCCCTGTGACAACATTCTAGTGTCACATTCCAATGTTAAAGGGAACTATACCAACAAGGCCAGCCTTCTTTTAAAAGA
Organism: Panthera tigris; assembly: GCF_018350195.1. Taxonomy (NCBI): domain Eukaryota; kingdom Metazoa; phylum Chordata; class Mammalia; order Carnivora; family Felidae; genus Panthera; species Panthera tigris. Next base: position 120,079,524 of record NC_056667.1, read on the forward strand.
ACTTTTCCAGAAGTCCAAGTACAAATTAGATCTTACTGCCAGCGCTATGTCACAGGACATTTTGCAGGCAAAATCATGTAGCTAGTCACATGCTAGTAAGAATGCTTTATAAGAAAGAACTTAGGTTGAAAATAAGCAGTCTCTGTTGCAATCTCAGAAGTTCATACATCCCCAACCCATCAATATTTCAATGCCATTTATCAGAATGAACTTTAAAGAACTCCCAGATATATATTTTTTAAAGCTTTTACTAATATGTTTTAAAAGTACTAGAAACAATGTAGTTATTCAATAATAGTGGAATGGTTAATTTAATCATGCTAGTTTTCATTAACTAGCTGTTAATACATGCTAGTATGTATTATTCACATACTAAAATAAGGCTTACAAATATTTCAGCAAATAAAGTTAACAAACTGCACAATGCTGTGGGGGAAAAAACCTTAAATACCTCTATCTGTAGATATTTATACACACACTAAATGCCTCATATAAAGTGTTAATGGTGCCTATTGCTGATTTGTGAGATTGCTATTTACTTTTTTATTGTTATTTACAGTTTTTACACTAAATGCTTCATATAAAGCGTTAACAGTGCCTATTACTGATTTGTGAGATTATTTACTTTTTTGGTTATTTACAGTTTTTATTTGCTTTTTTTTCATTATTATTTATGTTTTCTGAATTTTATACAATGGTCATATTACCTTGGTGTTGAAAATAAATATATTTGATAAATGGTAAATATATGTGTAATAAAAAATAGTCAATGTTTGTAGCACGTAAAGTTCATCGGGGGAATTTTCACACAGGGGGGAATGTAAATTGGCCGTTTTGTTGTGGAGGCATCTCTGAGAAACTTCTCTGTGTCTTTACACGTCCTCCCTCTTCCCTTCGTGAAGAACTATTATTCTGTTCCCTAGTTGCACAGCGTCCTCTAGTGGCAAGATCAGTTTTGCCCTCTCAGATGAACAGCACTGGCTTTAGCCCTGCAGCTTCCAATGTCAAATATGCTATATATGGTTTGCTTTTCTATAGTAAAACAATTAAAACTAATGTGGCACAAAGTAGATGTATTTTAATTATTTGCGATAGACAAAATGCAATTTGTTGCAAAACTTAAGAATTACAGAAACATATTTTATAGTGAAATTGTACTTTCTCAACTACAGAATCTATTTGAAAATGGTAAATGTATAAGTCAAAATCGTTAGGTGGGAAGATTATATCGAAATGCTTAATTTTTTTTAATAAGAATAACTGACGTAGGAATGGCAATGGTAATGATCAAGATAATTTTTCATTTTATTTAAATATAAAGAAATAACCAGCCTAAATAATATATATGGAATATAAAACTTTTTCCAATTTCATTTAGAAATATTTTATATTTTTTGCAAAAATACAAATATAAAACCATTAAATTTTAAAGAGTATGTCTGGCTTCGTAAGTGATATGTCTTGGTCTGGAAGACAATGTGAGACTCAATAATGATACTAACAAAGATGTTACATGATTTGAACATTTCCGGATTGTTTCTGAAAGAAATCTCTTCAAAGCACAATTACTGAAATTCTATAGGAAAAAAATGTGAAGAGCATTAAAAACAAAATGGATCAAGTCTACTTGCTTACAAGAGTCATGGGCTTGATGTCTACCAATCTTTCCTCTTGTTGGCAGAGACTTAACCAGAGTACCTGAATGAAATGTTCATTAATGCAAATTACCTGCCCTATTCTGCCTATTACCATCTTCAACTAAAAAAATAAAAATAGGGCTCGAGAGTCCATACCCCATAAACGTACTGGAATGTAGTAATATTTCAGCTGAAAGACAAAGCTGCCTAAACCCACGAAAATTAGATTGCTCCTACTAACTCCCCAGGGACTGGAGGTCTGTGGCACATAGTTGCAAAACAAGCCCAGGCCCTTCCTCCCTCCTTTGAATATTCAATTATCACTCTCAAGTACAACCTCAGGGCCTGTTATAATCCAACAAATTTAGTAGCCCAATAAGTAGATTTGGGTTTAGGTGTTAATAGCAACAGGAACCTAAAGTTCTGGGTTCTAGTAGGACCTTGACAGTAGCCAGAGCACAGATCCCGTTTCTCCTTCCAAAACTCTGACACAACCAGAGGAATATACGAGAGCCCCACAACTTACACCTTCGTTGATACCAGAGGGGAGAGAAATTGAAAAAGTCACAGAAACCCAATAATGTATGAACTGGGGGAAATCCGCCCCCCCCCCCAAAACCAGTAGCACTGGAGCAGGAAACCACAACAATACAGTGGGCTAGTTATGTGATGAGGGGGCCTGGAGAAAGCTAGACTTAAAGAACACAGCAAACACACACCTTGGCCAGGAGGGGGCCTACCCTGGGTGGGCAACACTGTAGGCGTAGCTAAGAAGCAAAGGGTGCTGGAAAAGGTGGAGAAAAAAGAGGAGAAAAAGTTTATGAAACACAATGTTGATAGTGTCAAAGCCCAAAGAAACTTCCATTCCATGTAATAATAGAGAGGCAACCCTAGAGGAGAGAAACTAGATTTTAAAGGACATTTTGGGAACATTTTGGGAAATTTGCTCCACAGACCTGAGTGCCATATATGGAAAAATGGAGCTCATTAACTGAAAAATCACATTATAAAACAGCATGTATAGTGTAATTTCATTTTGGTAAAAATAAATATGTATGCACATATAAGCATAAAAAGTTATCTGAGAGGATGTAACAAAAGCCAAGAAAAGTGAGTCTGTTGGCGGTGAAAATATGATGCTTTCTTTTTTTTTTTTTCATGTTTATTTATTTTGAGAGAGAAGAAAAAGAGAGAGAGAGCACTGAGCAGGGAAGGGTCAGAGAGGAAGGGAAAGAGAGAATCCCAAGCGGGATCCACGCTGTCAGCGCAGAGCCTGACTTGGGGCTTGATCCCACCAACAGTGAGATCATGACCTGAGCCAAAATCTAGAGTCAGTCGCTCAACCAACGAGCCACCCAGGCACCCCTGGTATTTTCTTAATTTTTAATGATCTATGTCCTCAAAGTTTATGCAAAGCAGAACTTTTTTTTCCTTAAAAGACTTAATTAAATACAAAATATCCTCAATCCAATGTGATGCATTAGCCTATAAAGAGACCTTCAATTATACAAAGCAGTGACAAATGCCGTGGAAACTATATGAAGATGACTTTGAGATGATTTTGAGAGCAGGCATTCAGGTATGTATGAAGTCACAGTTAACAGAGAGTAAAGAATGAAAACAAATGAAAAAACAATATACCTAGAGCTGGTTCCAACTCTGGTTCTCCTTACGGATCCTGAAAGCATGAAAACTTTCTAGGACATTTTTGCCAAAGATGGCATCAATACTAGAGCTGTGTCCGCACGCTGTGATTATGTCTCTGAACACCGAGCTGCAAGAAAGGTAAATCCCAACACCTTCGAAATGGTGACAAATCATGAAATATTCAGAATGGAGACATCTTACCAGTACCTCCTCTCATTAACACTTTACGTTGGCTTTTATGACTCTGCATCTGGACAGCTTTCTGTTAATGGGAAGGAAATATCTGAACTTTCTGACTTCAGCCAAAACAATAGAAATGCTTTCGTTGACTTTTCCTCATTGGGGCAGTTTCTGTCCATCTGCTTGTATGATTGTGTTCCTTTATCTATATTAATTTGTTTTTGAAAACCTTATTAAACATGCATCTGGAATAAGAAAGTTGATTGCAAGACATAGGTTTATCTGCTCCTACAAATAAAGCACCTCAAAAATGTAATTTCATAAAGTAAGTCAGCACATCTGTTTGCCTATAGAAAAATTGTAAATGTGAATCCTGAAGGTTGTATTTTAAAAACAAATATATGAACCTCTCATAAATAATAAATTTATCTTAATGGTTCCCTCAGACCTCTCTCTTTGAAAAGGGAGACATTTTTCAACTTTCTACTATTTCAGAAACATATATCCTAAACTTCTCTTTTTGGAGAAAAATGCTCTCAAGAGCATTTTCATGGCTCAGTTACGATGCCTGAAAATCAGCAGATAGTACGTTCCAAGTAAAGTGCTTGCTACCAAGTTTGAGACATCCACAAGAATGGCAAAGGTTTCTATTTTTACTTAGAGAGGTTCTTAACATAAAGAATTCTGATGATTTTAGGGATAATGTACTATGTATGTATTCATATGTATTTTTATATTCACATTTGTAAAGTCACTATAACTTTTACAGTTTAAATTTTAATTTAAAAATCTTAATTGTGCATGCTGTATTGTCTTATTTCCAGGATATGATATGAGACATAGCCAAATATTTGCATACAATAATGTTTACCACAATTTGCCTATAAATTTGAAACCAAGGTCTTCACTGAGCATTTTTATAATATTAAAAATAAGAAATAAATCAAATACCCACCACTCAGGGAGTAATTAAATAAATCTTGGAACCTCTGTAGGAAGAAAATATAACCATTGAAGAAAATGAGAAATATACATCAGTGTATCTTAACAAGTGATGATATTTGCCCCTGGAGAACTTTGGTAATGTTTGGGGACATTGTTGGCTGTTGTAGTTGGGGAATAGAGATCTTGCTACTGGTGTCTAGTGGGTAGAGCCCAGAGATGACATTAGACACCCTGTATGACACAGGACAGCCTCCAGCAACAAAGAATGATCCCACTTAAACTGCTAGTAACATCGGGGTTGGAAAAACCCTCTCTCTCCTGACAGAGAAAATGTACATCTTTATATATTCGGTTAAGTGAAAGCAAAGAGCAAACCAGTGTATTTAAGAAGATCCCATATCAGAAGTTATATAATCACAATAAACCTATGACCTCTGTGAGGATAAAACTGAAACATTCTGAGCACAGTACAAAGCATTTTATAGGTATGATTTTATTAGATCTTCATAACAACCCCATGAGATAGGTGTCATTTCTCAAGTTGACCTCTGCACTCAGAGGGCAAAGACAGATGAAAGGCAGAGGCAGACCACTCCAGATGGATAGGTGACCGGTTTAATACGCAAGGGAATTTGCACTATGTGGTTTGCTTTGGGTGGCGGCAAGATGAGTAGATCTCCACACCTGTCTGCCAAATCTTAAAAGTTTTAAGAGGCTTTCACCGGGTTCAGTCATGTATACCATCCAGATGGTCTTTGCCACACATTGCTGTCTCCAGGCGGTGTCCTTGAAATGGCTGCCAGCGTGGAACTAGTAGGTGGGGCATACATTCCAAGGACAGGAGGAGGGTGAGGGGCCTCCTATCACCCCAGGTCCAGCTGGCAGGTCAACCCGTGGTCATGTCCTCTCAATGACCTCCCCCAACAGTGTGTTTACTAGTTAACTTCACATAAGGAAACTGTTTTAAACTGGACTTAGATCTAAGCAGGGTGAAAAATTTACAGCAAATGGTTAAAAAGTGTTACCTCGGAGGGAAGTATTAGAGGAAGTGTTCAGTTTTTAGAAATTTAATTTTTTAAGCTACTTTGTTATTTTTTATATCAAGTGAACATATTTTTAAAAGTAAGGTAATATCAAATGGCATCTAATGGAAAAAGGCGATCATTTTCATCACTCCTCACTCCTCCCATCACTATGCCCCACTCCTGTAAGCAATCATTTTTAACTTGTGTGGTTACTTCTGCTGTATTTACTTACAAATTCTCAAATAATAAGATCATAGCTTTCCACTGTATAATATTAGGATAGAGCTCCATGCATCCCTCCACAAATAATAAATACCCAACTCTTGGTCTTCCACTATTGCTATATTGGAGCTTTCATTAAATCCATATTACTGTCTTTATCATTGAACTATATTAATATTACAGCTGAAATTTACTTTGGTTGACTTTGTCTTTTTACTCAAGTTAATAATTAAGTAATTATATTGTTGGCTGCATTTTCTTTTTAATTATCACTAATTTATCTCCAGGCTCTCCACTAAAATGTTCATCCTAATAACATTAAGTCCATCAGGTAAATTATCTGCACCATTTCTCTGCTTTCCTTGAAATCTTCTGTCCTTAGCTTCTCTCTTCCCTTCTCCTCCTCCAGTGGGTGCTGACTGTTTTCTATGCCAGATGAGATGCAGAGCATTTATCCCAGCATATCACCCTCCATCAACCTGGGCACCCACCCCTATTTCTTAGACCCCATGACTTCCTCTTCTTCACTTTACTCCTTCATTCCATTGATCAGCATCCCTTCCCCACCCCCCTCTTTTTTTTTTTTTTTTTTTGTGGGGAGAGGGTCTCTGTTCTTTTTAAAGCATTGTTCAAAATATCTGACCAATTCTATCAATTTTAATATGAGAGTGACTAGACACTGTATGTATGGGCAGGGCTTGTCAACTATTGGCCCAGAGTGAGATGATCACATGTGACATGGTTTTGGTCTGAGGAAACTCCAAATATCAAGAAACAAAGGATCTTGTCTATCCTTCAGTCTCCAGCATAAACTCTAAGTCTACGCTTCTGGAGCTAAGAAGAAAAATTAAAGTACATAGTTGAGTGTAAGTTTTTACACAAACTTCCTGTTTTCAATATGGTGTCTCATTGCTCCTCAGTTGTCCCTGTTGTCCCAGAGTCCAGGACCTCTTGAACCTCCTGTCTCTACTTTCTTTTTGCATTCCAAGGGAGAGACAGTGCTTTTATATCAGCAAATATATATATATATATCCAGAAAGGAAACCTATAGCCTTTCTCTCCAGGTAGGAAAAGCAGGCTGCCTAACGTAAAGTAGTAAAGTCATTTAGTATTGGGAGATATACTAATTTCACACACACACATATATATGTGTATATATGTATATATGTGTATATATATATATATATATATATATATATATACACCTCCCAATACTTAATGACTAATTAAGTGTGTGGGAGATATACTAATCTCACACACACACATATATATGTGTATATATGTGTATATATATATATATATATATATATATATATACCTCCCAATACTTAATGACTTTACTACTTTACATTAGGCAGCCTGTTTTTCTTACTTGGAGAGAAAGGCTATAGGTTTCCTTTCTGGATATATGCATTTGCCTATATATATACATATATATATATATATATATATATATATATATGTATATACACACATACATATATACACACACACATATATACACACACACACACACACACACACACATATATATATATATATATATATATATATATATATACATATATACATATGCATATTACTCCCAAAGACAGTGTTTCTGATTCCTGGGACTTTCTGATGTTTTATGGCACAAATTTGCCTCTCTGCTCCCCTTTCCTTTTTTCAGCCTTTAACATTAATTCTGCTTGACTAGCCACAATGGTTTTAGGTTGCTTTAACAATAAATTTTAGAAGACACAATGGCATTCACCCAAGACCAAATTTGCTTTGTTTAAAAAGAGTACAGGACAAGCAGAAGATCATACATAGCAAGGGCTAGCAGATGTCTCGTGATTCCCAGGAGCAGATTGCAAGTGCTCCAGTCATTCTCCATTGGATCCCAGTAGTCATGTGAGATGAGGCTGGAGAGAGCCGTGCTCTGTGGTGTCTTCCTTTATACCTCATTAGTCAGGCAGCACTCTCTGGGGTACTTGACTGGCTCTCATTCCTCGGTGAAACTACATCTCATCAGCTGCATATTACCTCTTAATTACAGCTTATTTATCAACTTCAGGGTACTCATCAATAATAGGTTACATAATAAATAATTGCCACAGGCAAGTACAGGAGCTTAGTCTGGTATAAAGCAAACTCAACAGGGCTTCGGGGACAGAATACTCCTGTACTTTCTTACTTGGATTTATCTCAGGGTCAACTACCCAGGCATCCCTAAAGCTAGAGGAAAGATCACTGACTAGCTGTGAATCCTGGCACTGCACTTACCTGAGTGAAAAAGTGAAAGCATACTTTTGATGCTACTTATGTATCCAGTTTTCATCTTCTGGAACTTTTCTGACATTTTTCACTCTCTTCCTCAGTTCTCATGTCCTCGCTGATTTGATTCCTCTGCTGTCCTTCCATAGGAATGAATGGAGGCAGCATGTGCATATGAACCTTGACACATTTAAATATAAAAACTACATATAAATGCACAGAAAAACATGATAAGAAACTGTTTGTCAGGCATATATGTCAATTTTATAAGGAACTTTAAAACAATTTCATATTGCTGCATCCATCACCCAATGGTGACTTTAAGGTGGTTTTATGAAAAAGACATTTGGTTGGTGTGAAAACCTTTTCTCTAAATTAAAACCAGAAAGGAGACAGGTTTTGCATGTACATCAAATGTAGAAAATCTGAATATGCTGCAACAGTCTACAGATCCCTCTACAGAGTATGCAACCCTAAACTGAAAAAAACTAGCGGCAGTTAATATTGAAACACATACTTTTGAGTAAATTACATACAATATGATACAAGTGGTACTGTATTTGTAAACAGCACTAGAAGCATCTCACTTGTCACAAACACCTATTTAATACTTGCCTGTAGAACACCTTATTGCTAAAATCGAATGTTATAGAACTTACATACTTTATCCAGGAAAGAAGTGAATGCATGCCCATATTCTCAAAGTAACAATTTAAGAGAATAAAGAGCTTGGAAAAGATTTGAGTAACATTTCAAATACAACCAGGAGAAAGAACATCAGAAACACCTTTAAGGATCTTGAGTTGGATGTCACTAAAAGGACATTGTAGGGGCGTCTGGGTGGCTCAGTCGGTTGGGCATTCGACTTTGGTTTGGGTTGTGATCTCACAGTTCCTGGGTTCAAGCCCCACATCAGGCTCTTGCTGACAGCCCAGATCCTGAAGCCTGCTTTGGATTCTGTGTTTCCCTCTCTCTCTGCCCCTCTCCCTCCTGCACTCTGTCTCTGTCTCTGTCTCTCAAAAATAAATAAATATTGAAACAAATTTAAAAAAATGGACATTGTATTTGGAGATTTATGGTATTAAGAGAGGGATGACAGCATCAGTTTTTATGAAAGGTACTCTGCCATGGTATTTGTCCTGATCTTCTCCTTTCCATGGTGTTTTTAAATTTGTACAGAGCCTTTGATAAGTGCCCAGTGTTCAAATGAATCCCTGAAATATATGTTAAAGTAAATTATAACGACAGAAGTAAAGTAAGCTTTTAAAAAATAAGATTACATACACATACACACATACACACACAAATATGTTTTCTGTGTTTTCGTACTATTTTAGAAATGTTTAGGAGTTGGGGAGGGTTAACTTTTAATGCACTGTAAGTTTCTCCATTTAAAATAATGGCAAATAGGCTTTTAGTTAGTATTTTCATCCAGAACAAATTGTTCATGTTAAATGGGAAATGTCTTTGTAAAATAAAGTTGAATTAATTCCCAAAGAGCACATGCATTCCAAACAAATAAAGAAAAATGGTACAAGAAAATTTCAATATGTTTGAAAGAACTCCTTTTCATTTATCAAATACTTATTTCAGTGAAATCTTGTACAAAACATGGAGCAAAGTAATACAATTTGTCTTGTATGAAGTCTGTTCTATCTAGATTGTGCTAGTTTATTACTGTTTGGCACTTTTTAATCCTCTTTCGTTGCTTGATCTATATACCTTAATTGTAAAAATATATTAAAAATTCTCTACTATAATTATGGGATTCTTAAATTTGCCTCAAAAGATTGTTACTGTATATAGTTCAGAACTATGTATATTATATTAGTATGAAGTTTTCATGTCCTTCCTGTAAATTGTTCTCTTAATTGTTTTATAGCGATTATCTTAATAAGATATATAAGAATAATAGTAAATGATTCTTGGAAAACAGGCAGAAAGAAAACAAGATGTGGTGGATATAAAGCAAATCATTAGAAATATTGGGAATGAATAATATAACCATTGAGATAAAAAGTAAAACAGAAGGACACCTGGGTGGTTTAGTTGGTTAAATGTCCAACTCTTGATTTCAGTTCAGGTCATAATCTCACGGGTTTGTGAGATTGAGCCCTGCTTCTGGCTCTGTGCTGGCAAGGCAGAGCCTGCCTGGGATTCGCTCTCTTCCTCTCTCTCTGTCCCTCCCCTGCTCACACTCTTCGTACTCTCGCTCTTTCTCAAAAGAAATAAATTAAATTAAAAAGTAAAAAAGAAAATAAAAATAAAAAACTAAAACAGAAGATATAATCCCTTTACTAAACAGAGTTGAAGTATTGTGCAGTTGTGAGCTCTCACCCAGAACATAGCATGGAGAGTCAAAGATATGAAAATATGAAATTAAGGGACAAGAATAGATGGAGAGATACCAACATTTATGTTATAGGATTGTGAAAAGAAGAAAATGGAGGAAATACAGGAGAAAAAATATCTAAATGGCCTATTATTGAGAAATTTCCAGAAATGAAAAAAAGTGAAATCTGAGAAATATGCAGCATTTAAAAAAAAAAAAAAGACCCATCATTGTGAAACTACTGAAGATGATGAATAAAGACAAAGTCCTAATTCTTTCAAAGAAAAAACCAAGATTATTTATGCAGCAGTAAGGCCAATAATACATTTTCATTGGCAGCAATAAAAGCCTGATAATATTAGAGACATACTTGGAAAAGGCTAAGGAGCCACACAATCAACCATGTTATCATGTAAGAATGAATACAAATATGTATACATGTATACAAATACAAGAATATCATCATTTTACATGAAAAAGACAAATACTTCACTACCAATTTCACTTTAGCAAGAAGTAAAGTTGATTCCAGACGGAAGAGATGGGTGCTGGAATCATGAGCACAGAAACTGACAAAACATGATTCAGTTTTAAAAGCCATAAACAATTTTGCAAAATCATCAAAAGGGATAAAACCAAACCCACAAGCCCCTCAGATGAAGAGCAGGTAGTGAAGCTTTTCTATGGATAAACTGATAAGATCATCATTGTCAACAATGGATACAACAGTGGACTTGTTTGAACAACTTTATTGCTTATGTACCTTAAAAATAAGTGTAATCAAATCAAAACCACACTCAGATATCACCTCACGCCAGTCAGAGTGGCCAAAATGAACAAATCAGGAGACTGTAGATGCTGGAGAGGATGTGGAGAAATGGGAACCCTCTTGCACTGTTGGTGGGAATGCAAACTGGTGCAGCCGCTCTGGAAAACAGTGTGGAGGTTCCTCAAAAAATTAAAAATAGACCTACCCTATGACCCAGCAATAGCACTGCTGGGAATTTACCCAAGGGATACAGGAGTACTGATGCATAGGGGCACTTGTACCCCAATGTTTATAGCAGCACTCTCAACAATAGCCAAATTTTGGAAAGAGCCTAAATGTCCATCAACTGAGGAATGGATAAAAAAATTGTGGTTTATATACACAATGGAGTACTACGTGGCAATGAGAAAGAATGAAATATGGCCCTTTGTAGCAACATGGATGGAACTGGAGAGTGTTATGCTAAGTGAAATAAGCCATACAGAGAAAGACAGATACCATATGGTTTCACTCTTATGTGGGTCCTGAGAAACTTAACAGAAACCCATAGGGGAGGGGAAGGAAAAAAAAAAAAAAAGAGGTTAGAGTGGAAGAGAGCCAAAGCATAAGAGACTCTTAAAAACTGAGAACAAACTGAGGGTTGATGGGGTTGGGAGGGAGGGGAGGGTGGGTGGTGGGTACTGAGGAGGGCACCTTTTGGGATGAGCACTGGGTGTTGTATGGAAACCAATTTGACAATAAACTTTATATATTGAAAAAAAATAAGTGTAATCACAGAAACTAAAGACACACAACTAATACATTAGAAATCATAAGGAAAGGGAGGGAATAGAGGAAAAATGTCTCAACAAAAAAGAAGGCTGAGGAAGCACTAAAAAGGTCAACAGAGAATACAAAATAAATGAGTAGAACATTTATTTCTTTATTATGAAACACATTAAATGCACACACATTATTGAGTTAGGAAAAAAGAGCATAAAGAAAATAACATTATGTGCTTACCAAATACTCATCTAAAGGAAAACCACACAAAAACATACATCAATAAGAAGGGGGGGGAAGGTATATTAACTAAATACCAATTAAATTTCGGATTATAATATTAATATCAGAAATCCAGGCAAAAAACACTAATAAAAAATAAGATAATCCCTATAAAACAATTGAGAGATAGGAAGGACATGAAAACTTCATACCGATATAATATATATATAGTCCTAAACTATATACAGTAACAATCTTTTGAGGAAAATTTAAAAATCCCATAATTATAGTAGAAAATTTTTATCTACTCATCCATTGATGGACATTTAGGTAGTTTCTATATCTTGGATACTGTACATAATGCTGCAATGAACATGGGAGAGCACTTATCTTTTTGCATTAGTGTTTTTGTTTTCTTCAGATAAATACCCAGAAGTAGAATTGCTGGATCATACAGTAGTTCTATTTTTAATATTTTAAGGACCCTCCATACTGTTTTCCACAGTGGCTAGGCCAATTTACATTCCCACCAACAGTGCACAAAGAATTTCCTTTTCTACACATCCTCACTAGCATTTGTTATCTTTTGTCTCTTTGATAGTAGCCATTCTAACAGATGAGAGAGAGGTGATATCTCATTGTGGTTTTGATTTGCATTTCCCTGAGGATTACCAATGTTGAGCATTTTCTCATGTGTCTGTTGGCCATATGTATGTCTTCTTTGGAAAAATGTCTATTGTTCAGAGCCTCTGCCCATTTTTCAAATGGATTGCTTGCTTTTTTGCTATTGAGTTGTCTTTATATAGTTTTGAAATCAACCCTTATCAGATATATGATTTGCAAATATTTTTTTTCCCAGTCAGTAGTATGCCTTTTAATATTATTGATGGTTTCCTTTGCTGTGAAGAAGCTTTTAAATTAGATATAGTCCCACTTGTCTTACTTTTGCTTTTGGGGTCAAATCCAGAAAACCATTGCCAAGACCAATGTCAAGGAGCTAAGCACCTATGTTGTCTTTTAGGAATTTTATGGTTTCAGGTCTCACAATTAAGCAACTAGTTATTTTTTTAACCATTTGCAGCATATTAAAGATCACTTCTCAGTCAAGATTTTGAACTTACTCTCATTCTCTGTAAGTTTGCAAACACAGCCTATTAAACCATTAAACCATAGAATTTATTTCCTGGGCCTTAATTTTAGAAACCAGAGAATTAGGCTTTTGGCTTATGGTCTAATTCCATCTGGGATTGGGGTTTTCCTTGCCCTAATGAGACTTTACAAGCATCCCAAGGTGTATGGTGTCAGAATGGGGGAAGGACCTGATCCTTAGTCCACACTTTCAGCTAGACTCACCTCTGTGGCTCCTAAAGTTTTTGGATATCGCTCCCTCCCTCACCTTCACACCCTACAGGGCTCTGAGCATTCTAATACAGAAAAATCCCAAAAGGTTTAGTTCTTCTATAGTGTTAGCCACTGGCGATATTCCTGGCTACTGCCAAGGCATTATGTAGTACTTTCAGTGAGTGCCTTGGCATTAAGACCCTCTTCTGAGATCCAACTACATGCTGCTCCCCAAAATTTGAATGGAAACCAAAAGCAGTTCCCACAATTTATCACCTTTTGTCTTCCCAATCTTAGGAAATCCTTCTCTCAGAGTCAACTAGAGTGTAATTCCTAATCCAGTGGTTTTCAAAGACTTTACACTTTAAATTCAGTATTAAAATTTACTGATGCCCAGGTTTAATACCAGATTAGTTAAATAGATTTGGGTGTTTTGTTTTGTTTCGTTTTGTTTTGTTTAGCAAACTTAGCAAGCCCCCATGCGATTCTAATGTGCAGTCAGGATTGGGAAACAAATGTTCTAAACAAAAATCTTCAATGGTTCTCAAATATTAGCACACATCAGAATTACCTGTAGGGCTTGTTAATATGGTGAAAGGTGAAATAAAATGGAGTCACTTCTGTCAGGTGGTTTTAAATGGAGCCAGGAGGTCTCTAAGGAGATAGTCTTAAGCACATCTTCACTAGGTACAACCGTGAACTTTTGAACTGGGCCAAACCACAAATATTCCAAGGACTCTCCACAAACACCTGCAAATTGCAATAGTAATGGATTTTTGCTTAGTGATAGCCTTCATAACCAATTATGTTTAGCCAAGATCAGTTTTCTTCACCAACATCAATCAAAATTCTTTGTAAACAACATATATAAGCATTCCCTTCTAGCCTTTAAAAATCCCTGGCTTTTGCTCTGTAGTGGGACAGAATTTGGGTTGCTACCCAAACCTGTGCTTTGTGAATTTCAGTCCCAAACCCCAAATAAATGTTTCCATTTTATTTCAGTTCTGCCTATTTTCTATCTTTACAGATAATTGAGCCCCACTCCGGAATGCAAGCCAAACAAAACAAAATAAACCAACAAAAAACACTAAAATGGCCAGCTGATTATAGTCATCCTTTAGATATGTAAATAGAATCCTGTCACCCAGCTGCACTCAAATAATTTAATAGATTCTTGTTCCCCAAACCAATGTCTTTATCATCTACCCACATTCAAATAATTCAGTGAATTCCTTTTGTTCTAAAAACCAAGGTCTTTATCAACAGTGTTTATGAAACCCTTGTGTTTTCAGTCAGTGTGTATCCCTCTGCCTTTACCTCATTTCCAAACACTATGAACTTACTGTCCCTTAAACAAGATCTAGTCCAGTAGAGCCTGAGCTCCCCAGATTGCTCATAGCATCATGGTATATGCTCTCCTGAATCCTTTATGTTTCTTAAATTCATCACACAACACTTTGTCTCTATCCATACTATTGCATTTATCCTTCTTTATCTGCATGTTAAAGGATCCATGGAAATTCCAACCACTACCACAGTGCCTGGCAAAAAAACACATGTTCCTACTACAACTAAGATGGAATGGGCAATGAGAAATGCAGGCAGTTTAAATATGTTACCTTTTGGATCACAGTTAGAATACATTCGTCTAAAAATATTGATAGTTCTAGGCTCCAGCATCTACACGATCATGCCTGGATGTATAGACTTCATAAGTTTTTTAAGTTCTACAAGTCTTAATGTACTTAAATATAAAATAAGAATAATGCATTTTTTTGAATAATGCACATTTTAGAAGATTGTTTTCCAAATGATATCTGGGGACTATTGTACAGAAGAGTCACTAGCTTGTTTTTTTTGTTTGTTTTGTTTTGTTTTGTTTTGTTTTTTTTGTGATTCAAAGGGATAAAGGTCAGATGCATGTTTGAATCTGACGGGATGAAAAATTTTTGTTATAAATTTTAAAGAACTTTCTCGTAATTAGATTTGGCCAACAAGAGAATGCGGTGTCTGAAGGGCTGATGTGACCTCACCGGTGGAGCTATGTGAATATAAACTGGTTGACCACTAACAGGAGAGACGTGGCTGCCCACTGAGGTTAGGTTAGTGCCTTGGGATACTTATGAGATTCTATTTTTTTGTAACCCTGTGAGTTAACTTCATTAAATAAACATAACTCTCATCATTTGTTTATAGTCACAGCACCAGTCCAAATGGCTTTCTTTTGTTAGTTCAACTGATTATTTTGTGTGCCTTAAAACCCTGCTTCTTTTCTTCAATAATCTAACACCTGCATGCTCAGTCTTATTGAAAAGGATGAAAAGAAGGGTCTGACAATTTACACTCTATATTTAAATATTCGTGTCAGGGAATTATTGGTTTTAACCTTAACTCTATTGTTTCAGGATCAAACATTATCTTTCAAGTATTGTTTCTAAGCTGCCCAGAGGGAGATCCTTCTTTTCAAAGAAGACAATGTTGTAGTCAAGCTATTATTATGTGAAACAAAGAAACTGACTAAACCGATTGAGCCCATCTTTGTAATCTGAATGGAGGCCAAGAATTATAGAGCCCTGGGAAAGGATCTTTCAAAATAGGAATCATGATCTCAAGTGCTATTTCTCCATCACTTATTTTGGAGATTTAATTCATTTGTGTAGCAATCTTGGAGGTCATTCATATTTCAGGCAGGACCTGCTGCCTGGCAGAGAGCAGAAAAAGAAGCAAGCTATCTCATGACTCTTTTGAGGGGACTAAACCCATTTTAAGCTTCACCCTCAGGACCTTATCTAATCCTGATTACCTCTCAAAGGTTCCTCCTTCAAATACCACCACTTGGGGGGAAGAGGGTAGGAATTGGGAGTGGTGTGTGATGAGGGAGCTTACAGCAAACTGAAACCCTGGAAACCCCACCCCCCAGGTGGGATGCGTGTGATATTCCTCAGGCACTCCTGTCTGCCCAAGAACAAAAGAAAGGAAAAAAACCAATGGTTAACTGTTAGAGATCACGGTTATGCAGGACATGAGTCTCCATCAGTTTACAAATGTCTTAGTAAATGACAAGAAAAAGGCAATCTTATCAATAGCCTAACCTCCATAAACCCATGTTACGGAATCAGGCTGGAATGGTGGCGGAAAAACCAACCGGCACTCGGAGACCTTGGTGGATTGGAGATTTATGTAACACCGGCAGGCTCAGAGGAGACCGTTTCTCCAAAGATCTGAGTCCCAAATGTGAGTGGGAAGGGTAATTTATAATAATCAGCCTCCAAATTTGGGGCGTGTGTGTGGATTTCGTGCGCAGCAAACAAAGGAAGAAGAACCTGGAGGAGGTGTCTCTAAGCTAGAGACCAGAGTTTGTTTTAGTCCAATCAGCCATCTTTGGTGTACTTTATCCACTTCTCCAACACCCATAGACCCAATTTCCTGGAATCCTAACATGACTTTCTCCTCCATTGTGGTGTGGGGAACAAAGGCAAGATGAAAATGTAAATGAAATTAAATTTCTTTATAACTTGCAGCCCATTGACAAATATTTGAGATAGGCAGAATAAAACCTTCCTCCAATAAACTCCCAACTGTATTATCTTAATGTTAATACCTTACTAGATGGAAAACAAAGTTAGGTTGACAATAACAAGCCTCCAGTATCTTTTGAGTCCTCTTTAGCATATGGAAAGTCCTTTTGGAAACGTCCCTTTTGCCTTTACCTACTCCAACTGCCAGGTGTATAATCAGTCACTCTTCACAACCCCAGTGCAT
The DNA here is from genome assembly GCF_018350195.1 of Panthera tigris. Classification (NCBI taxonomy): domain Eukaryota; kingdom Metazoa; phylum Chordata; class Mammalia; order Carnivora; family Felidae; genus Panthera; species Panthera tigris. The sequence goes on from NC_056667.1 coordinate 120,096,624, forward strand.
CAATTTCTGCCCAGGGGTCCTGTCCCCATGCTTTAATAAAATCACCTTTTTGCACCAAAGACATCTCAAGAATTCTTTCTTGACTGTCAGCTCCGGACCCCCACCACCACTCCAAAACCACATCAGTATGGTTTCAAGGTATGAATTTTGAGGGGACATTAAATATTCAGTCCATAGTACTTGGGACAGGATATAAATGCCTGAGGGCAGCATGGGTAGGAACTAAGTCTACCATACCCTACACCATGTGTTCTTTTTATCCGATTGCTATCACACACAGATTGGGGGAGAGAAGCATTCCAGTAAGGATGCTTATTAATTTATATGACAGAAATGATACAAATGAAACATGAACTAACATGACTTGATCAGGGTTCTGGCCTGTTTCTCAGCCATTGTCTCAGTTTTAATCTCCTTTCTGTTCCACTAATGTTGATAAAGAGCTTTCATCTGATCACACACCAACTAGAAGGTCTTGTCCCTATATCCCCTGAAAGAAAATGCTGTCTTTCACACTGGCTGGATGAACTTGATCCAATCACCATGGGCAGGGAATATCCGTCTTCTCAATTATTCAAGCCTGTCATTTTATTTAGCAAAATTTTGTAGTTTTAGTCTTAGGTCATAAACAGTTTTGATAATGTTTATGGTATTGCGTGAATACGTTATGATTTGTTTATATAACTAATATACTTGCTTATAAAATATTTTATGGAAATATAGCACACATAGATACAAGTGATTGTATCATCATAAGACTGATAACGATCAATAAGTATTAATGAAGTATGCATACCTATGTAGCCAAGTATTGTTACAGCAAATACTCAGCACACAGGAAGAGACAGGCAACGCACACTCAGAATCAGAAAAGGCTGTTTATCTCACACTGGTGCTGGACCAGCAAAGTCACCTCCAAAAGTTGAGCCCCAAGCCCTGGTGGTGGCTTTCTTTTATGCCTGGCTAGCTTCTGGTACTTGGGAACTTTCTATTGGCTGCACAGGTGGGCGGGATTTCAGGGGCTCTAGGAAAAGTGGGGAGGCACTATAGTTGGCTGATGCAAGAGGCAAGCAAGATTACAGAAACCAAAATCATGCAAGGGATAGTATCCAGTTTCTGACATCTGGTGTGCTTCTTTATCTGCTCTTACTGGCTTTCCTTCTCAGTATCTAGACAAAACACTAGAATACTTCCTGGAGACAGAAGCACCTGGGTGGTCACTCTAGTGACTGCCCTCCAACATGTTACTGTCATTTTGACTTCTAACACCATCTAACACTATTGTGACTGTTTTTGAGTTTTATTGTAAATGGAGCAGACAAAATGATTGTTTTTGTTTTCAGGCTTCTTTGACTCACCATGTTTGATATTTATCCATCATTGTTCCAGTTTTATTTTTGTTTTTTTTATTAATTCTAAGAGAAAATGAAGTTTGAGTTTATTTGATGGGTTTCTCTTTGAATTTATTGTTTCATGCATTTTAGGTTTTAGCATTCCAGGCATTCATTTTTTAATGTTAATTAATTAATTGATGTTAATGTTAATTCTTCTTAAAAATTTTCAGTTTTTATTTTATTATTGTCTCTCATTTGTACTATTTTACATGGATTTTTTCTATAGTGTCTTGAAAAGTATGAATACTTAAAAAAATTTATTGGCTATTTAAATCTATTTTTTTAATTATCAATGCTGAAAACAGGAAGAGAGTTATGTTAAGACTTATTAAATAATATAAGCAAATGATAATAATGTACTAATTCTCATCAGTAATATGTGTTGGTTCACACTGCAGTTTTATGCCCAGCTTTTTACTTCAAATAAAATATATAGAAATTTTTATCTACATTATCAAGAAACCCATTAATTACTTATTTTAAATAAAATTAGTCAAATCCACTAACAAATCAGTCAAATATACTAACAGAAATCCTAAACCAAAGACCATAATGGTAAGAATTATCCCAAATTTCTAAAGGATTAAAATTCTTCATTTTTCTTTATTCTCTTAGTGTTGAAACCCACAAAAGGCCAAGGGCTTCTGAGTGAGTGGTCAGTCATCAGTCACTTGCAATCAACCATTTGTGAGCCAGAAACAAATTTATATTGTATTAAGCCACTAAAATTTGGGCTCCCCACGGCTACCCCACAGGTAGGCTGCTCTGATTAATTACAACAATTATTTAAAATTAAATATATCATTCAGAGGTTTCAGTGCTCATCAACCATTTTCTTACACAATAGTTCCTTTGATTTGGCAATTTTTAACTATGTTTTAATCTGCGTTGACTTGAAAACTTCTTTGAAGAGCATTATTTATTATTAATAAGTGAGCAATATGGTTTTTTTAGTTTTTTATATATCAAATACTTTTATTAGTATAAAATTTGATTGAGGATCTACCTGTTGAATAATAATTGTCATACATCTAAAGTATCAAATTATCTTCAGTGTAAGTGCTTCTGCCTTTTTGGAAAATAATCCTTGGGGTTTACCCAGAATAAAATGTATTTAGGAATCAAGCATGAGGTGAGCAGAGACAGTGTAGGTTAGTGTGGGCAAACAGTTGGTACAATGATTATACTGACCAACTTTGAATGAAACTGTACCCCTTCTCACTCCAACCCTCCATCAGGCCTGCAGGGATTCTGCCAAGAATATGGTCCTTGTCAGGCTACTGCTTTATTTCCATGTCATTTACAAGGCTTTTGCTCTCTTCTTTTGTTCTGCTGTAAGTTTATTGAAAATCTTGTACACTCAGGATCCATCTCCTTTAAATATTTTCTTAAAAAAAGTACATTTAGTCCTTTAATATAATTTCAGTGGAATTTTACCAGAAAAATACTTTTCTGGGACTGGAAGTCTTCTTGCTATTCTTAGCCTGCAGAGGTAATCTGCTCCTCTGCCCCATGCCCACCCCATGCACATTAAACGCATTTAAATATGTTCTTTTTAGAAGCACATTGACTTTGACTTTTTCTTCTCCTTTCCCCCTCTCTTTTTCTTTAAAAGTCTATCTTATTGAATAAGCTCTTTTAATAAGTGAATTTATAAGTTTTATTGAGTTAAGTTAGGTCCTAACAATTACTTTAAAATATTTTTTATATTTCTTTGCTTTTTGGCTATTTAAAAACTTTTCTAACTATTCCTTTTGTTAACTAAATGCCCTCTGAATTATTATTCTCTTATTTAATACAAAAATTGTATTCAAGAATTGCATTTTGGTTTATTTAGGTTTATAAAATTTTGCTCATCTTCCAGTAATAACTGAAGTTTGAAGGAGTCCTAACTCAAAATATATCACATTTCCTTCAAATCTCTGCAGCTAATATTCCTTTGTAATGTATCATGGACAGAGTTAAGATCATCTTCATTTTTCTCTTCTATAGGCTAGTGAGTCACTATATATAAAATATCTTACATTTTTACTTTAGTATCACTAGATAGCCATCCTTTTATTAGTTTTATCTAAGACTCTGTGAAAATTTATTATTTTGAAAATTCTTATAAGAAATACTTAGTATTAACTGCCCTGAACCCTAATACCTGTTCTCTATATGTATTATATTCTTCTTCATATTTTGAACTTTTTGTCATTTCATTGGTTGCATAAAATTTTGAATTTGTCCTTTAGTTACTTGGATAGTGTATATAATTTAGCTTTTTCAATATCTCTTTTAAAATTCAGTTTTGTTGCATTTGTGTCTTGGAATTTGTTACTTTCCAATGATTTCCCCTTCTTCATGTCTATTTGAACTAATTTCATGGAAGCTATATCTTCTTGATTCTATTTCAGGGTATAATATGATATTTTCTAATGTTTTCTCCTGAATCCTCCTGCAAATACCTTTTAGGGAGATAATTAAAACAATTCTTTATATTATCTTTCCTGTGTGAAGAAATTCTTTCCCTTTGTGGAGAAATTGTCCATAATCTTTTCATATTCATTGAAGGAAATATTTATTTAGAATTTATTTATAATGCTGTAGGAGGAGTAGTGGCTTTAGCAAAATACTATTTTACATTCTTTCTGAAGTACTTCACAGTGGGTCACAGATCTAGGTTCTGAATATCTGTTGTTTGTGGTCTACAGAAGAATAAGAAAAATTGGAAGTTAGGCAAAAAGAGTTTACATTTTTGTCATTGTTTTTCTATCAATCTAATGTTATTGTCATGGCCATTAGCTGAATTCTTCCAGATTTTGCTATTTTCTTGATTTTTGTATAGATTTTGATGCCAGTTCAAGTTTTCAAATATCTATATATTTTTACATATAAATATATATTAGTATATACTTACATAGGCCAACTCAAGTTCAAAAATATGTATGGGGCACCTGGGTGGCTCAATCTTTTGAGCATCCAACTTTGGCTCAGGTCATAACCTCATGGTTTGTGGGTTTGAGTCCCACATCCAGCTCACTGCTGTTAGTTCAGAGCATGCTTCAGATCCTCTTTCCCCCTCAAAAATGAATAAACATTAAAAAAAATTAAAAAAAACCTAAAAGTATGTATATATTTTAGTTGTATATACTAATATATATTTATTTAGTAAATGTGCTAGGACAAATGGATAAAAACATTTAAATGTCTGTAAACATATCGTCTCACTTGAAAATCACATCTTAAAAATCTTTAATTAAAGGACCCCTCCCCCCCAGAAAACCCTAGAGTTTAAACGGCAAATTTTATACATTACAATAGATTTATCTAAGCAAATAAAGTACCAGTTTTAATTAAAGACATTAGTTTTTTACAGAGAGATAATGAGTAATTACTAGAACATCCCTGAGAAAAGTGATGGAAGACATTTGCCCAAAAATAATACTCTAGGAAAGAAACTGAGTAATTTTTGTTTATATAAGGTGAATGAGAAATTATATTCATTTATGATATAGGGTTCCACATATTTTTAAAAAATTGTTTTAATCTTTATTTTTGAGAGAGAGAGAGAGAGAGAGAGAGAGAGAGACACACACACAGAATTCAAAACAGGCTCCAGGCTCTGAGCTGTCAGGACAGAGCCTGACATGGGGCTCAAACTCATGAACCATGAGATCACGACCTGAGCTAAAGTCGGACACTTACTTAACTGCTTGAGTGGCCAAGGCGCCCCAGGTTCCATGTATTTTTGATGTTAAAAAAAGTATCCAAATTTGAAATGTGTTAGAATGATTGGATTGATATTAATTTATATTGTAGGACACTATGTGAATTATTAGTTTCAGAATAATAGCAAATAAAGGCTATCAGTATTTGGAAATTTAAAAATAAACACATTGAAAATTTTTTAAACATATAGTGAGTATGTTGATTGCTAAGCTGTTTGATGGTAGGCTTATTTAATTTGACTGTATAATTAAAGGCCCAATAATAATCTTAGATGTACATATTAATTATTACACTGACTGAGATTGACAGTGAAAAATATGGCAGAAAAATCATGTGCTTTTGTGGCAAGTAGAATTTTGGGTTAGAATTTTGGTGTCATCACTTACCTGCTAGCCATGTGGCCACGGCCAGGAACTCATAGTACCTGTGAGAACAGGTTCCTCATCTGTAAAATATGGAATCAGACCCTACTCCATTCAACTTTCTGAGATTAGAGAAAATGTACTCAAGTATGGTGGACCAGACCTGAAAATTGGAAGGAAGTCAATAATTGGTAGCCATGAATTTTAACTAATTTGTTTAACAACCTGTCTCTGAAAGCAGAAAAGAAAATGAGCCATTTTCTCTCTGCAATAACACCAATTACAAATTGGAACATAATTTTATTGCAGTTTGAGTTTAAACATGTCAAAACTGCGGAAAAGCAATCCCATGCAAAATATATTGAAAGAAATAGTAATAATAAAAGAAGAAGGCAAATTGGCAGTATCTCCTAGTGATTTGTCCTGACTTTAAAAGTTTCATGTTAGCCTAGGCTGTCACTTTGGAATATAGGATCCACTTTAATATCTGTCACTCTGTCAGTGTTTCAGAATGAATTTACACTCTGAAAATAGGTATCTCGTTTCTATTCTATTGAAGTTAGAAATTATATTTTCAAAACCTGTGAACATAAGGTTCTCTCCCAGAATATGCATTACACAACATCTAACTAGTATGTGATATTTCAGTGACAACATACTGGGAAATATTTGCTAGCAATCATTCTGCAGTGTTCAGAATAATGTGATTTTTCAACTTCAGACAGTTTGTATTACTCATAGATCACATACCCATTTAAAAAATGTTGGAAGGATGATAACTATGTGGTGATAAGAGAAGAGCAAAAAAAAAATGAATAAATAAAACAAGAGTTTGGCTGCTTGGTAGGAGGGTAGGAGGGACACATTTTCTTAAAGGACTTTATTCCCGCCCCCCCCAGTATGTTTTTAAATGGAAGAAAAGAAATAAAATGTTAAATCTTAGGGCCAATCAATTCGTCAATGTCTCTCTCTCTCTATACACACACACACACACACACACACACACACACACACACACACACAAACATATATACACACACATTGGTGAAATACGATAGCGTGAATATGATATGCAAATATAAAAAATGCAATTCAGTCTTTCCTATCTCGTTAGTCATGAAGTCAGTTTTGACAGATAATGAAGTTAGGAGGAAAGATGGAGAGACAGCTTTTGAGAAAGAGATGAGGAGAAACAGAAAAAAGAAAGACTGCTTTGGGCATCCTGCATAACTCTAAGACATGCTTAAGGGTCTAGATAGATTCTTGTCCAGAGTTGGACAATAATAAAGAATAATAATAATAAAGAATACATTCTTTATAATAAGGAATCTTCCGTGGAATGTGTGTTGAGTCAACGTTTTTGTGTCTTGTCTAACATCATATTAAATCCTGGGGTATTTGGAATTACATTACTCATAAAGTATCCCAGCTCCTCTCTCCACTGACACCTAAAATATGTTATTTCCAAATACGTGGTCAAGTATAAAGGCCCAGAGAGTAGGAATTTGTTGGAAAGAATGATTTTTATGTTTCATTTACCTGTAATGATAATAAACTAATTGAGATGAACAAACCTTGAGGCTTAATTATTATTAAAATGCTTGCAGGCACTCTAGATGATTAAATAGCGAGATGGAATTGACCATCAAATAAAGTTGTTATTAATCTGTTCCTTTTTAACTGCCATCCTTCAAGGAGTACGTAAGAGAAAAAGTATTCCTGACAGGTATGATTATAGTAATAAAAAGTAAACAAAAAGCAAACTTGTGAACTTTGTGACAAGGTATCCTTCAACTTGGTTTGTTTTAGTTTCTGGAATAACAACGGGTTAAGTAGCTATTGGACCTTGCCAATGATAGGATAATTACCAGCTGCCCATAATTTCATTCATTATTTTGCTTGGAGACAAAAAGATAGTTCTGCTACTTCCTTCACTTCCAAATTCTCTCTGTCTCTGTCTCCCTCTCTCTTTAATATACATACCCGAAGAAAGTACAAGCTTGCCAAATTCCATCAAGCTTTCAAAGAAGTCAGAATAGTGCCAGGTGGAACTTTGAGGAGGAATATATGAAGCAGCATTTGGAGGCTTGCTTGGTAGTTGTTTATTTTTCCTCTCCCGAATGTTTTGAGTCAGGTACTCCTGAACATGAAGCTGTACCATGAACTCAGTAGGTGATGAGCTTACTTGAGCTAACCTTATAGTGATCTCCATAAAAACCCTTCTGCCAAAGGCACAGCATGAAGGATCCAGTGTGGGAAAAACTCAGGATCTGCCCCCATAAAGATACAGAATTCCTCGGGACTGGGTCTTTTCTCATGCTACAAATTACAGAGCCTCAAAAATTTCCCAGACTATAAATCAAGAGAACATCTTTATAGATTTTATAACCCAAATGCTAAACTCTCACTGTTATTCATTCCTCACTTAAAAGATTCCTTGAAGTTTACTTTTTCTTTCCCCATCGAATCTTATCCAAGAAGGGAAAGGGCATTAGGGCATTATGGGAATGGAAAATGGAGCTGACTTTCACTTCTTTTTCCTTAGCCCCTAAAGGAGTTCTGTGTCTTCAGCTTGCTAGATTACATAATTCAATGTTATTTAGCTTGGTTTAAACCACTTCCTGGATGAAAATGATGGACACGTGGTGTTTCAAAATACAAGGCATCTATCCTGTATTTCCATACATGTACAGCTCTCTTTTTCACCTTACTTTGTACCCCTTTAGTGTGGACTTGACCTAGCTGGTAGGATTTATGTAAAACTAGAAAATGGAACTTTAACAATCTCTGAATGGCGCACGGGAATATGTGTGTACTAGCTGAGAATCTAGTGGAAAAGGCAGTAAACCGGAAAAGGATATCTTGAAGGGAGGCCCCAGAGTCATTTAAGTTCTGAGTGGGGATCCGAGATATTGGATACCCGTGGGGGCAATTCAAGCAAAAGACAGAAACAGAAAACAACAACAACAACAACAACAACAACTTGGTTAATGCTGGAAAGCTGTCTGGACAGTTGGACAAAACAGGAGATAGTTCTTACTCTTGACTGGTCTTTCATTTGCACTTTGAAGCAAATCTCAAGGCAGTCTAACTGCTTGTAAAGATCACTGTGAAGCAGATATCCCTACCATCCCCACATCCACAAATTCTGGGTTTGACCTTTGCCAAGGCACTGCCGTTCCTTAACGGGCCACGTTGCTATTACCTCCATGCTTCCCACATCCTATTTCCTTTCCTTCAATGACCTGCCTCCCCTTATTCATATGACAAAGTGCTATATAGTGTTCACAAGACACAGCTCAAATCCTTTCAAGAGCCTCTGTGTTAGATACCTGTGGATTCTGTAATCAGTCATCACAAGCTGCCTGACCTAAAACACACATTCATTTCTCATAGTTTCAGACCTAGAAGTGTAAAATCAAGGTTTTGGCAGGGCCTTCCTTCCTCCGAGGTTCTAGGGGAGAATCCTTCCTCGTTTCTCCCAGGTTTTGGTGTCTTTTTGTGTTCCTTGGCTTGTAGCAGTATGGTGCCAATCTCTGCCTCTGTCTTCACACGGTCTCCGCTTCTCTGTGTGTGGCTCTGTGCTGTTGTGTTTCAGTTTCTTCTTCTTTTGTAAGTTTATTTACTTTGTGAGAGAGAGAGAGGGACAGACAGAGACAGAGACCATGAGCAGGGGAGTTGCAGAAAGAGAAGAATTCCAAGCAGGCTCTGAGCTACGTGCTGAACCTGATCGGAGGCTCAATCTTGTGACCATGATTTCATGATCTGAGGCTGAAATCAAGAGTCAGATACTTAACCTACAGAGCCACCCCGGCACCCCTCAATTTCTTCTTATAAGGCCACCAGCGATTAAGATTTAGGCTCAGTCAAATACAATAAACCTTAACTTACATCTGCAGTAAGGTTTGGGTAGACATGACTTTGGAGGGGAACTATTCAATCCAGTACATCCTCTTATCAGGGTTTACCTGCATCCATGGAAAGAATTATTTACTCTTTGCTTCACAGCAGTGCTTAGTATAAATCTCATGTTGCAATTATTACATTGTATTATAACTTTTTATGTCTTTCCTTTCCTACCAGTTTGACCGTTCCTTAAATGCAGAACATACGTATTATTTATCTTTGTACCCCTTACACCTCACACAGAGTCTAGTTCACAGTAGGTGCCAAACACATGTTTAATTGGTTGCCAATAAGTTCTTGAAGACATCAACAACAGACAGTTTGCACCTGTGCTCACTCTTACTGAGGATCATTGTTCCTCACAGCTATCTCAACATATCCGGTCAAAATAGAAGCACATTGTTTCAGTGATTTTTGAGTGATAATATTTCTTCCTCTATGTCATATGTAACACTGCTAATTCTAGCAACCTTAGGTAGTGAGTTATGCTTTCTATGTTTTCTGTTTGTGTTCTTTTGTAAAAGAAGTCAATAGATCACATGAATGACAAAAATGCTCTTAGTGCTTCTAGTTTGAGAAGCTATTTCTAAAATATTTTCTAAAGTAATCACATCTGTCCTAGTATATTAAGCAAGGGGTACAAACCACTGTTCAATATGCTCTTTGTACCCAGGCCTTTATTATGAGCATAAACTATTTTATTGAGCTGAAATAAAATGATACACTCAGAACCTTTCAACGCATTTTCATGTTTAATAGCTTCACATGGGAAAATAAAAAAGGGTAGTATTGGTATAGACCTGACTATATGCTGAAGTTTCAGGCACTTATTTTTATTATTTAGTCTTTACAACACAGGAATAAACTTGGCCCCATTAATCCCATTTCACAGATTAGGAAATTGAGGCATAAAAATATTAAGTGATTTGCCCAGTGTCCTACAGCTAGTAAACAATAGAGCAAGCATTCAAACATGTACACACATGCCTTGTTTTATCGTGCTTCACTTTATCACCCTCTATAGCTATTGCTTTTTTTTTTTTTTCACAACTTGAAAGTGTGGCAAGCCTGTGGGTGCCATTTGTCCGACAATATTTGCTCAGCTTGTGTTTCTGTGCCACGTTTTGGTTATTCTCACAATACTTCAACCTCTTTCATTATTATCACATTTATTATGGTGACCTGTGGTCAGTGATCTTTGATGTTGCTATCCTAATTATTTGGGGGGCACTGTGAGCTGCACTATGTAACATGGCGAACTTAAAGATGAATGTGTGTGCGGTTTGACTGCGGATGTGGTGGAAATAGCACACATGAGACGTGGAGCCTGAAGGGGGGCTGATTTGCTGCACCCTCGTGATAAAACCTGAACGGATGAGGGGTTGCTTTGTACGGATGAGCGAAGAAAGTGGTTTCTTGAGATGGAAACTACTCCCGGTGACGATGCTGGGAAGATTGTTGAAAGACAACAAAGGACTTAGAATATTACATGAATTTAGGTGATAAAGCACTGGCAAGGTTTGACAGGATTGACTTCATGAAGTTCGACTGTGGGTAAAATACTACAGCACCACATGCTACACAGAAATCGTTTTTGAGGGAAAGAGTCAATCAATGTGATAAACGTCACTGTTGTCTTATTATAAAAAATTGCCACAGCCATCCCAGCCTTCAGCAACCACCACTCAGTCAGCAGCCATCAGGATCGAGGCCGGACCTTCCACCAGCAAAAAGATTATGACTCACTGAAAGCTCAAATGGTGATTAGCATGTTTTAGCAGTAAAGTATTTCTAATGAAGTTATATATGTTTTTTTTAAGACATAATGCTATTGCACTTAATAGACTATCGTATAGTGTAAATATAACCATCACGAGCATGTAATGTAACACGTGAAAAAATTCATCTGGTTCACCTTGTTTGCTTTATTGGGGTGGTCTGGAACTGAGCTGGTGGTATCTACGAGGTATGCCTGTATTTTGGATGCTAGAATCAGCACTTTCATAATTAAAGAATGTCACCTTTCAGGTGCCTGGGTGTCTCAGTTGGTTAAGCGCCGACTTCAGCTGAAGCCATGATCTTGCAGTTCATGAGTTGAAGCCCTGCTTTGGGCTCTGTGCTGACAGTTCAGAGCCTGGAGCCGGCTTGGGATTCTGTGTCTCTTTCTTTCCTGGCCCCTCCCCTGCTCACGCTCTGTCTCTTTCTCTCTGTCAAAAATGAGTAAACATTAAAAAAAATTTAAAAATAAAAAGGAACATCACCTTTGTCTTCTTTCCTGAGTATCTTATTAGCCAACTGGCTCTTACTTTGACTACCATCTTTCACATAGAAACCTCACCTTTCTTCATGGTTTGTGGCTTCTGATTTGTGGTTATTTATGGGGAGAAAATCAGGGTAGCAAAGGCTGGAAAGCCCATAACCGTGGGCCCTTCGCTGGCTCTGGTGAACGTGTAACACGTCACACCACATTTCTCCTGGTCTGGAAGCTACTGTGCTCTCTGGGCACCAGGAGCATTCTTCACTTTCACAGGCAAATAGTCTATCCTCAAATGAGTAAGTTTCCTATAAAATTCCTAAATGTTTCCTTCCTTCAAAGTGTTATAAAGAGAATGAAATTATGTATAGTGATAACTAGTGAGTATAAACTCTAGTAGTGATCAAGAAGCCTGGTTTTAAAGACTGGGGAAGTAAACCCAGAGGGATGGGCAGAAGTAGGTTAGACCTGGGGACTGTAGAGAGTAGCCCCATTGTTGATTGGTGGGAAAACTTTTTAAAGGTATTCCTTTTTACTATTTCTTGGTAGGTTCCACTGTCCCACTTTTACTTTGTCTCCCAATCTCTATTTATCAGCCCTTGTGTTGTCCAGTTAAAAAATGAATTAAAAATATTATCAACATGAAATTCTGAAGGGGTAGAAAGAAGAGGAGAGAGCAAGAGAGAGCAAGAGAGGAGAGAGAGAGAAAGAGAGAAGGGGGAAGGTAAAGATGGAGTGAGAGAGAGAGAGAGAAAAAATTGGAGGGAGAGAGAGGGAATGAGAGAGACAGAGAGAGACAGAGGGAGAGAGAGAGAGGGGGGAGGGAGGGAGAGAAGGAAAGAGGCAAAAGGGTCTGTGAGGAATTGAAGGATTGAGATGGCTAAGTCAGGTTTTAACAAGTTCTGGAATGCTTTTGGCTGCCTTTATAGGCCATCATGTGGTGAGTTATGGATGGATCAGACAGACTGAACAATACAAGATTGTAATATAACCTAGATTTTGAGTTTATTCCAGCTAATTGAGGCTCCCTGGTAAATTTTTTTAGGCACCACTTCAGGAAAATAAATCTGTCACCCTATAAACTCTTTTCCTCACTGTCAGCCTAATTTTTTAATCTTTTAGCATAGAAGTCATTCTTCACACTATTTCTAGTCTTAGTTTCTTAATTATTATTAAAATGGTGTGATTAATGCAGGACAGAGAGAAAATATTTTTGACTTTGCATATTACATTACTTTTAAAAGGGACATTTCAAGAAAGACTAATTTTCATCTTTTGGACTTTCTCTAGAATAGGGGGTGGGGCAAATTCACACACAGTTTGCCCCATGGCTTGGGTACATCGATTGTGGGTGCTCGTGGAATATTTGTTGAGTGGTTGACTAGTCTGAGCTGACATCTGGAACATTAGGCCCTCCTTGTAGAATTCTGCTTTTCAAATTCTGTAACTCATGCCTTCTCCCTGGTAAGTTGTACTGTTATCACCTTTATTTTCAGAAGCTCTAGCCTATTCAGGAACAGTCCCTCCTTCCCCAACCACTAACCACAATGATCTGTACACCTTGGGCATTTTCACCATGAATATGTGCCCTAGAGAAAACTGTTTGAGCTCAGAAACCAGTGCAGAGAGAAAATTGTTTAATCGAGTCTAGGAATGTCCAGGCTTCCAAAGTCACCTCTGAAACTCACCAAGGAGAGACTATGAAATAGCATGGATGTGAAGGGCAGATGGGTGACAGTTATTAATATCAGAATGATTGATTTCATATCCTTGAAACATACCAAACTTCAAGTCCAGGTTCAGCAACTCCATAATTTACATAAGTACAGTCTGTGTCAGTTCATTAACAGGTCGTTAGTAAGTCTGGGAAAGATGTTCTAAAATGTTCTGAGGAAAAGCATGAGGGAATATACTAGAAAATAAGATTATGCTAAGAACTTAACTTTAGAGAAATGTGTGTATGTGTGTGTGTGTGTTTTCCTTTCTATTTATCTTTCAGCATTTTTAAGTGGTGGTTTTGGTTACATGTATGAGGGTCAGCATTTATCCTGCAGGCAACATGAAGGTTATGTTCTGAGAACACATTTGGATATCCAATGGGTTTTAATCTTTTTGAGATTAACCTGTGACTTCTTAAGTGTCTATTTCATACAGTTAAGTATTTTTTTCATGATTTGATAGTTGCATGAATGTACCTTATAAGTTTAATATTCCAGTTCAGTTTCCTTTATTTTGGGCAAACATGAAGAGTAGGGGCCTTTTGTGAATGACCTTATGCTCCAATGAGAGGCTTCTCTTGAAGCTCAAATTGCTACATATGGAAAGGACATCCATTCCCCTGGTCCAGCTCTTTGCATTTAAAACCACCATGCAGACAGGTAATAGACTAGTAGAGAAAGAAAAGTAAAACAGTTACTCTATGACTATTCGAGCTGAATTAGAGTTTAGCTTCAAAAGACCAAGAACAAATTGATGGACTGAGACAATACAGGGAGTGTTGAGGGAAAAGGAAGCAAGACTCCTAACATCTCAATAGCAAAATGCCATAAATAAAGAATGGTGCTTTTTGTTGGCTGGTTTGTTTCCCCCTCAGAGACTGCTAGTGCTTAGACAACACTGTAAAATGAAAATAGATCTCTTTGTTCTTATCATTTGGGGAATGATCATGTGGACTTTTACTGCAGTATTTACTTTTGCTGCAACTGAGAAAAGAAAAAGAAGACCAAAGTACAGTGTAGGAGAGGAAGCCATTTGAGGGCATGTTTAAATAAGAAACTTCCAGATGTCATGGTCAATCGAGGCAGAGCTCTGCTTCTCCAGCCTCCAGCAAATCCATTGACCCCCAACATACCATGGAGCATCAAAGGTCACAACTTTGTTACTTATCCATTTTTTTCCCCCAGGCTTTTAGTGACTCTACAAGCCTGGACCCCTAGTTACTTTAATCTTATTCCAAAATATTGAAGTCAGATCACAAAATCCATGTTGATTATAGCTTTTACAATATTTTCAAAATTTCTAAGACTATATTCTTACGATCTGGGTGTTTAGTGATCATACACTTCTCCCTATTCGAACAAAATGGCTGGTTATTTATTTATTACTAGCCACACCTTTAGGCATGAACCTCCATCTGTCCTACTGACTTCTTTGTCTTGAGCCAAGGTCTTGTGTTCTGTTGGTCCTCAGTCTGAAGAGCCACCACCTCACTCATGTTGGCTGAGTGTTGTCTTCATGCCTTCTTTGAATATCTGTTGTGTGATTATGTAGACCATGATGCAAAGCATTGGAAGGTCTGATTGGCAAATAAAATTTAGATTTTTAGGACACCAAAAGTACATGTCTCTAAGCATTCTTCTAACTACTTCTTTCTTTTAAAAACTATTTATTTATTTAAGTAATCTCTACACCCAATGTGGGGCTCGAACTCATGACCCCAAGATCAAGAGTCACATGCTCCACTGACTGAGACAGGCAGGTGCCCTAGCACTCTTTTTTTTTTTTTTAGTAATTTCCAAAAGCATGTATACTTTCCTAATTAAATGAATTTAAATTTAATTGTTTGCATACAGATACGTGGCATGTATCTTAAGGTCCTCTAGACCAACTTGCTTCCTAAAGCAGAAAGATCTCTTCCGGTTACTCACCCTGAGCCTGGATACCTCCAGTCTCCCAGGTCACCTTCCCTCTAATCACACTTTCCAACCTCCCTTTGGCTTTCAAAATTGGCCTCAGATCTGCCCTCCAGTGAAACATAGCTCAGGATTATATAGTCTTCTCCATGGGAGAAACTGGTGGTTGTTTTCCTATAATATTAGAGCTTGAATTCTTAAAGTTTTTATTTGAAACTGCCATTGAGTCTGATGGGCTTGAGCACAGAGTTCTTTTTGGACTTTTCAAATATGATTTGACTTCTGATGATTGCTACCAAATGGCCGTGTCCTGAAGTGAAGTTTCAGTCTCAGGGATTTGGTATGGCACCTCTCAGCTCACCTCAACCATGAGGGAGCATTTATTAAAAACCAAAACCACGATGTTAAAGTTAAAGAATTAAAAAGAAAATAGGTCACAAAAGGGGATTGAACAGGGGGTAGGAGGAAAAGAAGAGTCCTGAGAAGAGGTGTCTCACCAGGCAGCACAAAGGTCCTGGTAAGGCTGAAAGTGGTAATACGACTAGGTGAGTAGGTGAGTAATGAAGAACTGAAACTATGCCTGTCTGTCCCCTGGCTTTTGGGCAGGCTAGGCCCACATGAAATCTCAGTCATTAGAGGGAAAAAAATGCAGCTCCATGTGGTATCTTTATTTGTGATGAAGGAACAGGGTTTTATGTGGTGATTCTTCTTTTCCTTCTATAAATAAGCCCTAAGATCACCACTGTGCCTTCTACTTAGAGATTACTAAATTGCCTTCTTCTTGGCTCTTGCCTTTCCTGGGGTATCCCACAAAGTGGATCTAAATGCTGTCGTCCTGTGAATCCCATATATGTTTCTGCCTTAGATCAGCTTTCCAGGGAGACAGTTCAATAAAAGTTTACACCTTCCTATTGTGACCATTTTTATTTTTTTTTCTTTATTTCTCTCTCTTTTTTCTTCTAGTGAAAAATTACAGACATTTAAGTTGTCTGCAATTACATGTGAAAGACTCCTACCAAATTGTGTCCACAAGAGTTTTCTTTGTTTGGGCATTAGACCCTATTTCTTTCTTCTTCATGTTGTGGGATAGAAACCACCAGCTAAGAATGCTTAGTGTTTACTTCTTATAAATAGCATAGAAAGAAGATAAACTTAACAGTTGGGTCATAGTTCCTAATATTATTTATTCTGTTCTAATAGAAATATTTTGATGTGTTTAATGAGTTATATATGCACTAATTGAATGAATGTCACTTCTAAATAGATAAGCATATAATCTGGTGGAAATTGCCAAGGTTAGGCAGCTCCACCTTTTTGCGCAAGAAAACTCCAGGAGGCACCATATACTTTATATACTATGTGAAGGTCACCCTTAGGCACCACTCCAGTGGATGGCATTGACAAATGCTCTTTCCCCATGTTGTTCTAAACTGCCAAAGCTTGTATTATGAGTAGGTATAGGACAACATTGGTTAAGGAACAGGTGATAACTGCTTTTAAAATACTAACTGGTCAACACCTATAGGTTGTATTACCTGGGATAAGTTATCTAATTTCTCTAAACTTTTCTCCTAATCATAAAAAGATTAATATTATTGTTTTTCTTATAAGTTTTGTGAATATCAAATGACATATTTTTTCTTAAGCATTTAGTGTACTGATTTACATAAAAATATTATCACTCAATTATTAATCTTATAAAAAATCATTCATGGTGACAGTGCAAGCTTAGCTCATTGAAATAAATAACACGGGGTAGCCTTATTAAAATCAACGTACTTCACATACATAAACTAAATGTCAACATGGCCAGAAAAAGAAATGTTGAAAATGGGTGCATGCTTTTTGTTGTTGTTGTTAATCCTTGGAAATGTTTTGACATTTTTACAATGGATTGTTTTCTAGCAAGCCAGAACTTCTGTAAATGGAGTACAGGGATTTCCTAATCCAAAACACTGAACTCTGTTTTATCAGGATTTATTAGTTCAAGTTAGTTGCAATTAGGCAAGGTACTGTCAATCAACATAAATAACAACAAAAATAGAGAAGTAAAGTTCTGAATCCAAGCATCTATAACAATCTAACCCTAAATTTGAATCAATTCTATTCAAAAGTATTGAATTTGCTCTATAATTCAATCATTATTATAATCATTATAATCATTCAATCATCAATAGGTTTTGATGGTAGCCAATTGATAATAATATCATAAGCACTGGAGACACACTGGAAATGGACGAAGGTTAAGAAGAAGTAAGGGCCACTAATTTAGCTGGCAAAGGAATCAAAATATGGTGTAGCTCAAGGGAAGAGTTTGGCTGTGTCTTTATAAATACTATATAATAAATATGCTGAGAATGCAATTATAAAATCAATCGCCCATTATTTAAAATGATAATGCCTAAATAGCCCATTATACTGGACAGTATGTGACCATTATATTAGTCAAAGGAACTATGTAGACCAAGCAAAAGGAATAGTTCAGAAAAACTTCATTAAAGATAAACATTAATCTAAAAGCTGTTAGAGCTGGTCAACTTGGACACTAACCTGAACCACACTGCGTTTGGCTCCAAGTTCTCAGGTTGGGTCTAGGATGCCCAGGTTCCATCCTCCTTGGATCAGTGGGCAACTTCTCATAGCAACGGCAGAGCAAAAGTAGTGAACAGAAACATGCAATGCCACTTAAGGTCCAGGCTCTCAACTGGCTCTTTGTCATAGTTACCCCAATTCCATTTTCCAACCAATATCAAAATTAATGGATCAGGGAAAAAGATTCTGCCTCTGGTGATAGGAATTGTTAGGTCACATGACAAAGAGCGTTCTATATTGAGGAATGAATAATTGGAACAAAAATGGAATTTACCACACATACTGTGAGCTGTAAGCTATGCCACTCAACTTTTGAGGTACTTGTTTGTGAAGCAAGATTGGATAAATACCCTGGCAGCCATTCAAATATTAGCAGATAGTTGGTATAATTACCTCAAGTTTTTTCTAAGCTAGACATCACAAACTCTTTAAGTTTTACTTATTTTCTATGTGTGTTCCCTGCTATAATGACTAGATTGCCTCATTGTCATGAACACCGTCCTCTGAATTTGGGAATATAGTCTAGTTTTCCAGCTTTCTCTTAATACATTACCCCTGCTACCAAACAGACAAATTTAATTAATGTGATGCTCTAGAGTTCTTAATGCAATTGAGGATAATGCTGGCCATTTAAAAGCGATTACATGATGCTATTATTTGTTCAGACAAATCTTTTTTTTTTTTAACTTTTTTTACCGTTTATTTATTTTTGAGACAGAGAGAGACAGAGCATGAATGGGGGAGGGTCAGAGAGAGGGAGATACAGAATCTGAAACAGGCTCCAGGCTGTCAGCACAGGGCTCAACGCGGGGCTCGAACTCACTGACCGCGAGATCACGACCTGAGCCGAAGTCGGACGCTTAACCGACTGAGCCACCCAGGCGCCTCTGTTCAGACCAATCTTAAGTTCATTGAAAACCTCAAACCTTTTTTCTATAAGATTGTTGCCAAAGCAAGTTTCCCTCAAGCATTATTTGACAGGCTAATACTGTTTTGATGTCTGTTGAAATTCATTTTGTGATTCTTGTGATCATGCCTAGAAAACAAAGGAAAGGAAAATAGAATGGTGTAACAAGGAAAGCCTTCCTCTGTATTTCATTCCAAAGATATTTGTTTTTTATCATCGTAAGATAAAGAAATATCGTAACCTATTCATGCTTAGTTCCTGCTGCCTATGATTTAAAGTTTGAATTGTTGCTCTCTAATAAGGTCTGAACTTTTCCTTTTGATATGTTATGAAAGTTACATTTATTATTTAAATTCCAGTTTTCTTTCTTCCTAACACAAATTACATTAAAAAAAAATGTTATGTGATTTAGATTGTATTAGATCTTATTTGATTAGAGCATAAAACACAAAATTTATAATCAATCCATAAGTATTTAGGATTGTGCTACATGTTCTATTTATTCCATACTTTGAGAATATAGAGGCACATCAGTAAAGATATAGAAATTCACTCATTAAATATAGTGATATTAAATCCAAGGCACAGAGCTAGGTAAATTCTCAAGTTCAATAAAAAAATACAAACTCAAGATATACTATAATTATCATTTTGTATGAATTAAAATCTTATTGCATATCAGTAAGAAACATTATTTATACAATTGATGATATGGGGGAAAATCCTGAAAAAAATCAATATGTAACAATGTATTTTAATGGTTTTAGTAATGTTGAATACTAATAAATTTACATCAATGATGTCTCTATTGCCATCTTATATTTTTCAACTAAAAGTATTTTATAGGAAAAATATCAGTTAATACATTTCAAAGAATAGCAGCAGTACATTTGTTTAATATCAACCTTGAAGATTGATATAAATTCAGAAGCACCTTCCTTACCTCAGCTCCTTCATGGGAATTGCTTAAAATATAATTTTTTAAAGATTTTGGGTAATTTATATATATATTGAGAACATTTAAACAAGAAAACAAGACAATGTAAGTATACACCACCATGGGTTCACGATCCACCATAAAGAAAGAAAACAATTTGAGGATGTGTACATAGGAGAACTGTGTTGGCTTCCAATCCCTTGCCCTTTCTGCAGAGGAAACACTTCACATTTCTTCATAGTTTTACTTCTCTATCTATCTATCTATCTATCTATCTATCCATCCCTCTTTCCCTTATCTATGTATCATCATCTGTTTCTCTGTCTCTCTCTAATCTATAATCAAACATATAATGAAAAAGCAAGGAAGTCACACACACATTATATATATATAGTCTCTACACCCAACATGGGGGCCCAAAGGTTCAAACTCATGACCCCAAGATCAAGAGTCGCAGGCACTACCAATTGAGTCAACCAGAAGCCCCCCATGTGTGCTTTACTCCATTTATTTCACCTCTGCTTAGTATTCCTTTGTGTGACTATATTGCAACTATCATTTCATCTGTTCATTGCTTCCTACAAAGTTGTTTCTGATTTCCAGCTGTTATAATAGCTCCCTGAACATTTTCATATGTGAGTTCTATTATATAAGATACCTATTTCTTCATAGTATATAAGGAGGAGTAGAATTCCTGGATCATAGGTTATATTTGACACCTTTACAATTCGAAAGCCTTTTAAAGAAGGAATACATTAAGCTGGTATCTAAGGTTTGAATATGTGACTAATATTTGAATAATGATGTGATTGATTTTATCCTCTTTTTTTTGCATCTGGAGTTTAATTGGCTAAAAATTCCTAGGTGTATGTATCAGAGACCCAGTTGGTTCAAGGACATGGAATGAACAGATACAAATAAAGAAAAGGACACAGGTTGGACTGGAGTCCCTGAAGTTTTCTGATTCATCATGCTCTGGATTTTCTTATATTTTTAGTATGTAAACATATTAAGATATCAATAAATTTGCCAATGAATGTTTATTGCTTATTTCCTGTGGTTGTTCATCTGTAGTTTTAGAAACCAATCTCTTTGACCTAACTTTAGCCAACAAAAGGTGCTTCTTGCTATATTAGAACCTGATGCAATTAGTTCACATTATCATGAGGATCACACTAATACATATTTATGACTATAAGTCAGTGTTTCTGAGAATTATAGAATGTTAAAACTAAAGAGAAAGCTTTAGAGGTAGCTTAGTTCAATTCCTCATTTTAAAAATGATACAAATTAACATCCAAGATGATAAAATAATTTGTTCAATGTTTTATAGCTATTTGGCAGCAGAAGAACTAGCACCTGAATGCCCTAGAGTATAATAAATTGATCCTTCCATTCCTCATCCTACTGTGTTGTGTTAAAACTTCCACTATCTACAACATAGTGTCCATTATCACTGGATGCCATTTTTCTTGTTAATATTTTTATATCTACTTAAATCATTTCAAATAACTTGATATATGTAAGTGTCTTTATAAGGAGATTTTTGATCTTGAAAATTAAATTAAGTTTTAAACCTATAAGGACACTATTTAGAAAACATTTCCAAATGAGCTATCATAATTTGAATGTGTAAGAAGTTAGATAAGGAAAAAAGACTGTTCAATTCATCTTTTATGATGGGGAAATATAATAATAATCAAGAATAGTCAAATGCCAAGAATAGGAAAAGTCTTCAGAACCCCTCTGAGGTCTGTCCATCCCCCATGAAAAGGTGCAGGCTGCATTGGCCAATGCTGGGGTGGGGTCTCCAGCGGAAAGGGATGCAGCTTGAAGACAGAAACACTGAGGAGTGCACACTGGGTCCTTGGGAGCACTGGGGAGAAAACCAGGGAAATAGCTCTGTTGCCATGTCTAAGGGATAAATGTTGAGGCAAAAGAGAAGACAAACCCAAGAAATTCAGAAGCTAAAAATTAGATGGAGAAAAAGCAAAGGCAAGAGTTTGGTTTTTAAAGTGCTGTTGTCTTCCTGGTAACTTGGGGACACTTCTGACACTCAGAGAATTATCACTGATGGTTATAGCCAAGACAAAAGAAAACTGTCAAAACAACAATGACAACAGTATACCAGCAGCTAGAAAGCTAGAGATCATTTTGCAGGGGCGGGGGGAAGGAGTGGGGGGGGGGTTCCTCTGGATGTTTTATAATTTGGTTTGTAGGTTTTGGACATCGGTTCATATTAGGGTCTGCAGGTTTCATTCTGAAAGACTGATGCCATTTTTTTTTTCCATTTAGTATCCAACATAAATCCTGGAAAAATATAATCAACAAATTTCACATTCCAAAACATTGTGAGGAGAAAATGGATCACTGTCCTTGTAGGGATATTGTTACTATTTTGAGAGAATAAGACTGTAGTGTTGTAATGCACTTGAAAAAAAGAGATCAATAAACTGAGATGTTTGGGTAACCAGAAATCATTGTTCCTGAAGAATTAAACCATATGCCAGATAATATTAAGGCTGTGCTCTGGAACTTAATAATAAGTTCTGGGCTCTGGAGCTTAATAGAATGTCCTCTCAAAAACTGAATTTCCCATAAGTCACTGGTTATGTTCCATGAGTATTTTTCTCTGTTAGAGAACATCTGTGATGATTTTAAAAGAGGAAACTTGCCCAAGATGACACCTCTCAAGGTGGTAGCACATTTTATGCCTGAAATCTGGAGCCATCTGGATTTCTTAATTAAAGTAGTGATTCCAGCAACTTCTAGTTAATTAAACTGAAAGTTATGAATTTCCTGCTCCCTGTGTCTTGTATTGTTATTAGATATTGAATATTAACAGCATATTCAAACTTGAACCAAGACTTACACTTCTGTGCTTTTAAAAGGGAAGGTTTGGGATTTATGGACTTTTATGATAATAACTAAGGTGATCTCAAAATCTTTTATTTAGTTTTATGTTCGTGAAATGATTTTTGCTTGATTAATGAAGATATTAGAAATGCTGTTCAATTAGGTCACCACCAAATTGAGTCGATCGATTCTTATTTTGTTTTGTTTTGATTCTTGTAATTATTATACCACAGTTACTGGCATTATAATAGATTCCAAACACACACATCCACATCATCAAGTAAGTGGTTAAAACACTTAGGTAATTTGAAAATATCTTATATAAATATATTCAGCTGACTTGATCCAATCTTTGTTTATGGATCCGTTCTCTTAGCAACAGAAAAACATATGTCCAGAAAGAACAGAAAATTTTCAGGACAAATCAGCCAATTAAGTAAAAACCTTTGAGTCCTTTCATTTCATCTCTGGGGTTTGTAATTATTAATTAATTTAGAGCAAAGACCCTAAAGGTAATAAAATTGGGAGTACTTTCCTTAGTATGATTTTTATTTACATTATATAGCAGAAATTTAGTAAGTGGTAATCAATTCCCTTAAGAATATGTTGACTTCTTCATGTTTACAAAATTTAAAATTTGAGTTATTGACTGATTATTTAAAAGTAACGACTAACAAAGCGATTTAGAAACATTTGCATCAGTGATCCTGTCATTACACTTTTGTAGCATCTACAATTCTGGTGTGGGGCCCAAATGAAACTTTAAATGATTTGTCCAATATAACTCTAAATGGGTAAACTATCATGTTAGACTAGAATTGCTGAACTCTTTCAACTTTCAGGATAGTTTGAAAGACTATTGAATTACCAAATGAGCGTGCAGTAACAGAAAATTTGGAGGCATGTTCTGTATCCTAATGCTGAGAGCTGAGAGAAAGCATCATCAAGGTTGTTTTCGTCATTCTGGAAATTAGAGTTTGATACAAAGAAACCGAATTACAGATTCAAAAACAAAGTGGGTGCATTGGTTAGGAACCACTAAAAGTGCAGGACTATTTGGCATTCCAGAACCAGCCCCTTCATTTCTCTTGAATATACAAACCCTTTTCCTCATATTTGCAATACTTTACAATTCTAACACAACTGACATCAAAAAGATAACTTTGATTACTTCATAAACAGACGAGATTAGAAGCTATACTCCTTTCTGCAATCCCCTAAAAATATGCATGTATTCTTCTCACTATGCTTTGAAGCTTACTTTTTTTTAAAATGTTTATTCATTTTTGAGAGAGAGCACGTGGGCAAGGGGCAGAGAAAGAGGGAGACAGAGAATCCAAAGCAGGCTCCAGGAGGTCAGCGCTGAGCTGGAGGTGGAGCCTGAACCCACAAACCGTGAGATCATGACCTGAGCTGAAATCAAGAGTTGGATGTTTAACCGACTGAGACACCCAGGTGTCCTGAAGATTATATTTTTATTTTATTTTATTTTTTTTGAAGATTATATTTTTAAGATATATAAGTGTACCGTAGAGTTCTCCATAGACTATTTTGTTCCTGGGATTTGTTGGGCATTTGTGATAATTTTGACCAATTGTTTCTGTCAATAGTCATCAGTCTGAAACAGAAGGTATCCTATGATCAAATTCTTGCCAGAAACAAAAACATTTTCACATATCAGGAAGTAGTTCATAGAACCACTGGAAACATAACATAATAACAAGAGTTGTACGCTTTGGATTCATAGAATGCATGTTTTGATTCCTAAATGTCTGATAATTCATCCAAATATACTCAATTTTTCCCTATTTTTTGATGCAGACACTGAAACTGAGGATACAGATACAAAAGGTCTCTATTCTGAAGGATCTCCTGGCTTATTGGGTTTCAAAAAGGGACATTGATATCAATGGTATCTGTCAGAGATAAATAACAAAATAGCATGACAAGTACTATGACAGAAATTTGCACAGTACTTAGGGGGGTTATATTTGGGTGATTAAGTGAAAGCATATCATAGGAGGTAATATCTGAGCTGTACCTGGTATGACAATATGTAAAGGTCACATTTTAGATTCAAACTGCACTGGAATGAAATCTCAACTGTGTCAACACAATTTGCTATGTGAACTAATTAGCCTTTACCTAGCTGCCTTAGCCTAACTTTTCTTATTTGTAAAATAGAGATAAAATTACCTACTTGATAGTTTTTTAGGGTTTTTTTTTCATATTAAGATGCTGTCAAAGATTAAGTAGCTTGTCTGAATTCACACAGATAGTGAGTGGTAGAACAGTGATTATCCAAGGAAAGTTGGCTCTAAACTTTGCGCCCTTAACCACCATCTCACAATTGATCCCCTCAACATGCTCTGAACTTCCCTCCTTACAGTCTTTGAGAGAACCTCTTAATTCTTTCCGGGCTAAATTATATCCACAAACCATTTTAATTAGAGACAGTTTTAACCAAAATCATGAATGATTTCAATAGTTCAGGTTGAAACTTCTGTAATCTCTGTTTTTATTTGGTGAGGAATGTTCCAGAATGTAGGCTCAGTTAGATAAACCACACTTCAGAAGACCCATATCCACTGAGTGGAGGACTGGAGTACTTCATTTAAGCTGAAAGGTAGGAATTATATGTAGTATGACCTTGGGATGGACTACCCAATAAAGACTTCTTGTCTCACCAAACTTACTATTGAGTAATTGTCTATTACTCAAATGGTATGATTGTTTCATATCAGTTGCAGCATCACAGGGGCAAAAAAATTTCTGGAATCAGATAATTAAATCCATTTATCTTTCTTCTTGCCAAGCTGTTTGTTTCTTTTCTTTAGTGAATGACATTTCAAATAAACTATGAGTTCATTTACTAATTCTTTTCTTTAGTGAATGACATTTCAAATAAACTATGAGTTCATTTACTAACCTATTATTGAATGAAAACATAAATATACAAACATATAAAAAGTATACAGTGAGTTATCACAAAGTAAACATATACATACAGTCACCATCCTTGTTCAGAAATGGAACATCAGAAGTCAGTCATCCTTGTGTCATTTCTTAATCATTACATTATATCCTTTTTCATTTGTTAATATGATCACTATCTGGACATTTAACACCATAGATTTATTTGGGCTGTTTTTGAATTTTAAATAAATGAAAATATATAGTACATATTCCCTTGTATTTGGCTTCTTTCACTCATATTTATGGTTGCTTTTGTATATAGTAGAATTTCATTTTGCTGTTGTTGGATAGTATTTTTTGTGAATGTGACATGATACATTTATCTATTTTACTCTTTTTAAATTATTTTTATAAACTTTTTTTAAATTTACATTTTAGCTAGTTAATGTACAGTGCAATATTGGTCTCAAGAGTAGAATTCAGTGATTCATCACTTACATACAACACCCGGTGCTCATCACAAGTGCCCTTATTAATACCCATCACCCATCTACCCACCTCCCACCCATGTTCCCTCCATCAACTCTCAGTTTGTTCTCTACCAGTTAAGAGTCTCCTGTCGTTTGTTTCCTTCTCTTCTCTTTTTCCTGCCCTTCCCATCTGTTCATCTGTTTTGTTTCTTAAACTCCACATATGAGTGAAATCATATGGTATTTGTCTTTCTCCGATTGACTTATTTCACTTAGCATAATACATTCTTGCTCCATCCATGTTGTTGCAAATGGCAAGATTTCATTCTTTTTTTATGGCTGAGTAATATTCCATTATATGTATATATGTATATACACACATATATGTGTGTGTATATGTACACACACACACACATATATATACGTATATATATATATATATATATATACGTGTATATATATATATACACACACACATATGTGTGTGTGTATATATATATATATCACATCTTCTTTCTCCATTCATCAGTTGATGGACATTTGGGCTCTCTCCTCCATAGTTTGGCTATTGTTGATAATGTTGCTCTGTATTTGGTTTGCTTCCTCTTTGGGCCTTTAATTAGATTCCAGAACTTCTGTAACAAAGAACCACAAACTACGTGGTTTAAAATAATGGAAATGCATTGCTCACAGTTCTGCAGTCTAGAAGTCTGAAATCAAGGTGCTAGCAAGGCAATGTTCCTCTGAGACCTGTAGACGAGAAAACTTTCTCACTGCTTCTAGCTTCTGGATTGCCAACAATCTTTGGTTTTTCTTGGCTTGTGAATGCATCACCCAACCTCTGCCTTCATCATCATATGACCGTTTGCTTCCTGTGGGTCTCATCTTATAAGAACACAAGCCACACTGAATTAAGACCCCACTCTATTCTAGTATGATCTCATCCCAACTTAGCTATTTATATATTCAACCATTCTATTTCAAAATGGGGTAGTTTCTGAGGTATTATGGGTTAGGACTTCACCATTTTGTGGGGACACACAATTCAACCTCTACTAGGGCTATTACAAATAAACAACCATGGAGGTAACTTAACAGTCAGTTAAGTATCCAACTCTTGATTTTGGCTCAGGTCATGCTCTCACAGTTCGTGAGTTTGAGCTCTACATTGGGCTCTGCATTGACAGTGCTGGGCCTGCTTGGGATTCTCTCTCTCTCCCTCTCTTTGTCCCTCTCCCCCCTCTCTCTTTCCACTCAAAATAAATAAACAAACTTAAAAAATAAATAAAAACAACTATGAACATTTCTCTGAATGTTGTTCAGTATACACATGAATTAATTTCTATTAGGTATATGCCTGAGAGTCATGTTGATGGATGATATGGGATGGAAGGGATATAAATACATCCAGCTTTAGTAGACACTACCAGGTCTTTGTACCAATTTACCCTGTTATCAACAGCACACGAGGATCCTAATTCTCATATCCTTTCCATACTTGAAATTCTCCGCCTTTTTTCTTTTTTTTTTAAGCCATTCTTGTGGATATATAGTGGTATCTAGTTGTGGTTTTAATTTTCATGTATCTGTGATTAATAAGTTAAAACCCTATCATAAGTTTATTAAACATTTAGATATTCATGTTTATGCTTCTTGTTTTTTTGTATTGGGTTGTCTGGTTTTGTTTTTTTACCAATTTGTAAGAGTCCTTAATTTATTATGCAAAGAATCTTGTCTCATATATTTGCAAATACTTTCAAACCTATATTTTACATTTTCACTTTCTCAATAGTGTTTATAAAACAATGGGACTTTGTTATTTTCTATAGTCCAATTCATCAATCTTTTCATTTACAGTTATTGCTTTTTTGAAGGTCTTGTTGAAGAAATATTTTCCTAATTCAAAGTTATAAAGATATTTTCCTAAATTACCTTGTAGATAATTTAGGAAGATATTTTCCTAATTATTCTTGCTTTATTTTTCATATTTAGATTTACACTCTTTCTGGAATTAATTTTAGGTATGGTATAGTTAGGAATCAATATTTTCTTTCTCACATGCGTATTCACTGAATCCATCATTATTTATTAAAAATATCATGCTTTTGGGGGCACGTGGATGGCTCAGCAAGGTTAGCATCTGAATCCTGATTGCGGCTCAGGTCTTGAGTCACGTTTCTTGAGACTGAGCCCTGCCTTGGGCTCTGTGCCGATGGCATGGAGCCTGCTTGGGATCCTTTCTCTCTCTCTGAGCTCTCTTTCTGAGCAATCTCTCTAAATGAATAAGTTTTTTTAAAAAAAATTATGCTTTACCCACTGTGCTCCAGTGCCATGTTTTTCATAAATCATTTGTTCATACATATGTGAGTCTGTATTCTCTATTCTGTCCTATACTTGTACCAATCTTAATCTAATCAGGAACTGAATGGTCTGAAAATTGGCCCTCAGTTCCTTTAAAAAGCTTGTCAGTTTCTGCTTCACCTTACTCTTAGGAAAAGTCTATTGATGTCCCCACTAAAATCCTGGTGTATTTCCTTAGGCCATTCTTCCTTTGTCAGCTGAATCCAGATTTTTTTAATTCCAGCCCTACAATTCTTCTGAAAGCTCTGCATAGCTTCTACTGTGTCAGCACTCTTTTCAAATTGAGGGATGAGTGACTCCAAATGTCTAGCTCACTTCTCTGGACTCCTGGCCCTCAGAACCAGAAGTCCTCACTCACTGCCTTGGAAGATTTCCAGTGGCTTCAAACATATTTTAGTATTATTTTAGGTTATCTATGTATTTATATTCAGATGGAAGGATGGCCTAAAGCTAGTCCATCATTGTGGGGAACAAAACTACTTCTGTTGCATTTTAGATTATTTAATGTTGGACACTCTCTGTGTAATAGTTACAAAAATAATTGGCATCTCTGTTTACAGAATTATGGTGAAGAAGATTGATTGATTGATTGATTGAAGAATATTTATATGTATATTTATGTTATGTCAACGAACCAAAATTCCCAAAAAGAGGGGGGCACATGACAATAATTACATGGACTATCACCTTAATCCCACTTCTTTTCCTTGGGAATGACAGCCCAACACAATCATTACTTAATATCTAATACCTGACTTCACCATTCTGCTGCCCTGTCTATTGTATTACCTTTGCAAGTCCAGCTTCAATTCCTATGTCTCTGCCATTACCTGTTGTCTTTATCATCCTCTGCCTTTCTTAACTGCCATCTCATTCTAATTGGAAGGGCCCTTTTATCTCCTGGAAGATAAATAATTGAATCATACGATTTAATTGCAGGGATTTCTAAGACCCTGTTTGTTGTCAGTGGTACACTATTAAGCGAGAAGATGAAGCTATTAGGAGCCAAAAATGTTACCTGGAAACAAACAGAACTCCCAGCTCATTAGTATTATCATTAGTTTAAGTCTCAACATCATCTAATATGTAACACAGCTCAATCACTCAGGGTCTTAACAGAAAACAGAGGACAAAATCAAATTAACAATTGTGGCGGGTTTATTTAAAAGGCGTTAATTATAAATGTGTGGGTGGAACACAGACAACAGTGCCGTGGAATTAGAGGAACCATAAGCCTAGAAGCAGCAGCACAGCTGTCATTGTCCCTTGGCCCGCGAGGATGGATAGAGTTGCTGGAGGCAAGAAGGAGAGGGAGCCATACATGGTATCTACCTTGAGAAAGAGCAGTCAATGATCACAAACACAGCCAGCTTATGGCACCCTCCTAGGGAAGAACAAGCATCCCAACCTCAGTCGCCTTCCCCTAGTCTCCTGCCTGGGCTCCCCACTGGCCAAACACAACTGGAAGTCAGGCTGCACAGGGGTCATTGATAGAATCCATATAGGTCAGGTTTGCAAGGCAACGGGGAGACTAGAGATGGGTAGAGAGTGGATCTGAAGAGACAAATGGAAGACCTATGACCCGGTGTGCATATATCATACCTCAGCCTGCATTTGTCCCGCATCACAAGGGTGAAAACTCTTGGACCCTAACACAGGGGATGTGTAAAGTCTCATCATCATTAGATAATGACAGTTCAGTCACACTCTCACACAAAATCTAAAATGTTTGGTACCTCGTGTTTCCTTCACGTAGAGGAAAATAATGGATGGAGGACACAATTAAGTCATATCAAATATAGCTGCTCTCATTCCTCTCTCTGTCATTGATCACAGGGCTTACGCTGAAAAAAAGAGCAATCTTTTCCACCACGAATTTTACCGATTTCCTAAACTTCTGTCAGCACTAGTTTGTGCGTCAGTTAAAGGCTTTTAGGAAGAGGAGGACTTCTTCCATAGGAAGCGGATACTTTGAGATGTGAGGTTTCGTCCCTATCCATAAATGTTTAAATGATCTTGTTCTATAGGCCAGTGTCCTATTCCTTTGTCACTGATATTCTCACCTTAGCATGAGAAACATGGTGTGATTCAGTATTTATACAACATTGCAACTCATGCTCTGTCTGCACGCCCTCCAAACAGATTCAGGACCTGGACCTCAGCCATAGGTGTCCTGCTATTACAGACAATTATTTGAAGCTACCATAGTGGCTTTGCATTTCTCTCTCCACATAGGTTCTTAATTTATATTCATGGTTCTTATATTCTTTTCTCATTATGTACATTCCTAAGGTATATTAGGAGAATCCAGGTGGCACCACAACCAAGTGACTCAGATCTCTGATCTCCCCAAGTTTTACCCTCCATCTATATTCTATCTCATGCCACCACTAGTGATACTTTCAGTAACCACAATGCCGTAGATTACCTGTGTCCCACCTACGTCCCTTACCTCCTCCCTCCCTCAGCAAGATGTTATTCTGCATTACTGAAACATATGACTAACACAACACCAGAATCCAATTTTAAGAGCCTCTTTCCTGAGGTCATTTTCGTACAAATTTCTGCATCAGTCAGGAAGCCAGCAGGTAACAGATGGTATGCTCAAATTAGGATAATTTGAGGAGATTTTATTTACAAAGTGACTAACTTTAAAGCTATGGGTGCAGAGTGGGGACACCACAAGAGACAGGTCAGGAATCTGGAGGTAGAGCTGTCACCATTAGTCACAAAGAGTAAAGGGAGGCAAGGGCTCTCCAGGCAGCCCGAGGTTACAGCAATTAGAGAGAGGAGCAGAAGGACAAATCCCTTACCTCCAATCTCATCCAGCCTAGTGGTTTCTTGTTGCCCATTCTCTTGGCATCTTAGCTCTAAACTCATGTCCTTGAAGACTTTTCTTATTGCATCTATACAATGTAGCTCCGTCATCTCCCTCCTCAAATGCTCTGTATCCCATTCTCTGATGGCATGTATCAGAATCTGGCATTCTCTCATGCCCTTCTTCTCCTACCACAATGACCTTCTAGTACAATTCCATGACAGCAGGAATCATGTCTGTCTTATTCTTTGTTGCTTCCTCAACAGCAAGAAGAGTATCTGGCATACAATAAACAACCAATAAGTAGTTGGCAACTGATAGAAATGGAGAAATGTTTGAAAATATTAAAAAAAAAACACAAAACATGTGCTGACAGCTGAGGCTGATAGAGGTCATTGGTTGGAGAAGAAAAGGTGAATTTGAGGAAGTAATTAAGGAGAGAAATTGAATTAGAACTGCAAAAGGGGGGCGCCTGGGTGGCTCAGTTGGTTAAGTGTCTGACATCGGCTCAGGTCATGCTCTCGTTACTCATGGGTTCGAGCCCCACGTTGGACTCTGTGCTGACAGATTGGAAGCCTGGAGCCTGCTTTGGATTCTGTCTCCATCTCTCTGCCCCTCCCCTACTCATGCTCTGTCTCTTGCTGTCTCTCTCTCTCTCTCTCTTAAATATAAAATAAAACATCTAAAAAAATAAAAAAAAGAACTTGGAAAAAGAGGGGAAGAAGACAGAGGTGGTGCCACCATGTCAAACCTGGGGGAAAGCAACAATTTGTAATGCTTCTGTACAAAACTTGGAAGTGGCACCCTTTTGAGGGGATTACTGTATATTTAGTCTTGGAAATGTTTTAAAGCCTTCCTTAAAACTTGAAGCTTCCCCAGGAGAACCTTTAGAAGAGACAGCTCCCACTGAGGCCACTTCAACCAAAGAAGAGGAGGGGCCAAGCTAATGAAGGCCACAAGGCACTGGGCCCCAGTCCCACTACTTCAGAGGGATATAAACATTTTGCAAAATGCCTTATGGTCATTCTCTGAGAAAGTGTCTTTCCCTCTGTTCTGTGCAGTAAAATGTATAATGTAGCTTACAGTAAAACCTTAGTTTGTGAGCATAATTCTTTCTGGAAGCATGCTTGTCATCCAAAACACTTGTATATCAAAGTGAATTTCAGGAACCATTGGCTCAGTTGTGATCATGTGACATCCAGCTTCACATACTACTCATATTGCAAGACGTCACTCATTTATCAAGTTAAAATTTATTAGAGGGGTGCTTGGGTGGCTCAGTCAGTTAGGGTCTGACTTCAGCTCAGGTCATGATCTCACAATCAGTGAGTTTGAGCCCGGCATTCAGCTCTGTGCTGACAGCTCAGATTCTGGAGCCTGCTTTGGATTCTCTCTCTCTCTGCTCCTCCCCCACTCATTCTCTGTGTCTCAAAAATGAATAAACATTAAATAAAAAAAAATATTAGAAATGTTTGCTCGTCTTGCGGAACACTCGCAGAACAAATTACTTGCAATCCGAGGTTTTACTGTATGTTGGTGATCAGGAAACATACACTGGAAAAATTGTATGTGTCTCACGTAACCCTATTGGCAAATAGAGCTGTCATTTTTTAATTCTCTTCTCAGATTATCCTGATTTTTGCCACTTTGAAATAATGTGCTGACTATGCTCAGCGACCCAAAATCATTATCTGGGAGTGTCTTGTGAGCGAGCTGATTTATTCTAATTCATTATATCCCGTTTAGTAGAGTTTATACCCCTTTGGGAAATGAAATAGAAACAAAACCATCTTCCTTTAAAAATACTAGAATGAGGCCATTCCCAATACAAGAGGCCAGATGATCAGATACTTATTTCTCAAGAACCATCTTGACCTTGAATATATGAGGAGGTACTATATTTCATTTCTGATGCATTTTGGTTTCCATTTTCACATTGAGCTCCAGGTTTTCTGTGTTTGGCAATTGGCACTTTGGACCCTCTGATTCACAATCCCCTTCTAAGTGAAGAGAAAGGCTGGTTTGCTGTTGCTATTCAAAAACCCTGTTCTGGGGCCTGTGTTCACACTGGCTCTGTGTCAACCTATTCAGATGCAGTGGTCTTGAGAGGTGGGGACCTAACTGTTACCAAAGTAGCAGCCAAGAGCAGAAACTGTGAATTAAGTAGCCAATTAAAAGGAAAACATGATTGTAAAAAAATCTTGAAACTTCCAAGTGAAATGAATGAAAGATATGTGTAAAGAACAACATGGCTGATAAGGCACTGCTTCAAAAGCCAACAACACAGAAGTTATACGAGTAACAAGCACGTAGTCTATATCCTCAAATGTCTGATGCATTATTTAAACCAAACTGTATCCAAAAACAAAAGAAAACATATTTTGTTTTTGGTTTTGTATCCAAAAACCAAAGAAAACATATTTACTGAAATCCTTCTGTAGGGCCACCTTCACTTCAGAAGGCACCAATTTTTTTCTCATAATATAATCCAAACAATTTTATTTTAGAAAGCTTTAAGATCTAGTACATGCATTTAGGTAGACAATACATTCATCTACCTGAATGATGTTCAGATATTGAGTTAGCTAACTAACTAAATACATAAATACATATTTCATAAATGGGGTGAGGAAAAACAAAAAGAAAAGAAAGGGGAAGTGAAGAAAGCAGACAATGTTTGAGTCTGGGACACATGCCAATGTTGTGTGAGGCTACATTCATATAAGGTGTCATTGAATCCTCACATAGCTTTCAGAGCTAGATGTTACTAATTTCTCAATGTGAAGGTTTTTCAAGTGAGGATGAGAAAAAATAAAGACATTTCCTAAAGTCATTTTGATATTCGAGGTAGAAATCAAATTCTTGTTTGACTCCAAATCTCAGGGACTTTCCACCACCCACCAGTTCTTCGTGAGAAGAAAGGATATAAGTCATCATTCGTTCTGTTTGCACTACATACAAGGCCAGGAAGCATTTCCTGAAAGAACCTGGAAGAGTGAATATACACCATGTGATCCTATGTCCAAAAATGGCAATTCTTTCTTTCCGTTGCTTTTGCTTATCTCCTAGAGTGCATAATCTAACATTTTAATAGGATTTGACGATGTTTTATTTAGATTTACCTGAAATCATATTGCAGACTTTGTAGGACTTACTTCTCATCCAGAAGTTTGCTCTTCCTGTCACTTTCCTCCCACCCATTTGTCTTATTTCTCTTTCCCAGACCATCCCCTCATCTTCTTGTGTCTTCTGACATACTTGTCATCACCTACAGCTTCCCAAGAGGAGTGCAGGCTGCAGAGGGCCTGGAGCCAGAACTCCCTCTCCAGTTGGCTAGAAAAAATGGTGGAAGTCAGAGTGATGCCTACAGCCTGGCCAGATCTTGGAGGAGCTCTATCATTCTAACTCAGACTTGTAAAATTCCACCGACTTAATCATTTGGTGGCCCATTTCAAACTGTTAATTTTTATTACTAAATAGCTTTTAATTATTAGCATAGTATTTGTCAAAGAGCATGTAGGCATTGGGCTGGTACTGATGAATATGGTCCTTCTGGTCCTTGAAGAGTTATAGTATCGCTGGAGATACAGACAGCAACATGTGCAGGTGGCTGGTACAGAAACAAAGGGAAGATGATTAAGTTATCCTGCAGATGTCAAAGGAAGTTTTGATGCAGGAGATGATACATGAACTAGGTCCTGAAGAATGATTAACATTTGCCAAGCAGTAGAACAGTGTAGGAAAAAGGTAAAGGGATGGCAAGTTATGTACTACTATTAGATTAAATGTCTTTGTAGACAGGAGACGTGCCAGAGAAATCCACTGTAAGAATTGTAATTACTGTGTCAAGTGGCCTCATCGATGTGTTTTCTATTACAATATAACATTCCTGTTACTTAATAGACTACGGAGCCCACAGATAACAATCTTTTGGTGGATCTGTGTACTACCTATACTTTGACGTGTGAAACGTCTTCTAACTTCCTCTTATGGTAAGATGCATCTTGGCATTTTTCTGAAAAGTTAGAAATTTTATTTAGGCTGGATTTTTCTTTTGTGTCTGGCTCTAAAGTGTAACTTTTGCATCAGGCACTTGAGACGGATAAAGTTTCTTTGGTATGGACATATCACTTGGAAATGTAATACAACCTTTGTTGATTTGACCCTACATAACCTTCTTCCATGCATTCGCTCATCAACTGACAGTTCCCATTGCTATGGTAAATTAGCTATCTTATCATACTTCCTCCACTGCAAAACACATTAGGGCATCGCGGATATTCTGTCTGAGGTTCTAATACTCTTGCTTGCTATTACTCCCCAAATGTACTACCAATTTGATTACCTCATAGTGCAAACACTCTATTGTGGGGCGATAACAAAATAGTTATCCTTCATGTATACTCTAACTGCCATGCATTACCTTTCACTCTGTAAATACTACTTGGAAATATGACTCCAGTGGCTAGTTACTGGGAAAATTTACAGCAGGCTTTCCAGAACCCTATAAAAAAGACGAATCTCACTATAGAAGACTTTGGTTCTGCTCTTTCTGGCTTGTCTGTATTTTATATTTTCTACTTTGTACTTTGTGATCTAAAGGACAACTCAACATTGCTGCAGATTTCACATGGTTAAAAATGGCGTGGAGCAATGAGGAAATATACTGATGCAGCAACTAAGCTTGTCTGACATACACAATGAGACTGCAGGGAGCATGTTTGTGCCTGTCAGAACGTGACACCATTTTGTGACATTTGCCCAAGAGACCTGTTTATCTAATATCTGGCTTCCTATCACACACATTTTTCTTTTTTTTTTTTTTTTTTTTCAACTTTTTTTTTTTTATTTATTTTTGGGGCAGAGAGAGACAGAGCATGAACGGGGGAGGGGCAGAGAGAGAGGGAGACACAGAATCCGAAACAGGCTCCAGGCTCCGAGCCATCAGCCCAGAGCCTGACGCGGGGCTCGAACTCACGGACCGCGAGATCGTGACCTGGCTGAAGTCGGACGCTTAACCGACTGCGCCACCCAGGCGCCCCTCACACACATTTTTCAATGCTTACTTTTTTTTCCCTCCAAAAAACAAATGATGAAACTTTTTATAACCCGTTGCGGATTTCTATATAATATATAGTGTAACGCAGTATTGATATTCATCTAAATAATCAAGCTCTCAAGTATTCCAAAAACAAATTTTCAATTATTCACACAAATGTTGACCATTTTCCAATCTAATTATATAAGTATAACTCGTTTACGCATTCAAAATGATGAAGGTACACTGCAGCAGATATCTGTGTTAGACATTTTATAGCTTTTATAAGATTTAATCTTTGTAACAGCCCATTCAGGGAGGTATTATTATCCCTCCTTCATGGATGAGTCAATTAAGACTCAGAAAGTTTAATTAAGTTACTTAAGGTTATATAGCTACTAAATGGCAAGTAAAGAAAAATATTTAATTTGAAGCCCTTACATTTTGTCTAGTATATATTGCCTTTCACAGGTGAGGATCAACTTTATTATCTTAAAGGATTATTTCCACATGTTTAATCTATTTGACAATCTACAGAGGACTCAGTTTTCTTTGAGTCTCAGACTTATCCTTGCTCCAGGTGGAGCATAATTTGGTGGGTTAGGGGAACAGAATGAGGGTTGGTGTCTAATTAGTAAACTGCTCCTAATATTTGATGAAAAATGGCTCTCTCAGTGACAACCTAGCAAACATTCAACAACATATGGAATTATTAACCACTCAGGAAAGTAACTCAACTTAAGAAATGGTTTGCAAATGAATAAATGAATAAGTGATAAGGGTATGGTAAACATAAATTCTAATTCAGGTCATTAAGATATATGAAATGTAGCTAAATAAAGTTGTGAAAAATAAATTGTGTTACTGCCTAAATAAATAATTTATTCAAACAAGAGTGGTCTTTATGCAGTCTAGAAATTGGAAAGTGGGGAGAATGAAATAATTGATCTCTTAAGACCATCCCATTGTCTTTTTTTCTAATACAGTAAAACCTTGGTTTGTTAGCATAGTTAGTTCTGGAAACATGCTTATAATTCAAAACATTTGTATATCAAAGTGAATTTCCCCATAGGATACAATGGAAACTCGGAAGATTTGTTCCACAACCCCAAAATATTCATATAAAAATGACTACAATACTGTAAATATAACACAAAATAATAAATAAAATACAAGATATAGAAAAATAAATTAACCTTCACTTAACTTGGAAAACCTTCATGACTGGTGTTGAGGGAGACAAGAGAGAGGAGGGTTATTGTGTAGGACAACTTTCACTATCACTCATGGAATCACTTCTGTGTATTGGCTCAATGGAATCTCTCTTTTTGTGCAACTTTAACAAGGAAGCTACCCATTGACACTTGCCTTTGCCGGCTTTGAGGATTTCATGGAAATGTGATATTGCATTGTTGTTAAACAGATTTATCACTCGCACAGCTACAGCCTTATTTTGGTGGCGCTTTTCTACAAAATTTTGCATTGTTTCCCATGTTTTATACACCTCCCTAATCTTATTTGAAGTGAGGGATTCTTCTGCCTTGTTCTCCTCTGCAGACGAGATGCAGAGGTAGACTTCTTATAAAATCTTGCAATTTTGGCCACTCACATACCTTGTTCTTACTTCTTGATGATTTCCTTCTTAACTTCCACTGTAATCATCTCCTCCTTCTTACCACCTTTCTTTTCAACCTTTTCTGCATGGGGTCCATTGTATACACTTGCAAGGATGTTGACTCCAGGACAATATTAATAAATTCTTGTCATATACTGTATTTAATGTGGCTGGCAATAAGGCAGCAGAGGAAAGGGTCTATATCTGCAGGCAGCCTGGCCTAGAATGAAGCAAAGCATTCACAAGCTTAATGTTGTATGGAAAGGCAAAGGACTGTCCCTAGGTGCTTTGAAGTGACAAAAAATACACTAGTGCCAGTTGTGGGCACCTTCCAGTGTTCTGAAAAATCACTGCCAAATACCCAAATTTCTGGGTATTTCTGACAAATACCCAAATACCATGGTCTGAGACTGAGAATCCAAGCATAGGAGATGATCACCCACAATCCCACAGCTAGAGAGAGAGAGAGAGAGAAGAACCATTGGCTCAGTTGTGATCATGTGATGTTCAGCATCTCGTACTACTTATATTGCAAGACATCACTAGTTTATCAAGTTAAAATTATTAGAAATGTTTGTTCATCTTGCAGAACAGTCACAGAACAAGTTACTCATAATCCAAGGTTTTACTGTATTCTCTCAAGCTACAAAATTCATTTAAATTAGAACTGACATAAAAAGTTAAAATGCAAACAACAGAACTGATTTCTTAAAAATAGAACTGATTTTTATCAGTTTAATAACACTTATGACCATTATTCCTCATAATTGAAGTAAGATGTTAATTTTAATTGGTTTAGGAAATGTGGAGAAGTATACAAACTGATATAAAAATACAGTCACTGGCAACATACACACATATACTCATTTGGGATAATATTTTCTATAATTTTGTACATCAATATGTTCACTCAAATTTATATCATCTTACTTTTTCCATATCACTCAAGATTTCCTCAAAAAATATGATTATAATGATATATAAAGTTAACCTCATAGACATACTGATTTATTAAATGGATCTTATAACAATGATTTTCATATTTTTATAACATGATTAAGAATATTGATATAAATATCACTGTCCTTAAATCTTTGTGCACATCTCTAATTATTTCTTCAGGAGAAATTCACAGAGGTAGAATTATTACATGGAAAAGTATAAACATTTTGATGGCCTTTTGATAAGATCTGTCAAATCAATTTCATGGAATTAGTACTAATTTATTCCCATCAGTAACATATCGGTATATTAATGTGATTTTTAATATATGGGAGACTGAATGTCTCCCATATTAATTAACCATCTTTTTTTTTATTATATAACTTTTTTGTTTATATTTTTGATTAATTTTCTCTTGTGGTGTTTAGTTTTTTTATTGGACATTTTTAAAGCTTTCTGTGCATCAGAGATATTATCATTTTGTATTTTAATGTGTCAGATATTGATCCCAATTAAGTTGTTTATGGTGATATTTAAAGCATTTTATTCATTTTTTTAAAAAGTGCTCAGATCTACTAGGAATCTCTTTTATTCTGTGTTCCAATGCATTTATACTTAGCAAGACTTCCCAAACTTGAATAGAGTTTTGTTTGTATTTCTTATGGTTTCATTTGCATTTAATTCTTCAATCAGTTCAGAATTTGTATTGATCTGTGTCAGATATGTCACCTGTTTATATAAAATACATTGATAAGTGGGTAAATTAAATCATCTATTTGCTCTTTACATCTACTTTTGCTCTTTTTCATTCCAATTTTAAAATTATAACCACAGTAACCTCTTATCTCTAGACATCCATTTTCTCATGGTTAGTGTGCAACCACAAAGAAATAATGAACAAAGACTCTAACTCCTTATATCTTATGATATTGGGAAGACAGAGCCAATTTATAAGTACAGGTAAACTAAATCATAAGATGACAGTTCAAGAAACACCATCTGGCAATGTTTGGTAAATAGCAAATGAGAGTCATCACCAAACATACAGAGATGATCAGCTGGAATGCCTATTAGAATACCAAGTAAACCAGGATGAAGTTCAGTTAGATCTTAAGGTATAAGTAGGGTGCACTTAAACCAAATTAAATTGTAACAAAGGAATAGCAAGAAGGAGTGGAGAAGAGTGTTAGTGATATTGATCATTTTGGAGGGAACTAGTGTAACAGAACTAATTTTAGCAAATAACTGCTTTGATGCCACATGCTTACAGAATATAATAATAAGAGTTGGTAATCGATGACTTGGTTGTGTTAAAGATTGGCTATATGACCTATGCAGATGTACTTCACTTTTCTGGCTCTCCATTTTCTCATTGTTAAAATAACAGAGTTGGATTAATGGACATCTAAGGTCACTGAAAATATACAATTCTCTGAGTCCATGATTCCGAATGCTTAGAATTTTAGTCATTCTGGTGAACTGAAGAGAATTGGAGAAGCCCATTTATCAACTCTCAAATTATTCCACGTGTATGGATGTTTATTGTTTCCCTAGACAAGACAGGCCATTTTTATTCACCATACACTCTCTCTTTCTACCCCAGCCACATCACATCTCCAATGGACTCTTTTTGACTATTCTACACCATAACAAGTAATAGTTTTTCTTAAGTATTTACTAAGTACTTAAATATCTGTACCACTTAGACACAAAAATAACTTAAAACTATCAAGCAGTACTCTCAAAATGAACTCAAAGTGTGTGTGTGTGCGTGTGTGTGTGTGTGTGTGTGTATACACACACACACACACACTCAGACCCACAAGTTTAAAAAATGGTTTGGTGTAGAAAGAAATTGCCATGGAAAACAATTTTCAGTAACCTCTGCTGGTCAGAATAATCTCAGATCTGTGTTTTGCTGAGTCAATTTTGCTTCCTATACATTTCACTGTGTTGCCATGCCAACCTCCCAATTCTTCTTAATGTGAAGATTGTTAGATGTTAACCTGGGCATTTGAAAAGATAAGTTGTTAACTCCCACACAGAAGTGATGATTTAGGACGTAGTGAGCGAGGGGCCAAATGTCTCTTCTAGTCGTTTCAGTCTTCCCAACTTTATAAATCCTCCAGATCACACACTGCTTCCTTCTGAGAAAATAAATTTAGACTTACTATGATGACTGATGAAAGGCTGTCCCGTGTTTTAGTATTTTTTTCACCGGTAAAAAGTCGCAATGAATTTTTAAAATTCACTGGTATAAATATTCTGCTAACGTAAGAGCAGATAGTTGAGTCATGTTGCTTATCAAGAAAATAGCATGTAGTTTCAAATTTCAGGCATGTTTTGATTGTCTATAATTATGAAAGGCTGTATGTCACAGTTTTTTCATGAAATCCTCTCAATTTCAGGTTGTAGTTATTCATTTCAGGAAACTCATTTATTTTGTGCTAAAAATGTAAGTTAATAAATCATATTTCTCTTAGATTATTCAGAGACAAAGAATTTGGTTAGTTGAGAAAATATGACCCTTTGCAAAAGGAATCTACGAAATGGTTCCCTCTCTAGCTCTTCAAAAAGGCATGCTAACTTTGGAATAAAAATTTAATATGCATGATAACCTAAGCCCATTCAATTAATTGAATCTGGAAGACAATTTTTCTCAATGTTCAGTTAGTTACGAATTGTGTTCTTCTAAATCTGCCTTTTCCACTCATCAATCCACAATCATAACACATGTGCAGTGAACACAAAGCATGCTTCTGCAGCCAAGTTTGTGGATCTTAATTAACCTTGGATTTTCTCACATTGTTCTTGCTTATTCCATTGCCCTCTGCTTGTCTTTGCAGCTAGCCACCTCCATATCTACTGTGTCTAAATCTTATGTTTTACCCCTTCATCCAGAAGGAAGTTTTGCTTTTTCTATTTGGTCCTTCATTACTACTCCCATATTATTTGTTTATAAACTTGTTTTAGTCCTGGAGTCTCCATCCCCCAACTAGAAACAATTCAAATGTCAGGTCAGTCACAGGGACTGAGACTCTGACTTTGCTGCTTTATCCTAGGTAAGCTGTCTGCTCTTTCTATATTTGCAATAGCAAACTGTAGCTTTCGGTGGAAACTGCCACAGTAATTTGATAGAAGCAATTTGAAACCCGATTTCAGTTTGAATCATACCTTTGTTACTTGCTAGATTCATTTTTTAAAAGTACCCTACTTAAACTTTTAATAAGTTGTTTCATATAACATTGGGATTTCAAAGTTTGCTTCTTTGAGTTGTAGCAGTGATTAAATAAGATAACATATCCTAAGTGGCTAGTATTGTATCTGATCCATAGCATGTGCTCAATAAATGATAGAACAGATCTAGAAACTCTAAATATTGAAACTTGGCTTTTTTAAATGACATAATTAGAGGTTTCCTTAACACTACAGGGCAGTAACACCTCACTGCACATCACTCTGCACTAAAGAACAAAACAGCCACTAACTATAACATAAGGAACCCATATCCCGTTCCTTGTAAGCTTGTGAGGAATGTGGTTTTATGCATTAATCCAGACTCAAAGTCGACCTCATCTTTAGGAGTGCAGATACTATAATTTTAGCCTCCTCATCTTCTAGCAACATTAAATCAGCCCTAAAAGGAAGAATATTCCACTAAATATAAGAGACACTATTCAAAGGAACTTTGTTCTCAGAGGACCTATTTTGATTAAATTAATACTGATTCTTCATAAATGAACTTCATTTTTCCTGCAGTGATGTTTCAAATATAATTTTATTTTGTAGACATCAAAACCATGATGTAAACTTTAGACCAAAGACTTTTGGCGGTTGAATGTTATTTTTTTTCTTCCATTCAACCCCAGTAAAAGTCACAATCTTAGAGTAGAAAGCTGTGTACTTTTGTCATCAATTAAGCTAATCAAGCCTATTTATTTGTTTTTCCAGCTTCTACTTATCTAACATGTTAAAGAAAATGTAATATTCCTTCTCCAAAATCTGGGGAATGGAGTATTGTGGGTGTGTGTGTGGGGCGGGGGGGAGGTGTGATTTGGTGGGAAAAGGAATAAAAGGAAAATGGAAAAAAATTTTTCTTGTTTCTAATTCTCTAGTAAAATAAATAGAAACTTAAAATTTTCTAATAAACATAGTATCATAGAATATTTTGGCCAATCTGAAGAGAATTGTCAAAATTCTAAACTCTTTAATGGCTGGTAGAAAGAGGACCCTAGAAACAGAAGAGGAAATCATAACTAACTTTTATGAGGAAAATCACTCAGAGAATCAAAAATAGTGTGGAGGAAGGAGTGACGACAGTGTGTAGTGTGCATGCCAAGGCAATGAGAAAGGCATCCTCGCAGTTCATAAGAAGATGAACAGCTTCGTCATTTGTCAGCTGGATGCAGTCAGCCAGCCAAAATATACTCAGATGAACATAATTTTCTTGCAACATAAATAATAGCTGGAAAAGTCCACTCTGCGGTCATGATTTAACAAGGCAGCCACTCATTCTATGATCATGTCTGAAACAGTATAAAGAGGACTCTCTGTGACCACAAAAACAACTTAATATTCTCTTTTTCACATCTGACATGAGTCACCACCATTTCTTTATCAATGACAATTCTGGTCCCTTAGTCATCTTTCTGCCTTCTACTTATAATTACCATGGTGCAGAATCATTTAATTGGCACAGCTTCCTGACAGCACCCAACGACATCAAAAAAGTGGCTTCTTCTTCTTAAATCACCAAAAAGGGAGAAACACTCTTGGGACGGGGCACTAATGAACTTCTAAGATATACCCCTTTGTAAGAGAAAGAATCACACTAGGCAATTTACCATAATTTACATTTTCAGGGATCTGTGAATTTACCAAAAATATACAACATTCCAAGGAGCATTTATTCAACAAAACTGGCTGAATGTCAGTTCTAATAGTGAGCTTTGTGACCTTTTTAACTTGTTCTGTTACCATTCCCCCTTTCTTAGCTCTTAGGTAGCCTCGAAGACCAGGTAGCTATGAAAAACAGCAGCCGTATAGCCATTGGAGACCGAAGAATGGGTTTGGAGCTCACCAGAAGCCCAACACCCACAGAATTGCCATTATTTGACCCCTGTGACAGCTCCCTGCAAACCTCCACTCATAGTGTGTTTCTACAACCTGGCCTGAAATCCATGACAGTTACTTAACATCACAACCATCTGAGGCAGCAATAACAGTTGTGGCAAATAGGAGGCAGCTCAAAGAGCTTAAAAGGAGTAGCTGCACATGTCTACAGAGAGTTTTGAAACATTACACCACATACCTGGGAACCTACAAGTTCACGCACATGGGAAGTGCTGCAGGCATGCCCAGGGAAGATTTGATAAGACCCAAATCCCTTACCTGTAGAAGACCTTGACTTGACGCTCTGCCCAAGCAGGAAGTCAAGGCTATAGCGGAGTTGTAAACTGTTACAATGGTGAATGTATACAGGCACACAGATTCCCTTAGCGAATGCTAGGAGACTTAATCAATGATAGTTCAAGGCATTTAAGAAATTCCCTGTCTAATCATTAGGTGACCACTAAGCAAACTAAACAGAGGCTTTAGTGGCCACACATGACAAAGAATAAAGACTTTACAGAATTAATTCAGGAATGTCACTAAGTAAACAAATAGTAGCAGCATTTTAGACCACAGCCAAGCAGCGTTTTCTAGGAATGCAAGATTAGTTCAATATACAAAAAATAACCTATGTAATATACCACAGTAGTAGAATAAAGGGCAAAATCCATATGATAATCTCAACAGATTCAGAAAAAAAAATCCTGCA
This sequence comes from Panthera tigris, assembly GCF_018350195.1. Lineage (NCBI taxonomy): Eukaryota > Metazoa > Chordata > Mammalia > Carnivora > Felidae > Panthera > Panthera tigris. The sequence continues at coordinate 120,141,159 of NC_056667.1, forward strand.
AAATTTAGTGCCTTTTGTTAATAAAAACCCCCAACAAACTAGAAATAGAAGACAATGGAATCTATGAAAAATCCACAACTAACATTATTTAATAATGAAAGACGGAGAGCCTTACTTCTAAGATTGGGAACAGAAGAAGTATGTCCATGTTTACCACCTGTGTTCAACATGATAGTAGAGATTCTAGACGGGAATAGTAAGCAAAAAAATTAAATAAAAGACACCCATATTGGAGATTAAGCAGTAAAATTTTCCCTATTCTCAAATAACATGACCTTGTGTAGAAAATGGTAAGTCACACACACACACACACACACACACACACACACACACACACCTATGTGCTGGTGCGCACATGAGTGAGCGTGAACCTAATTAGTGAATTCTGCAATGTGGCAGAATAAACCACAGGAGAAATCTCCGTGACTTTGGATTCAAAAAAAAAATTTTTTTTTTTTTTTAGATATAACACCAAAAGCACAAGCAGCCTAAACAAACAAATAAATAGGACCGTGTCAAATTAAAAGCATTTTAATTTTCTTAATGCATTAAGAAAGTAAAAAGATAACAACACACGATTGCATGCTTAAAAATTTGTGAAGGTAGATCTTACATTAAGTGTTCTTAACACACACACACACACACACACACACACACACACACGCACCCCCCCACAAAGAGGCACAGGAAAATTCTAGAGGTGATAGATATGTTTATTATTTTGATTGTGGTGATGGTATCTTGGGTATATACACATGTCCAAACTCATCAAATTGAATACATTAGAAATGTGCAGTTTTCATTTATCAATTATACCTCAGTAAAGCTGTAAAAAAACAAAAACAAAAACAAAAACAAAAACAAAAACAAAACTTCGCAGAATAGGAAAAAACAATTGCAAATCATGCATCTATTGAGAAACTTCTACCTAGAATATATAAAGAACTCTAGGGGTGCCTGGGTGGCTCAGTCGGTTAAGCGGCCGACTTCGGCTCAGGTCAGGATTTCGCGGTCCGTGAGTTCGAGCCCTGTGTCAGGCTCTGTGCTGACAGCTCAGAGCCTGGAGCCTGTTTCAGATTCTGTGTCTCCCTCTCTCTGACCCTCCCCCGTTCATGCTCTGTCTCTCTCTGTCTCAAAAATAAATAAACAAAAAAAATTTAAAAAAAGAGCTCTAAAAACTCAATAATACAAAAATAAATAATCCAATAATACAAGGGCAAAAGATGACAATAGAAACCACTGCAAGGAAAATCTACAAATGGCCAGTATACACATGAAAATGTTCTCAAAATCACAAACTATAAGCGGAATATAAATCAAAGCCACAATGAGACCCCATTTCACACCAAGTAGGATGACCCCCCTCCCGACAAAAAAAAAAAAAAAAGAGAAGAAATGTTTTTAAGTAGGTGGAGAAATTGGAATCCTCAAGTATTACTGGTGGGGTTATAAAATGAGGCGGTCACTGTGGATGAAAAACAGCTTGGCAAATCCTCAAAATGTTAAATGTAGTTATCATAGGACTCGGCAATTCTACTTTTAGATATTTACTAAAGAGATTAAAAACCCAGGGGTGGCCTGGGTGGCTCACTTGGTTTCGTGCTTGATGCTTGATTTTGGCTCAGGTCGTGATCTCAAGGTTCACAAGATTGAGCCCTGACTCAGTCGGGCTCTGCACTGACATTGGAGAAGCCTGCTTGGGATTCTCTCTTTCTGCTCCTTTCCCACTCGTGCTTTCTCTCACTCTCTCAAAATAAATAAATAACCATTTTTAAAAGAACCTGTATGTTCATAAGAATGTTCATAGCAGCTTTATTTGTAATAGTTAAAAAGTGGAAACAACCCACATTTTCATCAACTGATAAACAGATACACAAAATATCATTTATCCACTCAATAGAATGTGACAGAGAATGGAATGAAGTCTGATACCTGGTACAACATATATGAAACTTGAAACTCCTATTAAGTGAAACGAGCTAGTTCCAAAAAAAAAAAACCCCAAAATCCACATGCATGATTCCCATTTATAAGAAAGGAACAGAATATGCAGATCCACAGAGACAGAAGCAAATCTATGGTTGTCACGGCTTGGGTGTAGTGGGAAGTGGGGACTGACTACCACTGGCGATAGTGTTTCATTTTGGAGTAATAAAGACGATCTGAAATCAGATAATAATGATGATTGCACAACCTACTGAATAGGCTAAAATACACTGAATTATATGTTTTAAAGGGTTGAATTTATGTTATGTGAATGATATATATCTCCATTACGCGCTATTTGAAAAGATTATTCAGTCTCTCCCAATGTGCTGTCATCAAAATGCCCCAGGGTCCCTCTGGTGTGTACTCTCTACACTATTTCTCTCTCCCTTGTGGCTGCAAGCTAAAGAAACTTGCCTTTTATGGACTCCAGGTGTGTTTCTTGGGTCTTTGGTTGATGAATTTTACCAGTTCTTCAATCCCTGCTATTGACAACAATGATAACAATGATATTCAAAACGGTTAATAATTCTCTCAGATTTATTTTGTTGGTTTTCTTTTAACCATGTATCAAGCAATCTTCACAGAAGCCCACTGAGTGAGGTATTACTATAAAAGACTCTAAGAATTAGAGAGGTTATTTGCCATGACCAAAGTTACAGACCTTTGAGGGGGTTTCAGAAGTTCAGCCCAGGGCCACCTGGGTGGCTCAGTCAGTTGAGCAGTCCACTTTAGCTTGGGTCATGATCTCACAGTTCGTGAGTTGGAGCCCCACATTCAGCTCTCTGCTGTCAGCACAGAGCCTGCTTCAGATCCTCTGTCTCCCTCTCTCTGTCCCTCCCCTGATCGTGCTCTCTCTCTAATAATAATAATAATAATAATAATAATAATAATAACGTTAAAAAAAGAAGTTCAACCCAAATCTCCAGATTACAAAATGTTTCATTTCCTTTTCAGCTTGTTCCGAGGAACAAAGGGATACTCACTTTCCTTAGTAGATAAACCTACATTTTCCTGCCAAAATTAATGAAGGTTAAAATTTTTCTCTAAAACTGTTTCATTCTTTAATGTAGAATTCTAAATTCCTGAGGCTTTCCTTGGTAACGAGTCATCAAGAGGTAACTGATGTGGAAATGCCTTATCTTTTAATAGGAAGTCATCTTACACTGTAACCAGGAAAAGCAATATATTTATATATTCTTCCCACGCCCTCCTCCAGAACCACTTGGGTACCATGACTATAACTCCAACTTGGTCAGGTAAGAGAGTCTGTGCTATTTTCCCTCCAACATAAATTGCAATAAACATTATAAAAGTAAGATGGTGTTGTTTGTAGCTTGAAACGTCCTTTTCAATTTCATTTTATAGGTTCTCCAAATACAAGTTGCAAGTGGACCCTTTTATTATTGCTCCAAATAGTGCTATTGCCCAGTTATTCATATACCAACTTAGCAGTGCATATATTTACAAAGCAGTACTTTGGTTGTAAAAAGTAAGCTTTTATTTCATTTTAAAAATTTCCTCTTCTAGAAAATAGAACTCCTTATTGATGTAGATTTGCTGTATTTACTTATTTTTCTCTTCAGTCTACTAGTGACACTAGTCATCTCTTTGCTTTGCATATATTTTTTTAATTATGGTTTTGTTTTGCTTTTGATTTTGGCTTCTTTCCAATAAACATGCTAATTAACTTTCCCTTTACATTTCTTTCCAGTAGGAAATTATGATTAGGGTCCAATGTGGTAGTATTGGAGAAATAATTATGAGTACTCACATCTACTTTATTTATTCAATTTCCATGAATGAGTACTGTGTTGGAAAGAGCTTGAAATTAGGAGTGAGAGGGGAGGCTGGGTGGCTCAGTCAGTTGAGCATCTGACTTCAGCTCAGGTCACGATCTTAGGGGTTTGTGAGTTTGAGCCCCACAATGGGCTCTCTGCTGTCAGCATACAGCCTGCTTTGGATCCTCTGTCCCCCTCTCTCTTTGCCCCTCCCCTGCCTGTGCAAATGCCCATGCTCTGTTTCTCTCTCTCTCTCTCCCAAAAATAAACATTAAAAAAATTGAAATTAGGAGTGAGATAGTCTACCATTTATAGTTTCATAGTCTACCATTTATTCGTGGTGTGACTCTGAAAAAAATCACTTAACTTTTGTAAAGCCAAGGATTCCTTTATTGTGTGATGGAGATAATAATGCTGGTCTTGAGGGATTAGTGGAAGATGCAAATGAGATCAGGAAAGTGGAGTGAGGCACATAGAGAAACTATATAAATGATAGTATTTATTATTAGCTGTGCTATCATTATCTAATGCTTCTGAAGCAGAGCAAAAATGAAGGTCTAAAGTATGACTGCTGAAATCATACAGGCATAGAGCTGGGCATACCTTGGGGGCAATTAGGCCTTTATCTTATGGCCTTCGAGATAGCTTGCTAATTTTCAACTTTTACAGGTAAAATATAGTGTAGAAAAACAGATATTAAATATTTTCCTCTGAATTTCTGTGTTTTTCTCACAGGAATCTCCCCATATTTCATCAGAATGATTCTGCTTATAATCAATACACTTATTCTTCTAATTATGTCATCATGTAACCTGCTATTGGGATGGAAGTCCCCAGTGGTAAGATACGCGTCAGGAAAGCAACATATTAGCTAATGATGACTATATACAATTCTGCTTTCTACACATTTATGTTCTTAACAAGAACTGTTAAATTCAAATTTCAGACTTATATAACAACAGCTGTATTTAAATAGCACCCCTTGGTTTGAAAAACTCAAGTTTTCTTGTAGTTAGTATTTTATTTGTTTTCCTATGAACCTATGAGTTATTTTAAAAGGAAAAAAACCCACAATATTATCATTGCATAACACATACAGAGACTGTAAGGAAGAGAAGAAAAAGAGTCAGCATATGAGACTGCATTTGGGAAAGGCAGTCCTGCACAGTCTCTCACCCTTGCATGGTTACATGGAGTGTGGCTTGGGTCTGAAACATTTTCTTACGTGGAGATAAAGATCCCCCACAGCCTGTGTCAGGCATTTCAGCTTGTTTGAGAATATCTTCGCCTGTTCCAGATTTGATATGTACTTCACTGTTCTGCCTAGCTGTGCGTTATTTGGCATCTGGCTTAATGTCAGTGCTACCTCTGTTCCTGGTGGGAAGTTCTTTGCTTGCAGCACAAGAGGGGCACCTTAGACTGTCTCCCTGTGTTAGCTGTAGGGTGGAGCCCTCTGGCCATGAGTCACCGAAGCTCACTATAGAGGCCAATCTTGCTCTATTTTCTGGTAAAGCATGTGGGTAGTGTCCTTTCTAGGAACCTTTGAACCTGCATGCCAGTGGGTTGACATCTTGGGACTACTGTCCTCTTGGTGGTAGGCATTGTTAAGCTCTTTGCTATACTTCACAGAGGGGAACTCCTTCCTTCAAGGTGGTAATAGGTGTCACTTGCTTGGCACGGTTCAAGTGGCTTTGTGAGTGACAGTGGTAGTGGTCATTGTTGTTGCTCTTGGTGCTGCTATTGTTAACTTAGGTGTGACTAATAATTTTCCCATTTCTTGTATTGCTGTCAATCCACATATATTGTTTATTGCAAGAGAAAGGTGGCAGCTTTTCTTGGTTCATGTTAGGAGTTGATGTTTTTTAAGCACCTTTCAGTGTGATTTTCTTTCTTAGGCGTAGTGTCAATACACTATGTCTGAAGATGAGTTTTAACATTCTTACCAACAGGTGTCCTACTCCTTCTTCATTAAAGTGATTTTGATGATTTATTTCTTTATCATTACAGCAATGATTGCTATTTCGTCTTTCACATACTCTATACGGTAATTTCTTGTATCTGCTAGTTTCTCTGAACTGTATTCATTGTTTCCAACTTGAGAAATGGTACCTGAATCCTGACTACTCCATTTGTCTATTTGTCAATATGCTCAAGAAATTTTGATGCAATATTGGATTTTAAGCTTTGTGGGCATCTGGCCTGAAGACCTTATTCTTTTTATCACTTGGAAACCAATTTATGAAATTCTATGACATGCCTTTGGAATGTATTAAACAGCAACATTGGGGATGACATAGAATGAATTCCAGAGCTTTCCCTTTGTGAATACCCTATATTCTAGATAAAGGTTGTGTAATAACATTTCTGTGATGGTAGAAAAATTCTACCACTATGCCAGTCTATATTATAGTCATAAGCCACATGTGGCGACTGGAGCATTTGAAATGTAGCTAGTGCTAATCAGGAAATTAACATTTTTAATTTTACCTAATGCTAGTGAACTTAAATTTAAATTTAAATAGCCACTTGTGGCTAGTGTTTATCATATCTAAAAATCAGCTCTAAATCTTATAGCTTATTATGTGTGCTTTATACAATCTTCTGATATTACTTGTCTGGAGAAAGGTTCCTCCAAAGCTAAAAGAGTTATGGAAAGCTAGTAAAAAAAATCAATGGTATAGAATGGAAGCAACATGGAATTTGAAGTCTTACAGAACTTGGTTCACCTTGAAAAAAGCCACTTAATCTCCCTTAGTGTCTATAAAGAGGATTCAAATATATTCCTTTATAAATGTGTGAAGTTGTGGAGTTAAATCAAATCAAATATGCATGAACTTCAGAAAAATAAGAGACTCAATCAGATTTAGTTTCCTTAAATTTCCTGTGAGTCTCTAGAGGCTTATCACAGGGCATGTTTTATTGGTCATTTTGAGAGTCCTTCTCAAACAGGAATGTGGATACTTGTGTGCTTCTTTGCAAACACATATTAATGATAATATGTTTTTAATGTGTTTAGTATTTTGAATCATATTTCTTTTGTAAATAGAAGCGTATGTTTATGTTACAACTTCTGATTAATTTTAGTATTTGCCTCTTGCTCAGAGATTTTTAAAATTACAGTAAAACCTTGGTTTGCAAGCATAATTCATTCTAGAAACGTGCTTGTAATCCGAAGCACTTGTATATAAAAGCAAATTTCAAGAACCATCAGCTCATTTGTGATCATGAGATGTTTGGCGTCAAATACTACTCGTATTGCAAGACATGACTCATTTATCAAGTTAAAATTAGTAATGTTTCCTTGTCTTGCAGAACACTCACAGAGCAAGTTACTCAGAATCCAACGTTTTACTGTATATATATCTGGATTTAGTTCTAACAACATATAATTGAACAAACAAGAACAGGGAGCTACCTTGTACCCTCGTGAGTCTTTCTTCTTCATTAGTTATTGTCCTGTAGGGAAAATGGAAGCTACTGTAAAGAAAACTAGTTGCATGTGTTTGAAGTGCAGAGAGAGAGAGAAGGGGAGAAGGGGGCAATAAATTAACTCAGATGTTAGTAATCTGCAATAAGCAGCAGTAATTTGCCCCTACAACCCAGCTGGGTGGATTAAATTGAGGAGGTGTTACAGCCTTCAAAGTCTGAGGAAGGGGCCCGTGGCCAGTACTGGAAAGGTAGGAGTGGAGCGACCAGTTTGTGGGAAGAGAGAAAGTTGAGTCTTATCGTTAAAGCTAGAAATTTTTTAACAGATGCACACATCTAGAAATGCTGCCAGACACAGAATGAGAAAAAAAAGTGGCTTCTCCCATACCCATGCCAACTGATCTCCTACCAATGCCTCTTATTGGCAGAAACTAACAAGCCAGTTGTCAAGGGGGCCTGGAAAGTATAATCTGCATCCTGTTAGCCACAACATCAAAGGCCAAAGAAGTTGCATGTGAGGCTGCCATAAACAGAGACTGGGATATCTTCTGTCAAAGTGATAAAAACTTACACAAGTCATTGAACAATTAGTTTGCTTGCTGATCTGGAAGCTTCTTAGATTTGTGATTTGCTGTCTGGCTGTATTCTTTTCAATATTCTCTTCATTTTTTCAAATATTTCTTCTGTCAATTTCTGTCTTCTCATTTCTGGTATTCTAATCATGAATATATTAGACTATTTTATATTGTACTATAGCCCTTGGATGCTCTTCTTTTCTTTTCTTTTTTCTTTTCTTTTCTTTTTTCTTGTGTGTGTGTGTTTCTGTTGGCTTTGTTCCTTTTGACCTTTCTACAAGTTGACTCATTCTTTTTTTGTCTGAACTGAGTTCACTAATGAGCCCATTGAAAGTGTTCTGTTATATACTACTGTTCTCTGTTTTCTCATTTCAATTTTTCATATAATTTTGATATCATCCTGAAATTTCCCATTTGACCTTGTCTCATGCCTACCTTTCCATTAGTGACTTTAAACTGTTAATCATTTATTTGACATTTCTTGTCAGATAGTCTCAATATTTGTGTAATATGTGAGTCATACTTAATTGATTTGTCTTTTGGCAGTATGTTTTTTTTCTTTTTATCTTTTCTTGCCTTGTGCTTTATAATCTTTATTCTTTAAACCCACACCTCTTGTGTGGGATGGTAGTGACTGAGGTAAATAGATTTTAGGACTAAAAGTGGGCAGGCCTTTCTACCTGCCTTGCCTTTGTTATGGCGGGGGGTTGGTTTAATTTATTTGGGCATTGGGTAGGGTTTGGACCTTGATGTTGCTATGGTTACTCTCAGGGCCCTACACTTCTCAAATTTATCCAATTACATCTCATGTTTAGTGTGGGAGATGTATTGCAAGTTTCCTCAATATTTGCTCCACCTTGATTTTTAGGTCTTCCCTTTGCACTGTATCTCATAGGGGTCTTTTTCACCCTCCTGCAGCTCTTTCAGCTCTTCCTTTCATTCATTCCTTCATTTATTCATTCAATTACAATTTACTAAGAACATGCTCTGTGTATGATAGGGCAAAGCCCTCTCTGTACGCCAACTTGGGGTGTTAATATTTTTATTCTACAAATCTTTAGTAATATTTTGACTAGTTACAAAAATCAGAAAGCACTTTGGGAATTTGATTTCACTTGAATTTCATCCACAAATTAATTTGGTATAAGCACAACGATTTTAGATAGCAAATACTCTAATTCTGAAGAAGAGAGCATTTACTATTTTTGAAAGTCCTCTTTTATGCCCTGAGGTAGCATTTTGTACTATATGAATAGACTTATTATTGAAAGCAATATTGTTCCCTGACTTGCTGAAGCCCTCCTTATGCTAGGAATCATTTGATATGGACACTTACTGAATAAAGAGGGAAAAAAGTGATTAAAACAGCACATACTTTGCCAATACGGCAGGCCCAAAACAATCTGAATGAAACTTGGATCAATAAATCACATGACTGGTGATTTAAAATCTCAACTGCTACTGTTAGGAGAAAATTAGTTTCTGCTTTTATCCCTTCTACTAGCTTTTTGTCTAGATTTAAGCAAAATAAACATCAGTTCAAAAGTAACCAAAATGTGTTTAATTCTACAAGGTTATAACATATTTATATGTTCTTTTTGGTATTTTTACTTACACATTTAAAAATACTGATTATTAAAATTAATGCATATATTAAAATAATTATATATTTTATTCTAATGTTTATTTTATTTTAACTTATTATAAATTTTATTCTAATTAATTTCTATTATTTAGACATTTTTATTTATGTCTTTAGGTCTAATTATTACTTCTTTCCATATGACTTTTAAACCTTATGGACTATATCTAAATTTATAAAAATCTATATTTACTCTTAAACCAACCTCTAAATCTGAATCTATACTTACAATTCTGTCGACCTACGTATCTTTCTATTATCATTTGTCTACATAGGTGAAATTATAGAAATTTGTGGATTAAAGCTTAAATATCTCTTCTGGCATTCACCTCTGTATTTTGAACTGTTGACCTGATGGTTTGTCTTGTATGATGTTCTAGATCTCTAAATTCAACAGGTCTTAGGCTTAAATTTTTCTCCTGTGGACTCCAGACAAACTTTCTCCTGACTCCCTGTTTATACTAATGGCACGATATATTTAATTCAATTTCCTATAGACAAACCTCTAAACTTTCTATTCCACAAATAACAAAGCTTTGGCCAAATTTTGCTTTTGGCAGAATAATTCTTTACTGAATCACTGTCTTAACTTTCGACACAAAAATGCAGTCTGTTGTACTTTATTTACCCATTCAACAGATATTATTGAACACCTACTCTTTGCCAGGCACTGAGAAAACAGAAGGGGGTAAGTCTGATACTCATCTTGATTGAGCTCAAATATCCTAGAGCCTAGCTGATAAAACCAATATTAAATAATTACATTGTGATTCACTGACACCCATGCATCCTAAAGCCTTTTCATTCTACTTGCCTTGCAAGAAAAACTAAACCATTACTTCTTCCACGGAATTTTCCTTGTTCCTACTCCTAACTCCCCAGAGCCTGAGAGTTTACACTGTACCTATAATGCCGACATTTTAGCCAATCTTAAATTAGCTACTATCATTTAACTGATCATAAGCTGATCGAGGAATATTCAACTCTGAATATCCACAGTTCCCGAAAGCAACAGGAAATTGATAAGTGTGGTGAATTTAAATGTATATAAAACCACAAAGTGCCCATGTTTTATTAGAAAGAATATTTTCAAATTCTTTTCTGCTCTGTTTTTCTTCTGTTTTCACTGTTTTTATTCTTCATTACCATGAAATTATAGAGTTGTCATGCTGTCTTATAATTATTCACTAACACAAATGTCTGTTGGATTATTTTAGTGCATGTTACGAGGATACTAATAAAATCAAGCAAGATGCAGGGCACACATGAGTCTAGAAATTACTCCAAGTAATTCTTCCCATCTTCTTCCTGGATGTATACAGTAGGTGAGCACATAGAATAAGCAGAACCTGCCTAATTAATTTAACTTCTTGTTTTTCTTTGTGTGTGTGTTTCAACTTAGGGAAGTTAGTGGACTTCTTACCTCTACTCTTACCTTTAAAAAAATATATATATATATATTTTATTTATATATATTTTATATATTATTTATATATATTTTAATTATATATATAATTATTTATATTTATTAATATTATATATATTATATATATTTAAAGGTAAGATATATAAATATCTTTTATATATATAAATATATATATATATTTAAAATGTATTTATATATTTAAAGGTAAGGGTAGAATTTCATTGCTTTATCATTTGCATATTCATCACACTGGCATACAAATTTAAACTATCTTTCCAATGCAAATCCTCCAGAAACAATGACAGTGAGGGCTAACCTAAAGTACAGGTCACACCCTAAGTAGAATGGCAGAAGCAGGACCTTTTTCTCTTGGGAACTTAATTTTAATGAACTGCTTTTCAAAATTCCCAAGTCTCCAGGATGCAAAAGGGTTAAGATTTATTAGTTTACTGCTAGGTAATGGTGGCATTATTCTTAAAAAAGAGAGGTATACCAGTGTCACAAGTAACCGCATTTGGAAAGCTGCTCAGTCTTAATGGTGGCCCAATTTATTTCCATGGATGAAAATATTCCTAAGTGGACAAAGATAGTATATTTGGAGAGGGACCATTTGCATGTAACAAGAGGAGATTTTTAACAGTGGTTGCTTGGTAGTGGTTGCATGGTATTTGTGGCTAACTGCTATTGTTTTGCTTTCTCAAGTGCATTTAAAGGAAAAGTCATATGGCACACTTAAGTTGACCTCGTTTTCACAGAGGTCTTAAAATGTAAACAAACACATATCTATCAACAAAACAAAATAAATACCTTTTTATTATCATTTCTTGTACATTCTTCCACAACTTACCTTACATGGCTTATTAAACTCTCCCTCTGATGAAGTTTTAATAATCAAATGTAGCTTTTAGTCAATTTGCTAAATGACAGTTAAGGAAGCTAATCGGATTGGTCACATCTTTGATTGTGTGCCCATGTCGAAGAAACAGATCAATTAAAAATTAACCAAACCTTGTCATTAAAATAGTGCTTGGGATCTTGCAATTTGTTGCCACTATAATCAGTGTGGCTGGCAACTGTGAACTTGAGAGACACAGGCAGTGTCTATAAGAGGATAAGGGAATGTCTCTTTCCAGAGAGTTGCCCTATGCATCCTGAGGACACCAATCTGAAGTGCTCAAGGGCTGTCTTTAAATTGACTTCGACTTGTTTGAATCATTTAATAAGGCCATTTTAGCAGTAAATATTCTTATAATATATCAGAGTGTTTGAATAGATGAACACTTGAGAAATACATACACATCCACACATGAGTTAGGGAGACGGCCCTGAGCCCTCTCAGAAATAACTCAGGCCTTTGTTCTGGGGCTGAGGTCCTGCAGGAATGCACGGGAAGAGGGCTGGAGATTTACAATGTGGGTGTAAAGGGAACAGTGGAGAACTCTGGGGAATAGAAGTTCTAGAAAATGTCTAATTTCGGAGTTTTTCATCATAGAAACCCACTTTGCGGGTAACAGTGTTATTTCACGCACATGCACACACACGCACACACACACACACACAATTATTTGTGTAAAGATTATTTTTTCAAAAGTTTTTTTAAGATTTTTAATCTTTATTTATTTTTGAGAGAGAGAGAGACAGAGTGAGAGTAGGTAAAGGAAAGAGAAAGAGGGAGACACAGAATCGGAAGCAGGCTCCAGGCTCCCAGTTGTCAGCACAGAGCCTGACGTGGGGCTCAAACCCACGAGCCACAAGATCATGATCTGAGCTGAAGTCAAACACTTAACCGACTGAGCCACCCAGGTGCCCCTCAAAAATTTTAATAAAACCAGAAAGGATAATAATTATTTTATGACACATGTAGTCTGTTGAGTAAAAATATAACAGCATGTATAGTGCAAGAAAAAAATAAATGCCAATCATTTTGAGGACAGTGAGTTTTATTTTGAATGCAGCGTTGATGATACAGAAACATACTTATGGCCTGGATATTATTTCCAGAACCTCTGAATCCTCTGCCATTTGCTCTTATTTCTAATATGCATTTCCATGGGATTCAAATTGTTTCCTTGAGAAAATATTTACGAACTGCTTTTGAACTTGGGACTTACTATTCACATATTGAAGTGCTCTTTTATATTAATAAAAAGGCTGTGGTATGATTTTCTTGTTTGCAATTCTTTCCTTGATAACTCAATTTGCCAGCATGGCTGAAAATACTAAACATCTTGAATGTAGGCTCCATTAATTTCTCAGTTGGGGAGTGTGTGTGTGTGCGCGCGTGTGTGTGTGTGTTGATCAAGTCATTTTGATAGGGTGAAGATACTTCACCAAAATCCAATGAGCTGGTTGGTGTCTAAGAAATTATTTTTTTAACAGGAGAAAATATACCTCTTTTCATAGGAAAAAAGCAGCACATTTTAGCCATTAGAATGACTTTGCATATGTGTGCCATCTGTATATAGTAAGATTGAAAATGGAATATTTTAGGGGCGCCTGGATGGCTCACTCAGTTAAGCGTCCAACTTTAGCTCAGGTCATGATCTTGCGGTTTGTGAGTTCGAGCCCCATGTCGGGCTCTGTGCTGACAGCTCAGAGCCTGAAGCCTACTTCAGATTCTGTGTCTCCCTCTCTCTGGGTCCTTCCCCCACTCACGCTCTGTCTCTCTCTCTCTCTCCAGAATAACTAAACTTTAGAAAAAAGGAAAATGGAGTATTTTAGACTGGAATTTGAAGAAATATCAAGGACACATCATCTTAAGAAACTGAAGCTAATAGAATCAGTATAAGAGGGAGCCGAAAAGCTATTCTCAGGTGTAGATGGCTTCTTAGTATGTGGTCAAAGAAAGAGGACTAACTGTAAAAATTCAATGTGATGTGCAAAGCATGGAAAAGGGCTGTGGAGATGGAACAAATATGTGTATGTCTTTGTTTTCTGCATTTTGTATGGATGGGGTATACTGAGAAGGCAAAATAATTTTCAGTTTTCAACTGATGCTTTGATTCTTATCAGTGGCCAGGCTAGGGGATGAGGGCAAGCAAACCCAGCATGTTGTCCCAGGCTACAGCCATATTACTGGACTGTATCCTCAGGTTTCCTAAGGTTGGTGAGGTGTTGAGAACATCAGGAGTGATTAGGAACCCAGAGCAAGAGCAAATGAGTGTTAGTCTTGTCTTGGGAGAGTCAGGGTCAAGTTCTGCCATAAAGTGCTGAGCACAGCCAGGAAATGCCACAGACATTAAGGGCATCGATTTGGCAGTTACAGGACTGAAGAAGAGGAGTGGAGAAGGATGGCTGCATGATTTGCAGGATCTATACAAAATAAAGATACAGGGTCTCCTATTCATAATTATTAAGAATTTCAAGACTAGCACAGAAGAGGGTTAAACCAAGCATGGGCCTTTCTCTGTGTAGGACCCTGGGCAATCAAACACACAGCAAATGGGGGACATGGGGCGGGGCAGAGTCAAAGGATCCACATCAAGGCATCATTTCATTCTTTAAAAAAATGACACGCCTTAAGAATCATGTTAATTTACATTATTGTTATATTTCTTTTTAAAATTTTTTTCTTTAATCTTTATTTATTTTTGAGAGAGAAAGACAGACAGACAGACAGAGTGAGAGCCGGGAAAGGACAGAAAGAGAGGGAGACAGAATCCGAAGCAGGCTCCAGGCTCTGAGCTGTCAGCACAGAGCCCGATGCAGGGCTCGAACTTGTCAACCGCGAGATCATGACCTGAGCCTAAGTCTGCCGCTTAACTGACTGAGCCACCCAGGCGCCCAACATTATTGTTATATTTCATTGATTCCCCCCCCCCCCAATTTGGCTTTATAAAAGTTTTAGGTTCCTGTGGCAAGAATATGCACAGACAATATCATGTCACATATCCAAGCAGAATTAGTTTTACTCTCATTGTTTTCACTTACTTATTGAATGCACAGTGCAAAATAGTGACTTCATAATGCCTCTTACTTTATTTAAGATGAACTAATTATTTTATAATCTTAGCTTGTAGTCGGCTTTAGTCTGTAGGCCAAGTAGTATAAAGAATAGTTTCATCATTCAAATCCAGGGAGATTGTGTGGTGTATTAAAAATTACATCTCGGTTGTATTACTCACATATATGCAGTTGTCAGTGAATCAATGAAATTATTTAAGTCTAAATTACAAGACTAGTATTTATGTATGTGTCAGCAAGTGAATAAGGCCGTCTGAAAGAAAAGGCATGTTTCCCTATTTGTAAAGCCTTCTATGCTAACATTGACATAATGTGTGTATGTGTGTGTGTGTGTGTGTGTGTGTGTGTGTGTGTGTGTGTGTGTATGTTCATGTGCACCTGTGTGGTAAAGAATGTCACCGGGGATGTAAAGATCAGGAAATGGACCTGAGCCTCTTAGAATTGCTCTTTGTTAACCAAGTGAAGGAGAAAAAGCCAAGAATCATTGAGGAACAAAAGAGGGCAAAAAAACATAATTTACTCTTTTCTAATTCTAAGGCTATTAAACCATATTTGGCAACTAGACACTTATATTTCCAAAACAAATAAAGGTCTTTGCTGGGGTTAATTACAAAGAAATGAAAGTAGTATCTGTTCTGATCACATCACAGCTGTCATTTCTCCAACAATAACACACTCCAAATTAGAGGGCACAAAACACCTCGACACTCTTGTAGGGGCCAGAACCTTTTCCCATTATACTTTCTGTGCCTAAGAAAGGACTGTTACAGGCAATTTACCCATGAGTTTTAGGACTTAATATAAACACACCCCTTTTTGCTTCTGGAAAACATTAAAGAAGCTCAGCATTTGCAAGTCTGCAGTTCTACATATGAACCGCAGACAATTCCATGGGCGAGGTTTTCACAAGGGCAGAGGTGCAAGGCCCCACTTCCAGAGACTTTGAATAGTTGACAGGGGTTTGGACACACCTGCTAAAGCTGTTGTTTAAGCTCCTAAAATAATCTCAATGCTTAAGGGAGTTTGGGAAATCACTGGTTCTAGTCTAGACTTGTTTAATTTATACTGTCCATTGAGGTAGAGAGGAGGAGAATTTGTGTTTTGGTAGGGTGAGACCAAAGTACTCCAAACTCCTAACCATTGGCATCCCTCCCCTGTGCATTTGATAGCTTATGTCTGGAAGCTTTAAAGATGGGGATCTGAGCCTACTGTATTACTTTTCTCCTGCAGAGGCAAAATCCTAGATGGGGGAGGCTTCTGGGGGTAAGTCAAAAGGTGCTGGATATACGGGAGCCTTGGTAACGGGGCATCCAGTGAGCCTGTGGCAAGTAGAAAGAACATTGTTGAGAGGGTTCCCCAAAAGTTGCCTGGAGCTGATGTCCGAGATGAATAATGGCGAGTCCAAAATGCATACTGATGGACTCTGAGTTAACATGTTTATGGAATAAAGAATTAGGCAGACAGTTTCTGTCTCCTGTGTATAGCACTGGTCCTGGTGAGGAGGAAAGTTAGAAGAATGATTCTGTAATCTTAGGATTTACAAAATAACACAGTTTTGTTAGCAGAATCCCAAACTGCTACAATAAACAGCCTCCTACTGCAGAACCCCGGAGGGCTGTTATTATGGCAGGGATGCTGGGAGCCAAAGAGCTTGAATCCAACTTTGGGCCCTACTGCTTACAAGCTGTGCAGCACTGACAAGTCACTTTGTTTTTCTAGGCTCAATTCCCTCACCTATAAAATGGGAATATTAAAATTACCTAATTTGAGAGGTTGTTTGAAGGCTTCATTAAGTTAAAACAAAAATAGCAGTTAGTATGTTGTAAGTATTCATCATATATCAGTGATTAGAATTATTTTCATGTGTTGAAACTCTGATAGTCCAAAAAAGAAAGAGAATATTACCAGTAATTTAGCACTTACTATGCTAAACAGCTTATAACTCAGAGAGAGTGGGATAAACCCACTCTCAGGAGCTGTGAAGGGGATGACCTACAACCAGGCACATTTCCATCTGTTGCTGTTGATTAAACACGCCATTGGAATTAAAGTTGTCACACGCTAATTATAAATCTGGCGATGGCTAATTCATATGCCTTTGAAATATACTCCCAAAGTAGCAGGTAAACAATGTCGGCAATTACAGCATCTCATTAATTTTACAAAATGCGGTAATATTAGTTTGAATTAGGTGGTTAATAGTCCCCTTTTCCAGAAAAAGCGAAAGTTGTAGGGGTTGGAAAACTTCCAATCTGCTACCAGATGTGAAAGGTAAGTGTAAAGGAGAAGTCCAGAATTCAAAGCAGGGAGGTTTTCCTTGGCAAGCCACACCTATGCTGAGCTTAGTTTGATAACACAAATGCCACTTGGATAACAGAAAAGCTTGGTTTGTTCCAGGTTCCAAAGAAATCGTTCCCTAGAGGGTCAGACAAATGGAGACACATTTTGCACCTCCCCGTCACTGTAGCCATCCTGAATTTCACCAGGCTGTTGCAGCAAGCCAACACCGAGTAAGAAAACTCCCAGAGTTCACACATCAGGCCAGCTGTTGACCTTGTGTCTATTGTCTGGGTGATTAATGTCCCAACCGAGACTGGAAAGAACAAGAAAAGAGGATCATGAAAGATGTTTTCTTTACTCATTTCTTGTTAAACATGCTTCTCACGGGTCTTTTTACCATTGGGAGCATTTCTAATACCTTTGATCAACAGGCCATTTTTATTACATGTATTCTCTCATATTTACATCAGCAAATTTTAGAATCCGCGAAGTGTGCAAATGCTTTGGAAGGTTCCCTTTTAAAGACTATTTGCAACTGAGGAAAAGAAACATCTCTTGATTCCCTAGAGTACATTTATTTGCCCTAAATACAAATACATGAATTAATAAACTCAAAGGCAAAGCATATTAAAAAATAAATTGAAATGGGGCACTTGGGTGGCTTAGTTGGTGAAGTGTCCAACTCCTGATTTCAGCTCAGGTCATGATCTCATGATTTGTGAATTTGAACTCCACATCAGGCTCTGTACTGACAATGCAGAGTCTGCTTGGGATTCTCTCTCTCCCCCATTCCCTCTCTGTCCATCCCTCTCCTCTCTCTCTGCCCCAAAGTAAATAAATAAATTAAAAAAAAATCTACTCATTCCTCCTTTCATTTTACAAATAATTTATGATAACATTATGCTTGTATTTAATACAGTCACCAGTGTATCTTTCTTTTCTGAAGACAATCCATCATCGATTAAAAGAAAGGGAACTAGCATCTATTGAGTACCTACTACCATGCAGTGTCTTTACTTACATTCTTTTATTTAATATTTACCTTTAAAGTGGGTATTTTTATTTCCATTTTAAAGAGGATGAAGGGAAGACCTTTGAAACTAAGTTACCCAAGGTCACTAAACAAGGTTGACTCCAAAATGAGAAAACTTTCCAGTATATCTTGTTACTTCAGGGGTCTGTTATTGACATTGTCAATAAACAAAATAAAAGAAAAAAGAACTATGAGGTTTGGTGTGATATAAGCAGGGGATTCTAAACTTGGTTGGCCTGAAAAATCAGGAACTTTAAAAAAATTGTCCTTATTGTTGATTTTGTGGGTATCACATTTTTTACTGGGGAATGACAAATATGTTTGCTGAAATTAATATTTTTCTTAGCCTAGGCAACATGGAATGTTAGAATAAAAACCACTGAGATCATTTGAAAACACTATACTGAAATTAAAGTATTGTTGAAATAGGAAATCAATCTATGCTTAATTCTTTCTCTATAAGATGAAGAAAGTAATATTTGGGTTTCCATTACAACCCAGGACAGCCCCAGTCCATTATGATTTATATAAACCTGGCCTTGGAGAAGGTATTAAATGTAAGTTTCCAACCCATTAGTACTGAGTATAGCCTCTTCTCATTTATTTGTTCAAATCTTTTCTTTATCTATATCCTATTGTCCCTGGATCTTCCATTATTTTAAGATGTAGTATTAATTTCCCTTGAAAATAATCTGTTCTCCTTATTGGCATTGAAGTTTGGTAACAATTCCCTGGCTTTCACCTTGATCACGACTCACTTATTTTCTGGACCTCAAGCAACGTAGGGTGAACATATGACTAGTCTGAGCTGGCTTTTATAGCCCTGTATCTCATACAGTCCCTTTGCATTCCTATTTAAGATTTTACCTGTGATGCAAGGGCCAAACACATCGACTCAGAGTCTATAAAGGAACTCTGGGAAAATATCAACTGGAATATACATGCTAAATGCATAGCATTATCTCAATAGAATTTTGGTTGAGTTTTTAGTAGAAATTAATATACCCAGATTGGAGGAAACTATACAAGATAAGTTACCTGGTTTCTTCTACAAATATATTGTTTGGGAGTGGGAGGGGCAATGAAAGCAGAATTTAAGGATTTAAAGACATTTAGAAAATAAAATTAAATAAAAAAATTAAAAAAAAAATTTTAACGTTTATTTATTTTTGAGACAGAGAGAGACAGAGCATGAACAGGGGAGGGGCAGAGAGAGAGGGAGACACAGAATCTGAAACAGGCTCCAGGCTCTGAGCCATCAGCACAGAGCCCGACACAGGGCTTGAACTCACGGACCGTGAGATCATGACCTGAACCGAAGTCGGACGCTTAACTGATCAAACCACCCAGGCGCCCCTAAATAAAAAAATTTTAAAAAGGGGCACGTGGGTGGCTTAATCTGTTAAGGGTCTGACTTTGGCTCAGATCATGATCTCACAGTTCATGCTGACAGCTCAAAGCCTAGAGCTTGCTTCGAATTCTGTGTCTCCCTCTCTCTCTGACCCTCCCCTGCTTGCTCTCTCTCTGTCTCTCTCTCAAAAATAAATAAACATTAGACAAATTTTAAAAAGTCATTAAAAATATCAGGCAAAACTAATGAGAGATGTTATACATAAAATAGATATTATTAATATTGTTTTACCTTTAAATATTGGATGTATAAGGAGTATTTATCTGTATACTACTGATGTTCCTTTTAAAACGTATCATGACTGGGGTGCCTGGGTGGCTCAGTCAGTTAAGCATTGACATCGGCCCACGTCTTGATGTCACAGATTCGTGAGTCTGAGCCCCGCATTGGGCTCTTTGCTGTCAGCTCAGATCCTCTGTCTCCCTCTCTCTTTGCTCCTCCCCCACTTGCACTCACTCTATCTCTCAAAACTAAATAAACATTAAAAAAAAAAAACAAAAACTTTTCATGACTGAAAACATTAGAAGGATTCTCTATTTGTTTGGTTTGGGCTAACAGAGTCATACAACAGAAAGTGGAAAAATCTTAGATTAATAATACACCAGAACACTGTGATTTAGACAGAATAGTTAGCCTGTCATATTCCCTTAACTTCCATTTCCAAACAGCTTTTAATGACTGACTCCTTTCATTGTCTGTCTGGAAAGAAAGCTCATGCACACAATAAACTTTATCCATTCTCCAGTCCAGGATTCACATCTGCAGTATCTACCAATTTGAATAGAACAAATACATTTGGTTAATTAAATTCAACCAGATTTTTTTAGGCAAGAATCTTAGAATCATAGCCCAGGTATTGAAGGACCCTTGGAGATCACAACCCAATTTCCTTAATTCATTTCATTTTTTCTCTCATTTACCATCCATAATCTCTTGTGCTGGTGTATATGTGTAAATATACTCATGAGTTGGGTTAATTCATTACCACAGCAGAGCAGACTCCACACCAGCCATCTCTGCACTGTGTTTTGTTCTGAGAAATCTGAATGATGTGGTAATGACCAGCCAGGGTGATTTGTCTGGTGCAGTGGGATTCTGTCTCACTTAAAAAGCAATGATTTCAGCATCTACATTGATAAATAGACATAATAACATGATGGAAGGTTTTTAATTTCATAATATGACTTCTATTTTGGGAAATCAGAGAATGCTGCAGATTAATGTACATGATTGAAAATAAGAGACATCATGAAATCAGGTAAGGCTGATATCAGATGAGCTAAATATTTTTCACGTTTCCCTTTGCTCTGTTTTGAATAGGGAAAATGAAACAAAACGTAAGATTCTCTTCAAAAAACTTCATTTTTTCCCATGACACCTTTATAAGTGTTCTAAAGATATACAATTTCTAAATACTGTATTAAATATTTTTCAGCCACCCAAATTCCCTGTTAATGGATACAAGGGGGTCCAGGTGATCAAAATCAAAGTGATACACACACACACACACACACACACACACACACACACGCACACTGTTCAATGTTAGGCCAGAGATAAGGTCCTCTCATCAGCGGCCATGCTTAGGCAGCAAATGGGTAAATCTGTACACCTACTGAAAAGCATAATTAAAAGGTATTTAAAAAGGAACTGTAGGAGAAAAAGACATATTTTACATGGGACTGTGGAAAAGAAGTTAAAAAAAGTATGATATGCAGATCTTGATTTACCCTTTTCCTGTGATGCCATCAGTTTCCTAAACATATTTAAATGTTCAATTGCAATATATTGTACTATATGTAATCAGTTGCTCCTGATAGTGGAATTAAACTGAAAATAGACATGGGGGCTGTTCTTGGATTGATGTGCAATGGGGTGTGTATGTGTGCACATGTGTGTATATATATATATATATATATATATATATATATATATGTATGTACACGTATTTTTAATGATGAATTTTTATGTGCTTAAATTCATTCAAGAAAGAAAGATTAATGCCAGAAGAGACTAAAAACAGAATTTTGTAATTTGTAAGAATATACATATTCATACTTCTTTTTGGAATGAATGAATCATTGGTTTTAGCCAAAGTAGTTTGAAAAACTTAAAGATAGTGAATTGACACTTAAATTTTTTTAAATAAGGAATTTAGATTCAGAAAGCAAAATTCCCAGTGGCTGGCCAAAATGAAGTTTGGATTTGTCATTTGCTTCTTGCCATTTTTCAATGATTTTCAATAATGCGTTAAGTGGAGATAGACTCAGCAGGACACAATACAGGCCTTGGGAATTAGATTTTGGAGACACCGTGTGGAAAGTGGAGGATCATGAAAGACCCAAGTGGGCACAGAAGTCTCTGAGATTTCAACTACTCATGCATATCTCCCGAACTGGTGGAAAACTTTTGCAAATGAAAAGCAACATAGCCCTCTATCAGTAAAACACTCTAGGCTCAAGGAGTGGATTGTGATGTCTTGGAAAACTCTACTGTGTTGCACTAGCAGTGTTGTGTTTGTTGCCTTTTAATGTTTGCTTCAGAACTAGGCAAGCAGAAGTGTTATTCAAAAAGACTATAAAAATTCACTCACAGACTCCTTAGTAGAACTCACAAGAACCACCTAAAGACCTCAGTTAATCTTATTGACAAGAGGACCAAATGGAAACTAGACTTCTGTTGGGATTTTCATAGCCCTCTTCAAAGATGAAGGGAAATTATTGACATTTTAGGGCTCATCAAATTCCACAAATGGAGTTATTTGCCCTTCAGCTTCTCAGTTGAATGTGGAAATACTTTCACCTCATATCATTAGAAGATTAGTCTCTTTACATTTCTTATTACTAGAATAATGTCGTCTGTAGATTAATTTATTTTCTTTTCCTTCTACAATTGGAATACAGACTACTGCTATATATCATAATTTCATTGGCTTTCTAAATTACTTTTGATGATCTCTTTAGACTTAAAATATCTATGAATAATGACACTTTAGAGAGAACATCAATTATCTTTGAGGACCTATATCAAGGTTCAAATGTCTCCAGTAACTTGTATAATGTTGTTCATATAATTTAAATATTCTCTGCATTAGACTGTAAAGATTGTGATAATTATTTTAGGTTGAAAATGATTAATAGTAAAGTATTAGAGTTCTCTAGAGAAGCAGAACCAACAGGAGATATGTAACAGATAGATGATAGATAGATAGATAGATAGATAGATAGATAGATAGATAATAGGTAGATATAGATATACACAGATGTAGATGTAGATATAGGTATAGGCATATGTATAGGTACAGGTATAGAATAGTTATAGGTGTAGGTACAGGTGTAGGTGTAGGTATAGGTATATGTATATGTATAGATATGATTTGACAGACAGAGATAGAGAGAATTATGAGGAATTGGCTTACACAATGATGGAAGCTGAGACATTCTACAGTTTATTGTCTGGAAACTGGAGACCCAGGAAAGCAGATGGTTTAATTCAGTCCAAGTTTGAGGGCAAGAGAAGATGAAATGAGATGTCCCTGCTTAATAGTGAGGCAGGAAGAAAGGAAAGAATTTGTCCTTCCTCCACCTTTTGTGGACTGAATGGTTTTCACCCACATAAAAGAGGGCTACCTACCTTACAGAATCCACTGATTCAAATGTTAATCTCATCTGGAAACACCTTCACAGGCACACCCAGAAATAATGTTTAATTTGGGTACTCCATGGCCAGTCAAGTTAACACAAGAAATTAACTATCACAAGTATACCCTTTAACAACTTGGTACTCATATGCATCTCCTTAAAGTATACCTAATCTCCAAATGAAGACAAAAACAGGGTCATAATGCTGCTTAACTTGATGAAACTATCCTGTATTCAACAAAAATGCACAAACCCTTTCCCCATGTGAGAAATAAGCCCACTGAACCAATCAGAGGAGGGATGCAGAGACTCAGAGCACAGTGAAGTGAGGCTTTAACCAAAGTTCTTGGAAGAGAGGATGTCTGGTGGACAGGCACACTTGGGAAGGTTACAGCAGGTCATTTATCTCCTAGCGCCCAAGTCCCTCCCCTGATTCCTCATTGGCTGAGTGCTACAAAGGTTACAGCCTTACCCTGAAGTCACCTATGCTAAGATAAGCCAAAAAGTAGCCTGATTGCTGGGGGCACCTGGGTGGCTCAGTTGGTTGAGCATCTGACTTTAGCTCAGGTCATGATCTCACAGTTTGTGAGTTTAAGCCCCACATCGGGCTTGCTGCTGTCAGCACAGAGCTCGCTTCCATCTCTCCCTCTCCTGCTTGTGCTCTCCCCCCAAATAGATAAATATTAAGAAAAAAAAAGTAGTCTGATTGGAACAAATGTACACTCTCTGAGGCAAAGCCAGCCAAAAATAAGTCAGTGAAATGGAGAGGGGAAGAACCAGGAAGTGAAGTGTCTAAGGGTTTGGGACCCCACTGTTGGGGGAGGGGGGTGTAAACCTGTTGTTAACTAGACAGCACAGCTTTTATTTATTATTATTTTTTTGTTATATTATTTTTTATTTTTATTTCTAAAAATGATCATCTTACTTCACAAGAGGAAGTAAAGTCCTTGAGTGTGTTTACTTTTCTTGGTATCCCATAACTTAAATTCTATGATGTAAAATTTACATATATATAAACATACACACATACACATATATACACAAACATATTCACAAAAAAGTTAGGAAATACAATAATTATAGTTCTTATTTCTATAACTGAGGGGTATAATTGGGCTGATTTAGGTCATATTTGGCTTTCTGGAAAATCTTATACCAGACCTGCCAAACATTACCACTTACCTGGCACTATAACTAATAAGCTTCAAAGGGTCATTTCATTATCCTATCAAGCCGGTTGCTTGAGGACAGTAGGGAACACAATAAGACCAGTGAATTCTATAAGCAGGAGCCCAATGCTGCACTTCCTTTGCAGTGAAGTGAGTTCCTTAATCTGCAGCAATGCTGTGTGGAATATCAGAGTGGTAGATAATACATACTACTGTAAGTTCATGAATGGTAGCTTTGGTGGAAGCAATGAGTGTATGGGAGGCAAGTACCTACCCAGAGTAAGTGTCTAGTCCAGTAAGAAGAAAATGATTTCCCTTTCATGGGGGAAATGATTCAATGAAATCAATCTGCCCCCAGGTGCCTGGCTCATCACCACAGGGAATAGTACCACATCAATGGCTCAGCCCTGGTTTCTGTTGGTGGCAGAGTGAGCATGTAGCAGTGCCCATAGCCAAGTTTGGCATTGGTGAGTGGAAGTCCATATTGTTGAGCCCACCCATAATCTCCATCCTTACCACCATGGCTACTTTGTTCATGAGATCATTGGGTGATGACAGGGTTGGCTAGGGAAAGAGGCTGACTTGTATCTACAGAGCTAAGGTTACCCTTTGGTGAGTATTCCCATGAGACACAAATATCTTTAGGATTTTTTCACATTTAGAGATGTCTATCCACTTGTCTCTTCCCCAGGTTTTTGTGTTGCTAATTTTCTAATTATGTCCCTCCAAAATCCCTGATGATTGATCAAACTATTGGTCACAACTCATGCATCAGTATATAATTTCAAGTTGGATCCTTTTTCCCTTCAAGAAAAGTGAACAACCAGGTATACTGCCCAAAGTTCTGCCTACAGAAAGGATTTCCGTTCACCACCGTCCTTCAAGGGTGTCCCAGAGAGGGGCTGTAGTGCTATAGCTATCTAGTTTCAGGTGTTGTCTGTATATCATGCAGAACCATCTGTCAACCAGGCCCAAGTTTTCTCTTCTTCTATCAACTGATCTTAGGACACTCCCCATGAGACCTTAGGTATGGGCTAGGAGAGAGAAGGCAGGTTGGCAGGAGTGGAGATCATGGACATTTGGGTCATTTCTCCCTTTAACTTGTGCTTTCAAGGGCTGCTCAAGCCTAATCGCATAAATACAACCGTTATTTGATGATACAGTGTTTTGTGCCCACCCAACTCTATGGCTTGGTGTGTCAGATAACACCCAGTTCACGATGCATGCTTCGGATTGCTGGGTAACATGGTGGTTCATCATTAAGCCTTTAGTCTTTATGAAGGCCCAGTAGCAGGTCAAGAGCTGTTTCTCAAAAGGTAAATACTTATCTGTGGAAGATGACACGGTCTTGCTCCAAAATTCTAAAGGCCTGTGCTGCAAAACACCTATAGCATCCTGACAAAGGCTCCAAACAGCATCCCTACCTGTCACTGATATACTTCAGGGGCATTGAATCTGGTGGATCACATGGCCCAAGTGCAGCACAGCTTAAAAAGCACTCTGGAAATATTATAGAGCCTTTCATTCTGGATCTCACTCAAAATTATCAGTGTTTTTGGAGTCACTCAATAAATGGATTAGAGTAACACACCAATGAGGAATATATTACCTCCAAAGTCCAGAGGCTTTCTAGGTGTTATGCTTTTTTCTTGGTTGTGGGAAAGGTCAGATACAACGATTTATGCCTGCCTTTAGAAAAGATATCTTGGCATTTCCCACACCATTTTTCCCTAAGAAATTTCACTGAGTTAGAAGGCCCTCCAAATTTAATAGGATTTATTTCCCACCCTTCAATATGCAAATGTCTTACCAATAAGTCTATAGCACTTTGCCATTTCTTACTCGTCAGGTCCAATCCACATAATATCATCAATGTCATGGATCAGTGTGGTATGTTACGGAAGGAAAAGGAGTATCAACATCCCTGCACACTAAATTATGGCAGAGGGTTGGAGAGTTGACATATTCCCATAGTAGGACAATGAAGGTATGTTGTTGGCTTTGCCAGCTGAAAGCAAAATGCTTCTGGTGGGCCTGTGGACAAGTATGGAGCAAAAGGCATTTGCCAGATTAATAGCTCTATACTAGTACCAGGGGATGTGTTAATTTACTCAAGCAATGAAACCACATCTGGTGCAGCAGCTGCAGCTGGAGTCACCACCTGGTTAAATTTACGATAATCCACTGTCATTTTCCAAAATCCATCTGACTTCTGCACAGGCCAAATAGGAGAGTTGAAAGGAAGAGTGGTGGGAATCACCAGCTCTGCATCTTTTGTCTTTGACAGTGGTACTAATCCCTGCAATTCCTCCAGGGATGCAATATTACTTTTCATTTACTATTTTATTAGGTAAACACAGTTCTAATGGCTTCCAGTTGGTCTTAGTAAAAAGCTCTCACTCCACAGATCAGTAAAGCAATGTGAAGATTCTGATCATTACTAAATATGTCTATACCGATGATGTATTCTGGAACTGGGGAAATAACCACAGGATGGGTTTGGGGACTCACTGGACCCACTGTGAGATAAACCAAGCTAAAACACCATTGATCACCTGACTTCCATAAACCCCTACTCTTGAACAATGGCCCAAAGTGATGTTTTGTGTCTCCTGGAATTACATCAATTCAAAGCCAGTGTCCAGTAGTCCCTGACAGGTCAGGTTGCGTCCTTTCCTTCAATGCATAGTTACCCTGGTAAAAGGCAATAGATTCCTTTGGGGAAGGCTGAGAGAAATACTAATAAAATTTTGGTAGTGTCCCAGAGTCCTTCCTTGGCTTCTTTATTCAAGGGACTCTGGGTCCATAAATTGGCTCAAGTCTTGGGATTGATCAAAGGGCCATGACTCTCTGTTTTTATAGTTTAGGCTAGACTTTTGTTCACTTGACCTAGATTTTTTCTGCTCCTACATATTAAATAAGAATTCTGTAGGCTTTCCATCTACTCCACTTCTAGGAATTCCATCATCAGCTAGCCAATGTCACAGGTTTGCCTGAGCTAGAATATTTTGATTGCTGCTTTGATTCTGCTGTTCATTTCTGTAACCACACTCACCTTGCCTTTGGTGGTTGTGTGCCAACACCTGGCCCCTGCCATCCCAAGATCCACTTCTCCCACTGCATTTAGACTTCCCAATTCAGCAAGTGCAGTTCCCACTGTGAAGTTTGGTCTGTAAAGAAAAGTGATCATAGAGCTCTTCAAGGATCCTGGGGCTCCTCTTACATATTTATTTCTCACATTGTTGGTGTAAGGCATGTCTTCTGGACTTTCCCTGTGTGGGTGGGTAGGTCTTAAAAGACAAATCACTCTAATATGCCAATCTCCCTGAGGCTTTTAATCCTTTTACATTAAACCAAAGCCTGTCTGGCATCACCAAATCACTCACATGAACCACCTTTTGGCATATGCTTCAGCCAACAAACAAAACAAACTATTAGAACCCTTTCTAATGCTCTGAGCTGCAACCTTTTTTTTTTTTTTTTCCTTTATGTTTATTTATTTTTGAGAGAGAGACAGAACGTGAACGGGGGAGGGGAGGAGAGAGAGGGAGACACAGAATCCGAAGCAGGCTCCAGGCTCGGAGCTGTCAGCACAGAGCCCAAAGCGGGGCTAAAACTCACAAACTGTGAGATCATGACCTGAGCCTAAGTCAGAAGCTTAACTGACTGAGCCACTCAGGTGTCCCTCTGATCCGCAACCTTAATTGCAGAGTCTCTGCTTAGTGAGCTCATGGTCAATAAATTCTGCTTGATCTAAATTTAAGTTCCTTTCACCATTTTCCCACACTCTTATTTTCCATTCCTATCCATGTTCCCCAGAGTTCTGTCTATATAAATTAGAAAGTTTAAATAGTTCTTTAGGAATGTTAACACACCACATCATGGGTGACACACTATACCTCACCTTTAGAAATCTGCTGGGATATGAGTCTAGTTTCAGGTCTAGAAGCAAAGTGGGGGGATGGTGACAGGTCCTGAGATCAATATTCTCTTGCATGGCAACTGTTTCAGGGGAACCATTACCATTTCCTCAAGCAATGCAAGGTTAATCCCTTCAGCGGAAGTGGAAAGGCCCACACTATGGGTTGTTTATTTGCCTTTCTACAGTTTTCAGGAATGCCAACCACCACTTTTTTGCTCTGTGTTCTTTTGTAGGTGAAACAAA
Source organism: Panthera tigris (assembly GCF_018350195.1). Lineage (NCBI taxonomy): Eukaryota > Metazoa > Chordata > Mammalia > Carnivora > Felidae > Panthera > Panthera tigris. The sequence goes on from NC_056667.1 coordinate 120,169,657, forward strand.
GACAGGCACCTTGTGTCAATACCTAAGGTGGGTATCAGACAAATTAGAAGAGACAAACACGGTTCTTTGTGAATAAGTGTGCTCTTCTCCATCTGGAACCAGGGACAGTGTGCCAATGTCGGAATATGTACTGAATCTTTAAGATCACCACTGTGCAGGGGGCAGGGATAGAACAAGGGTAAATAAGAATGCTATGGAGTTTTCCAGCCATATTCAAAATGCTTTCTTCTGAGTTCAGTGTTTACATGAACGCTTTAAACTTCCCAGAGTTCTGACCGGGTTGATTCTGACAGTCTTGTTTGTTTTTTTTTCAATGTTTCTATTGAGAAACAGGCCCTTAGAGCTACCTTTTTCACTGGAATCACTCTCTTTCCTCCTTTTAAAAAGATAATAGAGGTTCATCTAACTGATCTTGATACCTTTCTTCTCTCTTAGTTTTGAAGACTCAAACCAACTTTGTTATTTCAAAGGAGATATTAAATAATTTAGTTGGATTTTTTTAAGGTCTAAGTTCAAGGAAAATATCTGTTGATTTCTTGTATTTATGAGGACAGCTTTCTCATCATGGAAAATACTTCTCAAAATATTCAGAGAAAAAGATTCTTTTCCTTTATGTTACATAATGTTAGAGTTTTTTTTTTTTTTTTAATGTAAACACATCAAAATACATAAGCATACATGGAGTGCAACGTCTCCTGATCTACTCTAAGGATATCATAGTAGGATACTACTACTTACTTAAGACGATAGCAAGACAAATGAAAAAGTAAGCCTTGGATGAATTGTGCTGGAATAAGAGTTGCTCCACAGTTTTGGGGGGTTTGGTGTGGGGTAGATTCTATACAGCTCCTGCCTTATTCTCCATGATATAAGAGACCCAAGCTCCATGGAGTTGCCACAAGTGGGCACTTTGGTTGGCAGACTCAGCTAAGCCCGGACATTGAGTAAACTGTATCCACCTGTGTAGACATTTGAGCGAGGAGGCATCCAGATGATTCCAGCCCCCCAGCATTGGAGTCTTCCCAGCTGAGGCTCAGAAAGAGAAGCAAGTTACCTCTACTGTCCAAATTCCTGGTCCCCAGAATGAGAGAGCATCATCCAGCTTAGTTTCTGACACTAAATCTGGATGATGGCTCCTTACTCAGCAAGAGATAACTGGAGTGGCAGGCTAGAGATAAGACCTTCATCTGATAGAATTCTAAGAGTTAAGACAGAAAATGAATATAAACAATCTGGCAGTTTCTAACAAATGGCAAGTACTCAACAATGTTAGGCCTTTACCCATCATGCCCAAGGAATTTTGTTCAAATGAATCCTACATGGATAGCTGAGATTCATACCCATTCAGCAAATAAGAAACTCAAGTCCTACCTACTTCCAGTTTCACCTATGTTAGCACACTGTGATTCTGTCTTAAAAAAGCAACAAACAAAAAAACAAAAAAAAAAACCAAAACCAAAAACAAAAGACTTAGGCTTAATGTACTGAATGGCTTACACTCAAAACTAATTTCCACAGAAACACTTCTAATACATTCACTTCTATGAACAGGTCATGAAAAGGAAAAAAAAAAAAAAAAGAAAGAAAGATATCTTCAGAGTTAATACATCCATCATGGACTTATATTGGAATAATCATGTTTTGAATTTAAGAGAAATGCTAGCTCACTTTTGGAAAACACCAGTGTTTTGTACATTTAACACATTCTTTCAAAGGGAAAAGACTGTGATAGTAATTTTATAACTACTTAACTTTCTCTAAGAATAATTACAATTTAAGAGGTCTACAGAATATTTTTCTGACAGTCCTTAATCACACACTTTATACTATAGTAAGGAAGAATATAATTTTTATAAGGTCTGAGCTTTTATATTCTTGTTACTATTTAATGTGGACATAAGAACTGAGATACAGGTAAGTTTGAAATATATAGTTTTCTTAAAGTTCACTTTGGTATTACCAGTGAAAGCAGCCCTCAAGGAAACCGGAGAATGAATAATTGAGTCAAGAACAGTCACCGGATGCCTGTAATATTCCTCTCATAAACAGGAACGTGGAACAAAAGATATCCCATTATGATATATCCACCCACTATTTATTGAATATTTCCTAGGTGCATTATATGTATTACAATGGAAGCAGATAAAATGAAGTTAATGTATACTTATACTTTCTAGAAACTTTTAATTTCATTGTGGAGAAAAGACAGATCTAGTAGTTAATATAAATTCAAACATAGCATAGAAATTGGAGAGAAAATGTGAGCTAATGCAGTCATGGTGTTAAGGGCTCTATAAAAAGGAGTTAGCAATGCAGAAGTAAGTAGCCACATAGAGTTCATGATGAAGGTTGAATTGTACCTGCATTTTGAAGGAAGAAACACACTTATAATCTTGAAGAGTTGAATCCAGATATTGTTAATAGAAAATATATGTACAGAAAATCATTATTCTATGAATTAAGAACTGCCTTTATGTAAAAGTGTCTTATTTTTTTTAAGAGAAACTTCTTCCCATCCTCTGTGCCTCTAAGGTGTCCTAATATCTACACATACCTTAGAATTTTATGATATTAAAATAATCTATTTTTCTTTCCTTGCCTCATGGACCTTTTGAAAGCAAGGGCCATACTGGATTCGTGTTTCTAACATCTTCCATGGAGTAAAATAATTTATAAAGAATAAATTAAACAAATCTCAAGGAGTTAAATAAATCATAAAAAAATTGTACTGATGGTAAAAGGCAGAACTAGGGCTTAAACTTCAAGTGTTTTGGACACTAAAGTCCATGACCTTTTCACTCAAATATGCTGCTACCAAAAACATATACTAAAAAATATACAGATAATTCAAATTCCCTTGTCTAGGCCTCTGTTGCCTATATGACAAAAAGATAACTGACTTGAATTACTGCCTCTGCAGAAAGCCACAGATGACTAAATCAAGTAGTACATGAGTAGACAAGAGAAGAGCCCCCAGAAGTGTTTCGTCTCCATGAAAAACCAGATGACCACAAAGAATGATAGGAATTATTGAAGAGGAAAGCCCATAACTCACTCTGAGTTGCAGAAGGAGAGGACCAGCATCACAGAAATCATAGCCTGTGAAACATTTACATTGCTCAACCAGGTACATTCTGCTGTGGCTACGTTGAGAGACATTTCTGACTTTGAAAAAGGTTTTTTGTTTTTGTTTTTTTTTAAGAATAAAATATTTGAGTTGTAATCTTCATCAGTTTTTTTTTCTTCCAGACCAGTAGAACAATAACAATTAGACTGTGTTTCCTACTGTAGGTAATTTCTTCAAATGCCACCCCCCCTCCGAGGTATCAGCCTCATTTTAGGGCTCTTTCATGCTGCTTTGGGGAGCCAAATAATCAGTGGCATGGAATCAAGCCAGAGGAGGCCATTCAGCCTGTGTCGTATGCTTGGAAATGCTGATTTCTAAGGTCCCGTAGTTGAACAATTGTAAATTAAGATTCACAAGGTGGACACAGAACATAGGTACATCAGAACCCCACTGTCTCAATCGCTTCTTGAAGGAAAAGAAATACGGTATTTTTAAAAAGAAGGTGAATGAACCATCTTTCAGGGATGCTTCTGGATCTCGCAGAGAATTCAGGGAAGCAAGGATGGTACTTGATTCTTCCGCCATAACATTAGTGTTCCCAAATCCATTAAGTTATTTATTGGTTGACTTTCAGAATTTGCTCAATACTTTTGGGTGAAGTGGTTTAGCCTGAAAATTCTGTTACACGTGGCTTTGAAAAGAGCTAATTCGGTAGCATGTTTTCTTCGTATGAAAATAAAGTAACTTAGGCTTTAGAAGTTATCAAAATGAGAAAAGTCTGCTTTACTGTGAAAATCTGCATCATGTCTATGTAGCTGAGCCTGGAGACACATGGGCCCACATGCTGTTTCCCAATTAATCACAAATACTTGGCTTGGATGCTTAATACTGACGACAAGAGAACTATAGTTTGTTGTTCTTTAATCAATATAGTCAAGCTGTAAGTCTAATTGCCCTTGAGTTAAAACACATGCCACTTTTCAATGGAAAATCACACTTGGATGTGGCTACTCTTCAAAATGGAATTTTTATATTTGCCCCCTTGACTGCTACTCTATGTAATGTATGACAATTCATAGATACAACTTATTTAAAGGGCCATAGAATTATAGGGTATTTGAGTCACAGAGAAACCTGAAATGGTTTTTTTAATGTCTGTGCCATCAGTGCAGAGCCTGATGTGGCGCTCAAACTCACAAACTGCAAGATCATGACCTGAGTGGAAATCAAGAGTCAGACGCTTAACCAACTGAGTCACTTGGGCGCTCCATCAGCTGTTCTATTCTATGCACAATTCTGCTTCTTAGATTCTTTGTCTCCGACTAAACTTCTAGCATGCTCTCTCCAGCTTCCTCTTGAGCCTAGTTGCTCTCCCAGAAGCACATGAAGGAATCCACTTAAAGATGTCAGCCTATTTTTCTTTCATGCCCTCCCATGCCAAATAACACATAATATCATCAGGGAAAATAGCCCCTGTTGCTTACCTCTCATTACAATATTTAAAGCTGTGTCATTCTTGCCAACATCCTCGTAATTAACTCAAGCTTTACAGTGCTCCTTTCAAAGAAAAGGTCTTAAATAATTTAACAGATCAGCTGTGTTCTGAGCATCCCAAAGTCCACTGGTACAATTACCTATTGCTGCAAATAATGGTGGGTATTTTAAATGCTAGGTTGTAAGACCTGAAGATTAAATAAAAAATAACAAAAATTAAATAAGTCAATATGCAAATATGATACGATATGACTTGGTATTAGAAATGCACTTATTTATTTATTTAAAACCATTCCATTTCCCTTCTCTATTCTAGGAAACATGGAAATGAAAATGGATTTTGAGACTCAGTAAATTTAGAATCTTCATAGGAATTTACAACACTACAAACACTGTGTGTGTGTGTGTGCATGTGTGTGTGTGTGTGTGTGTAAAATTTCCTGGTTCTGTTTGTCTTGAATCATGACTGACAAAAGATACGGTAAGAATTAGTATAGTACAATTATAGTAGAAAAGGCCAACTCTACCCCCAGAGTGCCCTTCAGCCTAGATAGTATATTAAAAAATATATGTATGCAAATATTATATATATTTATGTATTATATATGTATGTATGTATATCTGTATGTATTATCTATATGCATTATTTTTGGCAGAAGTTGGCATCAGCCTTTATAACATAAAAGATACAGGCATAGTATTCCCAATATTTCCATTTGTATCACCTCTATAAACATTAAATCATCATGGAGGATTACAGAGGATTGCTGAAAACTCAGCCTAGTAGTAGCACCATTTGCAGCTGTTAGGACAAATGTGACACCTTTGTTAGAGTGGATGAATATGACCTAAGAGGAAGACAATCTATCTGGGATCAAACATGAGCAGGGTAGAAGGTCGCAAGTAAACCATACAAGCTGGAGGCCCAGACACTCCTGCCACCTACCACCCTCGCCCCAGCAGCTCTTCTTCACCTTACACCTGTGGCTGCAAGGATCATCCCTTTTACAAGCTGATGGAAAAGGAGAAACAGGATTCATGTTTCACTAGCGAGTCAGCTTGAATTTTGGGTGCAAGACAAAGGCGCACTATAGCTACACTAAAGACTAACTTATGGGGCCCCTGGGTGGCTCAGTCGGTTAAGCGTCTGAATCTTGATTTTGGCTGAGATCATGATCTCACGGTTTTGTGAGTTCGAGCCCCGCGCCAGGCTCTACGCTAACAGTGTGAGGCCTGCTTGAGATTCTCCCTCTCTCTCTGTCTTTCTCAAAAATAAGTAATGAACAAAAAACCTAAGGAAAAAAGACTCACTGAGAAGTTATGGAAACACAGTAAAGGGGAATTGGAAGGAATTTAGACTGTGTACCTGGTATGCTGTAACACTTTCTGTATAAAAAGAAGTGGCCTGAAGTTGGTGTGTGTGTGTGTGTGTGTGTGTGTGTGTGGTTATTTATGTACATATATACATAACACACACACACACACACACACACACACACACAATCACACATACAGGATTACGGGTGGCTGTGAATGGCTTGACTGGTTAGTCATGGGCCTATAAGGAAGTAGGGAGAAAGCTTGAAAAATTAGGGTCAAAGAAGTTCGAGAAAGAGGCATGTAACTGGTTGGACCTATGGGGATCTGGTATGAATGTATATCACATATTAACATAAACTAAAGAATATCACAGATGAAGTGCTAAATGACCAAGCAAGTAAACAAAATATTGCAGCGAGAGGGGCCTATAGTTCATCCACCAACCTTCCTTTTATAAAAGTTTTCCTATGAAAGGGGCCAGCAGACTCCTGAAAGAGTTGTTCTTTAAATGTATTATGCAAAGCTTGCATATCCAGTAGAGTGTGGGGTGGGTTATAAAGGATGTTTTTGGTAAGCCACCCAGAGCCTCTCCCTTTGCAGGACTAAAGTTTGCATTTTCCCTGCAGCTGGCATTGTCCCTGACTGCCATCTCTCAGCTTGGCTCCTCCCCTGGAAACTACCCTCAGCTGAATGGGGTTACTTATGCTCCCTTTCCAGGCAGGCACAGCCTGAAACTGATGATAAAGCAGGGCAGTAATGGCCTGGACCCTTTGCCTCAAGGCAGGGTGAGTTTGAGTAGTCACGTGGGCTCTACAGAGTTCCCTGGGCCCAGTTGCATTCTTTGTTGTGACTGCATTGAGATTCACTCCTCTTTCTAATTAATCCTGTTTCCCCTTGAGGACATGTGTTAATCTTGAGAGTACTTTCCAGTAAATCTCCTATGTACTAATCTATATCTCAGAGTTTATTTTATGACAGCCTGCAACACAGCCCAATGGGAAATAGGAAAAGGGTGGAGAGAGTAAGAACATTATGCTTGAAACAACGGGTCCAGAAGTCAGACTGACAGGTGTTGAATTTTATCTCCAGAGCAGATACTGAGACAGAATTTAACATGCATGATATTTATTAGGTATCCACACCTTGGCCATTCCCATTGGGATGTCTGGAGCCTTGTCCAACTTCTGGGAATGGACAGTCCCTTGAATGCTTGTATCAGTCAGTCATTGGGTATAGGTGGCTCCAGAAGGATATGCCTTGGGCAACACAGCTCAGCCCTGAAGAATCTGTCAGCTGAAGCCTGTGTGCTGACGGCACCCCCAGCACTTGGGGAAACAAATCTTTCTTGGGAGAATGGTTTAAGGTGGGAGGCGTGGGGCATCTCCCTGTCTGCTATGTCAGACAGTAAATTAAGTTTCTAAAATTTATGTTTTGACCTTGGGCAAATATTCAATCTCTTAAATTTTATATCATCTTCTGTAAAATAAAACAGTTAATAATAGTACCTAGGTTTTTGGTTCTTTTGAAAATAAAATTAAGTAACACATGTAAAGTGTTTTCTGAAGGTTTGTGTTGGTAGGTGCTTAATAAGGATTAGGCTGTTGTGGTTATGATCACTAAATAATGAGACTATAAAGTCTCATTAGAGAAAGAAATTTTTCTTTTTTTTAACAGAAATGTTAATTTAGCAAGAGTATAGAAACAATGAGATTGTAGGAACCTTTATTGTTTAAGTTTGGTGGCTTCTAAGTAGACACATACCCACATTAAGTGGAAGGCTCTTTAAAGTTTTCAAGTCCTCTTTATAGAAATTCTAACACTATAGGTGTGGAGAGGAATCTAGAAGATGCCACTTAAAAACATTACCAAGTGGTTTCTGTGTTTAGATACCCCTGCCTTAGTGGAACAAATGTCCTATTAGCAGGTGAGTGAGTGACTTCTGCCATTTTTGTATGAACTGTATATTTAATGAGTGGATTGGATCTAATACTCCTCCACTTCTCTTCTCACATTACTATTCTACTAGTCCCATTTGCAAATCTATCTATACTCTGTTATCTTATTTATGAACGGTGTTGATAATAAGCATTTTTAATGATCCCAGTGATATAGGTATATATGTGTATTGATCTTTGCCCCCAGCTTCTGACACAGAGCTCCTAGAAACCTTGTAAATATGGGTGTCAGGGGAACCTTTTGTTCTAACATCTAGTCTTTGACTCCAGTTCCTAACACAGAACTCTTAAGATCTTTGTTAATTTCCTGAGTGGTAGGAGTGTGTGATACCAAGCTGCTAAATCCTTTGGAATTTTCTGGGTGATAGGAGCACCTTTTGTTCTAATGAGGTGACTCTTGGTGGGCTCCCAGATAAGGGTTAGTTACCAGAAAGACTAAGCCATGATTAGAAGCTTGTAACTTTTTACCCCTCATGCTCCAGGAAGGAAAGACAGTATGGAAATGGAGTTAAAAATCAATCATGTCTATATGATGAAGCCTCCACAAAAATCCTAATAGTGTGGAGCTCAGAGAGCTTCCAGGTTGCTGGGAGAGTGGCACGGCCTGAAGAGAGCATGGGAGCTCCATGCCCTTTCTCACATACTTTACCTCATATATCTCTTCCATCTGAATGATCATCTGTATCTTTCTGTCATATCCTTTAATAATAAATTGGTAAGTGTAAGTGTTTCCCTGAGTTTTGTGAGCCATTCTAAACAATTACCAAACCCAAGGAGGGGTTTGTGGGAAGACTAATTTATAGCTGGTTGGTCAGAAGTACAGATGACAACCTGGGACTTGTGATTGACATGTGAAGTGAGAAGTGGGGGGAATCTTGTGGGACTGAACCCCTAACTTGTAGGATCTGACACCAGCTCCAGATAGAACGTCAGAATTGAATTGAATTGAATTGAATTGAATTGAATTGAATTGAATTATTGAACTGAACTGAATTACAGGACACCAAGCTGGTGTGGCCAGAATTTCTTGGTTTGTGGAAAACCCACACATCTGGTGGCAGATGTGAGTGAAGTATGGTAGTAGTGTGAGAGTTAAAGGAGAAACACACAAGAGGAGTGTGTTTTCCTGTATAGTGCCACATAATCAGATAACTCCCCCAAGCCCAAGCCAATCTCCTGAAAATGTCTACATAATTCTCTAAATTAGTCTGTTATTTTCTTTTTTTTAAATTTTTTAGTTTATTTATTTTTTGAGGGGGGGGTAGAGAGAGAGAGAGAGAGAGAGCAAGCAGGGGAAGTGCAGAGAGAGAGAGACAGACAGACACAGATAGAATCCCAAGCAGGCTCCATGCTGTCAGTGCAGAGCCCAACATGGGGCTTGAACTCACAAACCGTGAGATCATGACCTGAGCTGAAATCAAGAGTTAGATACTTAACTGGCACCCTTAGTCTGTTATTTTCTACCTGCTATCAATTTCCCACTTTATATCACTGTTTCTTGCCTCTCTCCTCTATGGGAACATTCTTTAAGCAAGGACAGTAATGTCTTCCTCTCAGGGAAGGGGAACCAATACATTTCTTTTTCTCGGGACTGCTTCTGCTGCTCTGATAGCCCAACCTCACCTGACCATAAATAGTTAACTCTGAGGCATCACCTTTCTGTTGTATGAAATATAAGTAATTGAAGAAATCCAGGTGGGATGTAAACTAAGACAAGAGTTAAATTATTAAAGATCACTTTTCCAAACTTCAAATATTTCATGAAAGCACTACTTCCTAATCCAATCAGCCAAACTCAATTCATTTGAATCATTTAGAATACCCCTTTTTGGGGTACAGTCCCTTGAGTATATATTGACATATATATACAGAACAGAAAGTAGGAGTCCTACAAAGAACAGGGTACAAATCATAATCTAAACTTCTCGTGTGAAAAGCTTTCTAAGTACTATCCAGTTGGAAAACAATACACACTCAATTTTCATCTCTATTAGTGAAGGCAGGACTACTGTTTTGTCCACAAACAATGGCATAAATCGAATGTAAGGAGCTGTACATAATTTTACCACTTGCACGAGACGACACTTTTGAATATGCCAAGTGTATGCAAGCTAGTGAAAATTAGCATTTTCTTAGTTCTTCTACTGAGTGATATGTCCTCTGCTGAATAGCTTGGCACTGTTATATTTACTGTCACAAATTGTAGGATTGGTTCTGAAGAGAGTCTTCAATAGTCCTTGATTCCAAAATCCGCAGATATTTTTTAAATAACGATTCTTGCATAGCTTAAATTGGATGCTCTGATTTCATATAAAGTGGTTTAGTGTATGTGGTGATTTCTCAACAATATTATTTAGGTAACAAAGGGAATGTTCAGTTTCTACATTACCTGGTTACTGTTTGTCAATTTCTCAGGATGTCCTAGACTGAGTCTGCCAATTTTAGGCAAGTTGCTAGCTATGTGGACACACACACACACACACACAGGCTTTGACAACATTTGGTGATTTTTTTTTTCTAGTTTTCAAAGGGAGTATGTGGTTGTTTTATCAGGTTTCTCCTCAAAATCAGCTTTCATGTGAAGGCACAAATGTGACTGATCTAATTTTATGAAGGAAAAAGGTGAAACGATGAAAAGGTAACACTGGCTCCAACATTAAGGGGATGTGTCCACTTTGTGCAGCTGACTTAACCTCTGAGACATATCTTCATCTTCAGATTGGGTGGTTAATACATGTCTAACAAGGGCGTGGTGAGAATTAACTGAGAAACATATAAACTGTCTAGTATAACTCACGGAAAAATAAATTGGAAGATATTAAACTATTCTGCAGGGTCCCTAGAGGCTCCTTGATGACAAGTATCTGCAGACAATAGATTTGATAACAAGTCTCGGTATGAAGTAAGACAAATTAAGAAAAACCTTACCAAAGAAAACACTTTTGTAAATCAAAAGCTCCCAAGGAAAATCATTCTGATGCATCCCCTGGAAGGCTTGGAAGCAAGTGGCATTATATGCTCATTCATACATTAATTCACCCAACAAAAATTATTACTGGCTAGAAAGAGAGTAGATCGAAGTGAATCTGGGAGCAAGACTTAAGGAATGCCAAAATTTGATGTCTAGATAGAGGGCATAAATCTTCAAAGTAAACTGAGTAGAAGCAGTATTTAAAGAGGACAAAAAACCAGGAAAGGTCTTCCTATGGAAGCAGGTGAAGGCACTGCTACAGAAACAGTGTGAGCAATCACGTTGAATGTGCTGAGGATGGCAGAGTCAGATGATGGCTGAAATGTATTATTTTCTCCGAAACAGGAGGAAACTGGGTGGAGAAAAAGCCTTTATTAGACTATATCAAAGTGTGAATGTCAGTTGAGGATATGAATACAGTGCTTACGGACGGCATTCAAAATGTTTTAATTTTCAAAATATTTGGCCAAGAAAGGAGGAAAAGAAAAGGGAAAGAAACACAGAATTAAACACCAGCTGGACTTTGAGAGGGATATGTGAGCCCAGGAGAAATCCATTCATTTAATGAAGAGATCATTCTGGAGCTTGAGGATGGCAGTAGGGGAAAGGACAATGGTAGGAGAACAGTAGAGAGACAGTAAAGCGGAGCCTTAAACTATGACAGGTAACATTTATAATGTACTTTTATGTGAATATATTATTTTGGACCCTTTATCTGGATGTTTTCTTATTTTCACAATATTTTTATAAAATAGGCATTTTATTTATTTTTTTAAAGTGTTAACTTATTTTTGAGAGAGAGAGAGCAAGGGGCAGAGAGAGAGGGAGACAGAGAATCCTGAGCAGGCTCCCTGCCATCAATGCAGAGCCCAATGTGGGCTCAAACCCACAAACTGTGAGACAATGCCCTGAGCTGAAACCAAGAGTCAGAGGCTTAACTCATTGAGCCATCCTGGTGTCCCTTAAAGCAGGCATTTCTAAAGAAGACATCCAGATGGCCAACGGACACGTGAAAAGATGCTCAACGTCACTCCTCATCAGGGAAATACAAATCAAAACCACACTGAGATACCACCTCATGCTGGTCAGAGTGGCTAAAATGAACAAATCAGGAGACTATAGATGCTGGCGAGGATGTGGAGAAACAGGAACCCTCTTGCACTGTTGGTGGGAATGCAAACTGATACGGCCACTCTGAAAAACAGTGTGGAGGTTCCTTAAAAAATTAAAAATAGATCTACCCTATGACCCAGCAATAGCACTGCTAAGGAATTTACCCAAGGGATACAGGAGTATCCTAGGAGTGCCTAGGGGCTCTTGTACCCCAATGTTTACAGCAGTACTTTCAACAATAGCCAAATTATGGAAAGAGCCTAAATGTCCATCAACTGATGAATGGATAAAGAAACTGTGGTTTATGTATACAAAGGAATACTACTTGGCAATGAGAAATAATGAAACCTGGCCATTTGTAGAAACATGGATGGAACTGGAGAGTGTTATGCTAAGTGAAATAAGTCATACAGAGAAAGACAGATACCATATGTTTTCACTCTTATGTGGATCCTGAGAAACTTAACAGAAGACCATGAGGGAGGGGAAGGGGGAAAAAGGTTACAGAGAGGGAAGGAGGCAAACCATAAGAGACTCTTAAATACTGAGAACAAACTGAGGGTTGATGGGGGGTGGGGGAGAGGGGAAAGTGGGTGATGGGAATTGAGGAGGGCACCTGTTGGATGAGCACTGGGTGTTGAATGGAAACCAATTTGACAAATTATATTTAATTAAAAAAAAAGAAATGTTGGAAATTGGCACACATGACCAGCATGGATGATGTGAACTTCCTGCCATGAAAATAGTAACTAACAACCAGTAAAATGATTTAAAAAAAAAAAATCTCCATTGTAGAAAGAGGAAACCATGACGAGTTTCCTCACATCGCACAGCTAGAAAGTAGAGGAGCCAGAGTTTCAACCTGGGCAGCCTGACCACAGTAGAATCACTCTAACGAGGCAGAAATGTGGAGGCACCAGCATACTTTCGAATGACAGGAGCAAGGTTGACTTTGTTCGTGAATGAGAAATGGGTAGATGGTCATTGTTTTGAGTCATTAGAAGTGTGACTGTGTATCAAGTTGGACATGAGCCCCATCTTTCCAGTGCTACCTGGGACTTTGGAAAATCAAAAGAGCACGATGTGGGGGGGTTCTTGGGACACGCGGCAGCAAGGCAGCGAAAGGGATTCTATTCCTTGCTTTCTTTCTTCTGTCTTATTTCTAAACATCTCACTGAATTTCTGCCTTTAAAAACTGATTGCTTTCAGGGCGCCCGGCTGGCTCAGTCGGTTAAGCCTCTGACTTGGGCTCAGGTCATGATCTCATGGTCTGTGGGTTCGTGCCCCACATCGGGCTCTGTGCCAACAGCTCAGAGCCTGGAGCCTGCTTCTGATTCTGTGTCTCCCTCTATCTCTCTGCCCCTCCCCTGCTCACACTCTGTCTGTCTCTCTCTCTCAAAAATATATAAACATTATAAAAAAATTCAGATTGGTGTCCACCAGGGGCTGGAGAGAGGGGAGAATGCAGAGCAAATGGGAACGGGGTTTCCTTTTAGGGTTGATGAAAATGGTTGGAACCTGATGGAGGTGTTGACTACACAATACTGTGAATGCACTAAACATTTCTGCCTTAAAAACATGCTTTGAATTTGTTATTTCTTTTTTAAACATGGAAATTGGACACACACAGTATCAGATATCAGCCATTTACAGTGATTTTCCCATTGATATACCCCTCTTCTTATCAGATGCAATGTGTTTTTCTGTGTTATGAGTGTTTCAGAAGAGAGGAAAAGAATAAGTTTGTTAGTGTGAAACATGTTTAGGAAGGAATCACACTGAAGGGGTGGTTGATTATCTGAGTAGCTCATTAGCACGATTTGAAATGGCAAAAATTGAGTGAAGAAGATGAGTGGGTAGACAAAAAAAGGGAACAGGACTGAATTAACATTTTTCCATAATTTTAGTGAGCTTCTCCTCATTGTAGGTAAATGAGATTCTTCATTTACATGTGAGCTCTCCTCGGTAAAGAGTTTTCTTGGTAATTTATCTGTCAGATATATGTTCAGGAGCTTCCTTCTGGTGTGTGTGTATGTGTGTGTGTGTGGGGGGGGAGGGTATGGGTGTATAAATCGTTTTGAAAGTGTTATTAGTCTACTTCACATGAAAGTTTGAGGGAAATGTGTAACCAAGATCAGAGTGAGTTAGTGGTTGGTAGATGTTTGTGAGATTTCATTATCCCACTGTGCAAACTACAGCATGTTTTAGATGGTCTCCATTTGATGACCGTAGTTCCCTAGTGCTAGTCTTTAATTTTCATCTTAAATATCAAACATGACTTTTTAATTGGAATTTTCTGGCAGGTAACTCAATCCAGTTTGGAAAGAGTCTCTTCCCATTTGTTGAAAAGAATGGATTTTTTTAATTAACATAGTTGTGTAGAAATGTGTTACATTTTGCCGTGTATCAATAAAATGAAATCTGGCTTCTAACCAGATGTTTCATACTGACTCTCACAGTGGAACAGGAGGGGAAGGGGGACAATTCCCACTAATACAGAACGGGGACTGGGTCACACCATTTGTCATCTTTGTGACAAAATGAACCTTGGGGCACCAATTATTCTGCATGCCACTTCTACTAGACTTATTTGAAGCCAGAGATTTCTTCTAAGGTCTGATGGAGAAAGAAAGATTCACATGTCAAAATCTAAATTTATTACACAATTCGTAGAACAAACAACAACAACAACAAGAACATCAATCCAGACTCTTGATGAAAATATCCTTTGGTGGACGTGGACATTCTTATTTGGAGCTTAATCACTTTACATTTAATGATATCTTCTATTTTAATCAATTCTAATACATATATAAGCATAGTAGCCTTATTCCCAAATCTGAAGGACAGTTCTGTGCTGTATTTATCTTGTATTTCTGGAATCTAGAGCAGTACCTAGCTCATTCCTTAGATGCAGCAAATAGATATGTTAACAATCAAACGAACTAAAGATTTTTCCTATTTCCAGAATAGTCTCTTTGATTTTATCTGTGAAATAAAACTTCATTCTTCCTCACACCTACTCATCACCTGTTATTTGAAATCTATATATTTTTTATAAGTTTCTATTTAAATTCTAGTTAGTTAACATACACTATAATACTGGTTTCAGGAGTAGAATTTAGTGAGTCATTAGTGATTCATTACTACGTAAAACACCCAGTGCTCATCACAAGTGCCCTTCTTAATACCCACACTCCATCTATCCCATCCTCACCCATATTCCTCCATCGACCCTCAGTTTGTTCTTTATAGTAAGAGTCTCTTATGGATTGCCTCCTTCTCTCTTTTCTTCCCTTATGTTCATCGGTTTCATTTCTTAAATTCCACATATGAGTGAAATCATATAGTATTTGTCTTTCTTTGACTGACTTAATTTGCTTAGCATAATACACTCTAGCTCCATCCACATCATTGCAAATGGCAAGATTTCATTTTTCTGATGGCTAAGTAATATTCCATTGGATATATATACCACATCTTCTTTATCCACTCATCAGTCGATTGATATTTGGGTCCTTTCTATAATTTGGCTATTGTTGATAATGCTGCTTTAAATATCAGGGTGCATATGCCCCTTCAAATCTGTACTTTCGTATCCGTTGAGTAAATACCTAATAGTGCAATTGCTGGGTCATAGGGTAGTTCTATTTTTAACATTTTGAGGAACTTCTATACTATCTTACAGAGTGGCTGCACCAGTTTGCATTCACACCAACAGTGTGAGAGTGTTCCTCTTTCTCAGCATCCTTGCCAACACCTGTTATTTCCTGTGTTGTTAATTTTAGCCATTCTGACAGGTGTGAGGTGATTATCTCATTGTGGTTTGATTTGTATTTTTCTGATGATAAGTAATGTTGAGCATCTTTTCACATGTCTGTTCACCATCTAGATGTCTTCTTTGGAAAAATGTCTATTCATGTCTTCTGTCCATTTCTTCACTGCATTAATTGTTTCTTGGGTGTTGAGTTTGATAAGCTCTTTATAGTTTTGGATACCAACCCTTTATCAGATATGCCAGAAGATAGGCAAATATCTTCTCTCATTCTGTAGGCTGCCTTTAATAGTTTTGTTGATTGTTTCCTTCTCTGTGCAGAAGCTTTTTATCTTGATGAAGTCCTAATAGTTCATTTTTGCTTTTGTCTCCCTTGCCTGAAGTGTATTTTTTTGTGCAGACTCTGCTACATCTACCCATCTGTAATTGGGTGCACTTTACCTATCCAACTTTATTTGCTCCTACTCCCCTACATGAGCCCTCTTCATTCTACTCAGGTCTCCTCAGTGCTCCATACCTGGTCTTAAGTTTGTGTCTTTCCCCATTCTGCTTATCTACTGAGAACATATGTATGGAACATAGGACCCTCAGGTCAAACAAAATTCAATGCAAAAACTCTGTAGTGGAAACAGCTTACTTGACTGAATGTTCTCCGGGCAATGAACACTTGATTCTAAGAGTTAAGGTCCCTTTCAGTGCAGTTGTCACTATATAATCATAATTAACGGGATTACTCTAGCTAGTTGTATGTCGATGCACATGTATTGACTTTGGTATCTGTATATGCTCTGTGAGAACAGTGTTCATCAGTATGTTGTCTAAACATACACATGGGTCTATGCATATAAACGAAGTGGCTTTACCTTCCTTTTGGCTAGGTTATTAAAAGCTGAACATGTAATCTTCTAGTATGGATGGATGACAGGCACTTGATATAATGTGCCTTTAATATTTTTCCTTCTCAATCCCAAGATCTACTGTAGATTTGGAGATTATATTAAATCTTTTATTTTTACTTTGTTATGGATGGTATATTAAAATTACAGAAATGTAATACTAAAAATGTCTGCATCTACTTCCCAATGTAATATATATATATATTAGGGTAAGCTAACTATTTTCAATTTTTTTAAAAATCTCAGAATCCCTTTGCATTCTTTAAAAAAAATTTTGTGTGTGTTTATTTGTGTGTGTGTGTGAGAGAGAGAGACAGAGCAGGGGAGGGGCAGAGAGAGAGGGAGACACAGAATCTGAAACAAGCTCCAGGCTCTGAGCTGTCAGCACAGAGCCCAACACGGAGCTCAAATCCATGAACCATGAGATCATGACCTGAGCCAAAGTTGGACGCTCCACCAACTGAGCCACCGGTTGGCTACTGAGCACTTTACTGAGTACTCCGTAAATCCCTTTACATTCTTAACCAATTATTAATGACCCCAAAGAATTTCTGTTCAAGACTGGTGGTGGCCAGAGGCTGGGAGTGGAGTGGCAGGTAGAATGGGTGAAGATGGTTAATGGTACAAACTTCCAGTTATAAGATAAGTAAGTCCTGGGGATGTAGTGTATAACATGGTGACTACAGTTAACAATGCTGGATTTTTTATTTGGAAGTTGCTGAGTGATCTCAGAAGTTCTCATCACAAGAGTAAAAATTTGTAACTATGTATGGTGATGGATGTTAAACTCATTGTGTCAATCCTTTCTCAATACATACACATATGAAACAAATACAATGTTATATAAGTCAATTATATCTCAGTCAATAGTTTCTGTTCATGTGTATTATATCTATCAATATGTACTGTATTAAACATTAAAATGTAGGTACACAATACTTATTAACATTGTTACTATTTATTAGTTTTTAACATAATAATAAACCTGCAACAAATTAGAGATATTTTTGTAAAAGATAACTTTTCCTCAAGAAGAAGTGAGAGGAATGGCATTTCTTATTTTATGATAATTGGTTTTCTTTTTTAAACCCCATATTATATAGCATAGGTTGTGCTCTTTATTTTTTGTTTTATAATATATTTATTAATAACATAATAAAATTTAGAAAATTTAATAGAATCTTATGTCTGCTTTGGTGTCCAATCTGTTGTGACATCATGCACACATGCCGTGTCACCTCTGGAAAAGCCACTGTAACAAAAAAAAGAGAAAAATGGGAAGTAGCTAATGACAGTATTATGTTACCAACTGTCCTGCCTCACACCTTTCCTGAAAGTTCTTGAGGGCTATCCGAGATCCCCCTTGGATGAGAGATGCTGGACTAGATACTAACAGATAAAGTGGGCTACAAAATAACCTTGCATTCTCTTGACCCATATGTTACCAGTTGATCTCTTTATCAAGATCTATCTCTTTTGTGAAGAACTCTGTGCCCTGAGGGTAATTTCAGCAGGCCCTCAGCTGACCGGGCCTGTCTTGCTGAAATACCTGCTTGGTCCAGCCATGAAATGCACTAATTAATAGTGATGCTTTGTAACTGAGGCCTGAGAATCTTCTGGGAATATTTTATACAGCTTGTTAGCATTGTATATTGATAATTTGCATCCGGTCTTAATGAGACCCCCAGAAGGGTCTACTTTCCAGGCTGATTACATAGCAAGAATAAGCCTGCCGGACCAGCAAGGTGTAAGAAACATCGATCAAGATTTAATTCCTCACTTTCTGGGTGTGAGAGGTTCTAAGCACATGTTGGAGGTCAGTGACCCAGACAGAAAGTGTCTGGTATGGCCCCATAGAGTCCACTCCTGCCTGGTCTCTCCCACGTCTTGTTATGGGGTAGCCTTTGTGATACATATTGTTACTATAGTGCTATTGCTACATTGTATCTTTTCCCTGAAAAAAAGGTGTATTTGTAAGCATTGTTATTTTGATTCCTGTGACTCTTCCTTAGAAAGGGAACACTATCTGATGGCCACTATTAGTGCAACTTCCCTAACGTTTCCATCTCATCCCCATTCCTCACTTCTGTAGCCTGGCAATATATGTGTTATGTTATATGCTTGATATCTAATTGCATTGTGCATTTTGTTATCTTTAAATTGGTTTCTAAGTGCAGGTCTTATCTTCCCATTAATTGTAAGCTCCTTGAAGTGAAAGGCTGTGGTTTTTCTCTTTTTAAATTCCACATTACCTAGCATAGATTAGGCTCTGTATTTATCAGTTCAGTCTGCCATAACAGAATACTTCAGACTTCATGGCTTAAACAACATACATTTATTTTCTCACAGTTCTGGAGGCTAGAAATCCAAGATAAAGGTATTAGCATTGGTAGCAAAGTTTTCTTCCTGGCTTGTAGATGGCCACCTTCTTTGCTGTGCCTCACATGGCCTTTTTATGTGAAGAGAGAGAGAGAGAGAGAGAGAGAGAGAGAGAGAGAGAGAGAGAGACAGAGAATACGAAAGATAGAGAGACTGAGAGGGGACAAGTCTATCAGATTAGAGCCTCATCCTTTTGACCTGATCGAATCTTAATTACCTCCCTAAAAACTCTAAACACAGTCATATTATAGTTTAGGGCTTCAACTTACACATTTTGAGAGGGGGACACTATAGCAAGCTCAGGCCATAGCAAGCTCCCAGTAAACTCCTGTGGAATACAATTGAGCTTAATTTGCTTTATAAAAACGGATGGTCATTTACATACCCTAAAACAGAGTGATCACAATGACCATGGAGGTTGATAGGTAAATGAACATTACTGCATTTGTTAGCTAGATTCTAATGTCTTCTTTGAAATCATTGAGTCATTGGACCTATTTTGAGAAATAGGCAGCAAAGGAGATGTGTTTAGATAAGCTGTTTTCATTTGTTTTTGGTAACAACTCACCTAGCTTCACCAACCACTTGAATCCTATAGATCACTCATTCTAAGATTGCTGATGTCCATTCTAAGATTGCTGATGTCACAAAATAAATGACTCGTGTACAGGGTGTATGTAGCACCCTTGCAGATCAGTTGACAAAATTTAACGTAGATCCAGAGGGATCTCAATATGTATCTTTAAAGTAATTCCACCTTATTAACCTCTTTTAAACACTTCATTAAGAATACATTGTAGTTCCCACACAGCTACCCAAGCATATAAACTTCTGTAGCCATAATTTAACCGAATTAGTGATTCTCAAGATGGGGTCTCTGGGGGCACCTGGGTGGCTCAGTCGGTTGGACATCCCACGTTGGCTCAGGTCATAATGTCACGGCTCATGGGTTTGCGTGTGTCAGGCTCTGTGCTGACAGCTCAGAGCCTGGAGCCTGCTTTGGATTCTGTGTCTCCCTCTTCCTCTGCTCCTCCCCTGCTCATGCTCTGTCTCTCTCTGTCTCTCAAAAGTAAATAAACATTAAAAACAACAAAAAAAGATGTGGTCCCTGGATCAGCAGGACCACTGGGTTTTAACAGCCCTCGTGGTGATTCTGAGGCATTCAAGATTTTGAGGATCACACCTTGATCAATTGTTCCAAATTCTGCCTTAACATTACAATATCAGGAACACTTTTTAAAAAATGGTAGTGTCACCCGCAGATATGATTTAGTTATTATAGAGTTGGAACTAGACAGCTTTGGTTTTTACAAGTTCCCCAAGTGATTCTAATGTGTAAACATGGTTGAAATCACCATCCTAGATTAATTTGCATGCTGTTCAAAACTGAAATTATAAGGCTGTTTTATAACCTCAAGCAGCGTTTATAAAGGAGGCCAGCATTCTTTAAGGTCAGGCTTATTTCTGTTCTTCATCTTCCTTTGACATTTTTTAATATAGTTGCATTGAGATAATATAATACGATAGCTTTTTTCTTTATAGGTGTACACTTCAATGAATTTTGATAAATGTAACTGTCATGTAACCACAATCACGATCAGAGTAGAAAATATTTCCATCATCCTCCAAATAGTCCTTTCTCATCAATGCCCAGCCCCTGGCAACCACTGATCTGATTTCTGTCCTTACAGTTTTGCCTTTTCTAGAAAGGTCATACAAATAGACTCATATAGTACATATAGCCTTATGCATTCTGTCTTCCTCTACTTCTTTTACTTAGAAGAAGGATTCTGAGATTCATCCATGAAACTGCATGTAACAATGACTCTTTCTAATGTATCCCTTTACACGGGCATACCCCTATTTGTTTATTCGCCAGTTGATGGATATTTGGGATACTTCCCATTTGGCACTATTTAAGAATAGTTGCTACAAACATTTACATGTAGCTCTTTGTGGGACCTATGTTTTCATATCTCTTACATATGTATCTAGAAGTGTGGATAATGAGTTAGTTGTAAGGTATGTAAGGTATGCCTGATTTTATTTATCAAGAAACTGGCACACTGTTTCCAACAAGGCCATATAATTTTTATTCTCATCAGCAACACCTGAGAGTTCCAGTTGTTCTGTATCTTCCGTAGTAGTTTGTAGATGGTTCCATCACCTAGTGCATTGACCCTTTTATTAGTACGACATAGCCCTTTTTAACTCTGGTCATTTTCCTTGTATTGAAGTTGGCTTTATCTGATAATAACCGATTTGGCTTTATATTGAATAATGTTTGCTGGGTATATGGGTTTCCATTCTTTAAATTTAACCTGTTTTTATATTTAAAAGGAGTTTCATGCAAGAAGGATACAATAGGATCTCCAGTTTCTTTGCCACAGCTGACAATTTCTGTTTTTATTTGGAGTACTTAGATCATTTATACCTATTGTAGTTATTGATATGTTTAGATTCAAAGCTACCATCATGATAGTTCCTGCTTTTTGTCTCATTTGTTCTGGTCTCTTGTTCCTCTATTTTCTGGTCTTTTTGTGTACCAGGAATTTATTATTGACTTTGTTTTATCTCAACTATTCACTTCTGAAATTTACCTGTTTCATAATTATTTTTAGTGGCTGCCTCTGTGCTTTGTAATATGTATCCTACATTTATAGCATTCTATCTTCTGAAAATACATATATATTTCTTACACTTCAAGTATAGTGTAAGAAACTTAAAAAAAATATTCTTCTGGGGCACCTGGGTGGCTCAATCGGTTAAGCGGCCGACCGGCTCAGGTCATGATCTCGCGGTCCGTGAGTTCGAGCCCCGCATCGGGCTCTGTGCTGACAGCTCAGAGCCTGGAGCCTGTTTCAGATTCTGCGTCTCCCTCTCTCTGACCCTCCCCCGTTCATGCTCTGTCTCTCTCTGTCTCAAAAATAAATAAACGTTAAAAAAATTTAAAAAAATATTCTTCTATTTCCTCCCATATTTCTTTTTTGCTATTGTTGCTCACATTTTACTGCTACATACATTTGAAATCCCCAATACATTATTACTATATTAACTTTGTATAGTCTTTAAATTTTTTTGATGTTTATTTTTCGAGAGAGAGAGAGAGAGAGAGAGAGAGAGAGAGAGAGACAGAATGAGTGGCCATGAGCATGAGCATGAGCATGGGAGGGGCAGAGAGAAAGGGAGACACAGAATCAGAAGCAGGCTCCAGGCTCTGAGCTGTCAGCAAAGAGCCCGATGTGGGCTAGACCCCATGGACCATGATCAAGAGATCATGACTTGAACTGAAGTCAGACACTTAACCAACTGAGCCAGCCACCCATGCTTTGTATAGTCTTTAAAACCATTAAGCATAATAACAGCAAAACAATATGCAGTGTATTAACCTTCATTTCTTACCATAGTGCTCTTCATTTCTTTGTGTATAGCCAAATTTCCATTTAGTATTGCATTTCTTCTGCATGAAGAATGTTCTGATGAGAATGAATTCTCTCTGCTTTTGTTTGCCTAAAATTCATTATTTCATTTTATTTTGGAAGACATTCTCACTCAATTTAGAATGCTGAATTGATAGACTTTTCTCGAAAGAATTTTTTTCTAAAATCCTATTATCCTAAATAATAATAAATAATAAATTCTATTCTAAAATTTCTATTTTCTTCAGACAAAAAAAGTCTTCTGCAATTCTTAATTTTGTTCTTCTATATACAATCTGTCTCTTTTTTCCCTACCTGAGGCTACACTGCAGATTTTCTCTTCACCTTTGGTTTTTGCCACTTGACTGTGACATTTCTAGGTACATGTGTGTATGTGTTTGAGTGTGCTTTTGTATTATTTATTCTGATGTCCTCTTTGAACTTCTTAGATATGTATTTTGTTGATTTTGAAAAATTCTTGGCCATTACATCTTCAACTCTTTTTTTTTTTTTTTTGCTCCATGTATGAGGATGTAAATGATTCATGGGTCCCACATTTTTATTAGTGTCCAAAATCTATATGAAGCTACAGATAATAATAAAAATACATATAGAAAGTACACAAAAGTAGAAGACAAGTTAAAACTCAATAAGAAAATATGTTAAAAAATACACCTTTAATACTAGAGAAAAACAACAGATTCTTCCCTCCTTAATTCCAAGTCAATAGTTTTGTGAAGGTTGTCAGACCTAACACTTATTTTTTTCTGCCTAAATTCAAATTTTTCAAATGTTGCCTCTAATGGGGTTCAGGACACACAACCCCAAATTATGGCACCTTTGCTATTGAATATTTTAAGTTGAAGGAGTTTGAGAAAAAAAATCACAAGTGGAAGGGTCTCTGAAATTCCCCTGTACCCTTCACCCCGAAACAGGTCATAAAACACTTACGTGAGGGGTGCCCTCCCTATACCCAGAAGAAAGGAGCTTCTTTATTTCCAAAGACAAAGGGATACCAAGAAAAATCCAAACAAACAGGCCTTGCTAAATTTTCCTAAATCTACTGCATTTACTTATGATCCTCACCCTTTCATGTTCCTTCATGACTATTCACACTTCATCAAACCTAGCATAAAAATACTCAGCTCTCATTGTTTCCTCGAGTCTTTATTTCATTCTGAAGGCCCTCGTGTCATAAAAGACATAAATAAATTTGTAAGTGTTTCTCTGTTAATCTGTCTTTGCCAGTTTAATTTTCAGACCCAGCCAGAGACCCCCAGAAGGGCAAGTGGAACTTTTTCCTCCCCTGTACCTACAATGCCCTTCCTAATCTAATAATCCAGATAATTGCTCTAATTCTGTCTTCTAGGTACATTTGGCACCTTCCTCATACAAAATTCCAGATTAACTGCAGTAGATTACGAGTTTTACAAATCCGAGATAGCTTGGCCACACACCGTGGTGATGCTTCTGGACTCTTCTCACCACAAAAGAAGCCTTTATATTGCTAAGAAGCCATTGCCTTGTGTATTGGTCATAGCTTAATTTCCATTTATGTCTTCTGTCTCCGATGGTCATAACCGTCAGATAAATTACTTATTTAAATGTAATAAAAAATACTAAATCACCCACTTTTTCTTTTTACATTTACCACTTTCTTCAACTTGAGCTACAAAATCACTGTATTTATAAAATGAATGTAATCAGTTGAATGAAGAGAGAAGGGGACAGAAAATTCATGCCCCAGTGTGCTTGTCTCTTTTCTTTTCCTTTTTTAAATTTATTTATTTATTAATTATTTTATTTTGAGAGAGAAAGAGAGCACACAAGCAGTGGAGGAGCAGAGAGAGAGGAAGAGAGAATTCCAAGCAGGCTCCTCACTGTCAGTGCTGAGCCCAACATGGGGTTGATTCCATGAATCATAGGATAATGACCCGAGCCAAAACCGAGAAGAGTCAGACACTCAACTGACAGCCACCCAGGCACCCCATGCTTGTCTCTTTTTGACTCCCAGCACTGAACACTAAAGTTTGTGTCTTTTCACCAGTGACATAATTATTTTTTTGCTAATGTTTATTTATTTTTGAGAGAGAGAGAGAGAGAGAGAGAGGGAGAGAGAGAGAGAGAGAGAGAGAATGAGTGGGGGAAGGGCAGAGAGAGAAAGGGAGACATAGAATCTGAAGCAGGCTCCAGGCTCTGAGCTGTCAGCACAGAGCTGGACGTGGGGGCTCCAACTCATGAAGTGTGAGATCATGACTTGAGCCGAAGTCGGATGCCTAATCCACTGAGCCACCCAGGCGCCCCTCACCAGTAATGTAATTATTATTATTGGGAAAATGATAATTAAAATTAAGAGGATATAATTAAAAATACTTCAAATTTTCTAACAGCACTACATTCATTTGAAAGCACTTTCTTGTCCATTTCTCACTTCTTTCTCACAACAAATCTGTAAGGTAGGCAGGGGAGGTGTTCTTACCCTTGAGGGAAGTGAAAAGAAGAGTAGCTGGGAATTAGGTGTGTGTCAGACATAACACAATGTTCTGCTAAGCAAGCTCAGAAGGCCACGTGAAATCACCAAAGATTTGCTTTGTGGTCCCTTAGGAAAAGAAAAATAAATGGAGTGTGGAAAGGGAAAATTATATTTGTGGACTAGGAAACAGGAGACTTAGGATCTGTGCAGCCATTTATGGTATGACTCAAATAAGTCACTTGACTTTTTAATTTGTACATCTGTAATAAGATGATGATAATGATTATACTGACTGCCTCACATGGTAAGTGGAAAGTGCTCTGAAAACCAATACCAGTCTCCCCTTCCTCCTCAAAAAGCCTAGATCTGTAGCATTTGCTAATTCCCACAATGTAAATAATACCAGTTTGTAGATACTATTGAAATATAATAAAATAATAAGGCAGTGACGAGTTTTGAGTATTTATTGCCTCTGTTTATAATGTATTAAAAAAAGTCTTTTAAGAGCAGTTTTAGATTTATAACAAAATTGAGAGAAATGTACAAAGATGTTCCCCCTACACATTTACATAGCTTTCCTCGTTATCAGTGTAACTCACTGGATGGCACATTTGTTACCAAGGATGAAGCTACATTGAAACATCATAGTCACCCAAAGTCCATGGTACTTTAGGGTGCACTCTTGGTGTTGTACATTCTGTGGGTTTGAGAAAATGTATAGACACGTTTCCATCATTATAGTATCATACAGATGATTTTCACTGCCCTAAAAGTCCTCTATGTTCTACCTTTTCATCCCTCTTTCTCCTCTAACCTTTGGAAACCACTGATCTTTTTATTGTCTACAAAGGTTTTGCCTTTTCCAGAATGTCATATAGTTGGGATCATACAATATATATATACCATTTTCAGATTGGCTTCTCTTCTTTCACTCAGTAATATGCACTTACGATTCCTCTACGTCTTTTCATAGTTTGATAGTTTGTTTATTTGTAGTGCTGTATAACACTGTGTGTGGATATAGCACAGTTTATTTATCCATTCATCTACAGAAGGACACTTTAGTTATTTCGATGTTTTGACAATTAGGAATAAAATGGTCATAAATTTCCATGTACAGATTTTTGTGGGAACATAAGTTTTCAACTCCATTGGGTAAATACTAAGGAGTGTAATTACTGGATTTTATGGTAAGAGTATGTTGGGTTTTGTAGAAAACCATCAAACTATCTTCCACATGGCTGAACCATTATGTATTTCTACCAGCAAAGAGAATTCCTTCTGTTCCATATCCTCACCAGCATTTGGTGTGGTGGTATAATGTATTTTTATTGTACATTTTTATAACTTAATTTTTAATAATGGCAGCTTTAACAACCAGCTAGCACAATTCCTGAAAACTTAACAATTGGCTCTCATAGGCCAGTAGTAGCAGCCCTCTCCCACCCCTTCCAGAAAACCAGGGCAGCCTCTGCTTTTCTCTGGTACTGGTAGGAGAACCATTCTGTCTTGAGTATGAGTTCTTTGCCTTTCCAGAAATTCCTTTCCCAAGCCTGTTTCAAGTGAAGCTAAAGTCTTTACATTTTCATTTTGACTTGCTTGGTATATGAGTGTCTTCTGTCACTAACTCTTAATATCTTGGATTTCTGTCAACTTCTCAGAGGATACAAAGAGTGCCAGCAGGGCTCAGTCAGTCTCCCCAGATCATCGGTACCCCATATCTTGGATTAGATCATAAATAAACCTGAGCTTAAGTGACCTGTTGAAATTAATACGACTTTTTAGTGAGAGATCTGGGGTCACATTTAATCTGGCTGATTCCTACAACCTCAGGCCTGAGGTCAGAGCCTTCAGCTAGGGTGACAAGAGCCAGGGCTCTGGGGGAGAATGAGATATCACTTCTTCTGTCGCCCCTTTCCAATTTGTGGCCTTGCTTTCCTCAAGGTGTGTACTTTAACACCACTTTGGAGCTTTTCCCAGCCTCCTGATATCTTCCAGGGTCAAGAGTGTCCCTTTTTGAGATGAATAATCTATGGTAATGAATATTGATTTCCAGTAAGTTAGACCAAGATGGAAGTATGTTGCTCTAGATTAGCCATATGTGTCCCTTAATAGCTTGAGAAAAGGCTTCAGAGTATCTAATAAATAAGCACCAGAGAGAATAAAAAGGGTGTTGTGTTGCTAGGATACCTGGCTGGGCACTTGTTTTATTATCAAGTCAGTAAGTGTAAAACAAACAATGACAATTGCTACCTCAAAGAAATACAAAACGCTTGCTAGAAAGTGACAGAAAGAAAAAAAAAATAGATGATCCCTGGAGAAGGGAGACCTTGCTTCTTGTCACACAATAAGTTTGAAGAAATGTTTATTCTTTTTCTCCAGTCTCTCAGAGGCTTGAAAAACCAGCCGCAGCAGTCCCGACAAGGTGTAATTATAGCAGTAAATACGACATCGTGTAAATTGTTCTATTGTTGCTGCTTTGTTCTTTGTGTCTAATCAAGAGACAAAAGAAGGCTTTCCCACAGCACTGATCCACTGAGTACCACCAGGGTTCATTCAGGTTGTGTCTACCCAAGGCCACGGCCACTGATAGATTCAGTCAACTCAACTGAAGAACGAGAATCATTAAAGCTCTTTTGGAGCCTAGTAAACAAAAGCATTTCTTTGGCTTCCCCGTCTATTTCACTGAATTTTTATCACCTAACTAAATGAAAATATTTTAAAATTGGCTTTTCATGCCCAGAATTATGGCTGGCAAAACAAAGGTTACCAATGTCATACAAGTAAAGCCCTCTTGACCCAAATCAAAGTGTTTTCCGCAGACAGACTAGTCAGTTAGCCCAATCTGGGCACTGACAACTAGGGACCAGAGTCAGATAAGTCTGAGTCAGATGGTAGCTAAAAACAAACAACAAAAAAATGAACAAACACAGTATAGAGAAAGACTCCTAGAAAAACCCCATGAGAGTAGTCAGAGTAAAATTAAAACTGGAAAGCCAAATATGTTTTTGAGTCAAAGAGTTGATTCCAGGGGCCTAGAACATGCGATTAAGCTGAAAGGCCAAAACCTGGTTAATAGAGACATTGAGGTAGAGGCGAAATGCAACCGGATAAGGAACACTAGAGTGCCACCTTTTTTCTCTACACACTAATGGGCACACACATTTTCCTCTCACAAAATTCTAGGGCTTTGATCTGAACCTCAGTGAACTAGGTTTAAAAACAAAAGGGAAATTCTCTTACAGTGGAAAACAGAAAGGCTGACAAGGCATCATTAGCACAGGATATACATCAAATGGCCGGTAGTTCACACAGACACTAAATTGAGAGAAAGGGAAGATCAGTGAGGGCTACTACTGATAGCTTTGCAGGAAATCACATCCTAGCTCCCCACCCCCCTACCCCAGATAAGAATTTAGATCCACGAAGAAGAAATGGAGTACTTTCCAGAAATGTCTGTGTTAAAACTACTGTTTCGTTGTGATAGAGGTAAGTTTTTTTATTTGTAAGAGTAGCTGTGATCCTTTTTCTCACGAACGCAAATGCTGACCGAACCCTAAACATTCCCCATTTGTCTCACCACTGTCCCCCTGAGACATCAATCTTGATTTGAAGGCATGGTAATAAACGATGAGAGGAAGATTGTACTGCCAAACTCCTTTGGGTTTGCTCTTGCCAGCTGTATTATTAGCTTGGAGAAGGCCACAGAAGTTGGTTTTTTTCTTCTTCATTAATTCATAGAGAGCAATATTCTACATTCCTGTCAGCCATGATTTTTTTTTTTCCTGGATTGACCTAATAATGTCACTGTTTAACTATTCTTTCTATCTTTGCAAAACATCAGGCACTTGGAAGATGCGTGTTTTTACAAAAGAGTAGGTGACAAGCTATGAGATCATGATGCAAATGAAAGGTTGGAGTCAAGGTTTCTTCCAACTTCTAAATCCTGATCTCTCTCAAGTGTGCCTCTGAATGTAGTTCTTATATAAAAGGGGTCTGGCCAAAGTCCCATCCTGGTAATTCTGAAGTTTCCCCTAGCCCAGAAATATAGGATCATTCCTTGGCTCCTGCTGTAGGAGGAGGCATTGATATCTTCTTTAATTCAAGGTAATCCCTCTCCATAAACTGATTGAAGGCACATTACTATAATGGTCTCCAGTCTTCTTTTTCCTTATGCCTTCTTTCCTCTTTTCCTCTGTGCTCCCAGTTCCACCACTCCCACAATGTGCAAAGTGGTAGTTGAGGATGGGAGATTTAGGTACTCTGTATATCCTGTAGTATTCCTTTAAGATTCCTTCGTTCTCAGTAATAATGTGACTTTTCAGGAGCAAATATTGCCACTTTGATTGTGTCCTGCCCAATCTTTTGCCTATATAGCCCAGTCATCATACCATCCTGTGAAGGCTGGAATTATGTGCGTGCCTGAGAGACCAGGACTAGAGACATTTGCAAATGTGAGACATCCCAATTTATGTTCAGTAGGATGAAAACAGATGTAGCTAAGCCTCTCTCTGCCTTGATCACAGGCTCATGAGCTCCAAGAACACCCACTGGGGGAAGCTGTGCTCCAAGGCCTTCCTGATCAGAACCCTATGGTATTAATTATATTAAAACCCTGTGAAAGAATTTTAGAAGCTCAAGTATGTCTATATATTGGTAATAGTTTTATTGAAATATAATTCCCACAACATATAGTTCACCCAACTGAAGTGCCCAATTCAATAATTTTGAGTGTATTCAGAGTTGTGCAGCTTATCTCTAGATGCAGGAATTGTTCTCCATCCTTCCTCCATGTGCCGAAAGCAAGACACAAGTTTCCTTTTATGAAGGTGGCATAAATTTCCCCTGTGAAGGTATCCCCTTCTCTCACAGCAGGAAGAGGAGAGTGGCTTGTCGCCAGAGACAGTGATTCAGCATCAAGAGGAGTCTGCATAACTGGACCTTACTGAAATAACCAGTGTCTTTCATTTGTTTCTCCCATGTGTTTACTAATCACTTCTCCATAATTTATCCCACCTCAAACCTCAAACCATTTTTCCTTTGTTAAAATGGCATATAAGCCCCCAGGCCTAACTACATCTTTGAGCTTCACTTCTTTTCTGTGACCATCCAGGCACATAAAATGTTAGTAGAAATTGTATGCCTTTTCTTCTGTTAATCTGTATCTCATTAGTTTATCTCACAGGCCCCCCAGACACTAAATCTAAAGGTGTAGAGGAAAAGAATTCCCACCCTCAATAGCTGGAAGTGGAATTGCTGAATGATAAGGTAATTCTATTTTTAAGTTTTTGAGGAGCAGCCGTACTGTTTTCCAGAGCGGCTACTCCATTTTATATTTTCACCAGCAAGGCACAAGAATTACAACTTCTCCATATCCTCACCAACAATTGTTATTTTCTGTTTCATTTTATTTTGTTTTCTGGTAGCCATCCTAATGGCTGTGAGATAGTATCTCAAAGTAATTTTGATTTTTATTGATTTTGTCTTGGCAACTTTTCAAGTACTTATTGGCCATTTGTATATATTCTTTGGAGAAAAATCTATTCAAATCATGTCCATTTTTAAAATTTTACTTTTTGTTGAGTTGGGGAGTTCTTTATATATTCTGATCAGGTATATGCTTATGATTTTTATCAGGTATATGATTTGCAAACATTATCTCCCATTCTGTGGTTGGCTTTTCATTCTGTTGTGTCCTTTGATGCAGAAATCAAATTTATTTTTTAAAAATTGTCTTGGTAATGTGGATAAACACTGTAATTTCATGATAACTATCATTCAACCGTACCCACCAGGGAGTTTGGGCACTTCCCCTAATTTTAGTACTTCAGGCTGTAACCCCTGGAGAAATGGGCCTTTGTCATCACCTGCCTCACATCCTACCTTTGCCCAATTTATAATGTGGGAGGAAAAATCCTGCTGATTGACTCCTACTTCAAGACTTTTTTTTTTTTGAGCTATCGGTTAAGGCAACCTGTCAGAGGAAACTAGATGCCAAGGCCTTCAGTCTTTCATGAGCACTGACTCTAGTCACTCTGCTTTTTCTGATGCTCCTTTCTCAGCTTGGCTTGACGGCCACTTCTGCTCACTGCTACTTACTGACTTCTGCTTTAACTCTGGTAATGCATTGCTTAATTTATGTGTCCTGACCATACAACAGATTATACCTGACACTGTGTCTGTCACTTGTCTCACAACTGTCTGATATATTAAAGTCTACTTTAGAGTTCAAAGTTCTGCTTAGGAATATTTCCTCATGTATAAGTGAGGACCATCATAATAATGCTTTTTTTCTTGGAGTTTTGTTGCTGTTATTAAGATTCATGGATTTAATGTATGTAAAGCCTTTAGAAACTTGCTATTGAAAAGCATGAATGTTTACTACTGCTGATGCTTCTAAAACACAATCCATGTTATATCCTCCCAAATTAGCTGCCTCTTTGGAGGGCTGCATCACTAATTAGTTAGCTATTGTGTTCCTAGTATGATTATTTAGCATCTTCATTGGCCTTGGGCTGCTTAGCTCTGGTACTAGTCTTCTTATTACTTAAAAAAAGGCATGAAAATCCCAACCAAGAAATCCCACTTGATTCACCTTTTGTTATATGTATAATTTATTTCTGGTTGGATGCTATCTTAATTGATATAAGAAACAAAGTGAAACTTCAATAATAGATAGGTGTCTACACCGAATGTGGAACTTTTGTGACAAATGCATACAGAAAGCAGCTTAGTCTACAAGATCCGGCAGTCTCTTACTTCCAACTTCTGCCCATGATCAAAGATACTTGAATGTATGGTGATGTTTCTGGATCAATTTATCCACCCAGAGGAAAGTGAACATATGGAACAGACTAAACCAATGCCTAGACTCTACTAATAGGGGATTAGTGGCTTATTCTCCTTAAAATTAAGAAGCAGCCTGGGTCAGCCCAAGTGTGCTTAGCTAAGAGAAGGCAAGAGGTAGAAGGGGATTCCTCACACCTGGAATCGGAGCTTACTCACTGACTGCTTACATAATATCCTGAGGTTTGACAAATATGATTGACAACCCCTCTGTCTTTAGAGAGGCCCTAATCCAGAAGGCAGCCAAAATTACAGAAATTTGGACAGAAATTTCTTTCCTCCATGGACAGAATTAAACTCCCCCCACCCAAGCAACAACAACAACAACAACAACAACAACAACAACAACAACAAAATCAATTGAAAAGGTAGCTCTCCCCTTCAAAAAACAACAGTGAAAAAGCAAACAATGGAGAAAAAAATTAGTGAAGACCATAGTTCTTCAGAGTCCAGTTAGCATCATAATAGCACCTCATATCACATTTAATCTTTTTTTGTTTTTTAAATATAAAGGTTCCCTAACATTTTTCAACTCAAAGTGGTTTCTTGTATAAATCCATTTTTTTTTTCATATTGTACTTATCTGTCAAGGTTAACACAATGTAGAGAAACTATACTTTCCTATATATTACATTCAGCTTCAGTACAAAAAATGGGGCAGAGATGAATTTGAAATGATTCCGGTGGTGTATGATTCACATTTAAAAGTCAGACCAAGAACAATGCAAATTTCTCATCATACAATTGAGTTAATTGGAAAAGTGTGTTTCATTATTCTCTCTATGGTAAGCAGCTTTAATGTTATGATCATACTCAATGCCAGGATTTTGGACTCTGACAGGAATTAATAATTTTTTTCTGTTGGATCAACACTTATGAAGTATATCTAAGTAATTGGTATTTTTTATAATTTGATAAGGCAGTCAGGGGAAAGAGGGAAGTAAGGGAGGAGATGGCTACTAGCTACCAAAGCTTCTAGAACATATCTGAGTTCTCAAGCTGTTTTCTTTGTGGTTGTGATGAGGGAGCATGTGGCAGGTTAAGGACAAAGTGCAAGCTAGCACACCCCACCCCCAGGCACTCCTGGCTGCCCAAAAACAAAGGAAAGGAAAGAAACAAATGGCCAACTGATAGAGATCACAGTCATCAGGACATGGGGCTCCATCAGTTTGCAAATATCTTAGTAAATTACAAGAAAAAGGCAATCTTATCCATAGCCTAATCTGCAGAAACCTGTAGACTCAGTTTCCTGGAGCCCCAACATCACCCCTCCATAGTGATATGGGGAAGGAAGGCAAGAAGGAAATGGCAGGTAAAATTAAATTTCCTCATAACCTGAAGCCCATTGACAAATACTTGAAGCAAATGCAGAGTATAACATTTCTCCAGGAACCCCCTGTCTTCATAATGTCAATGCTTTACTAGAGGGAAAACAACCTTAGCTTGACAAAAGCGAGGTCTCAGGTATCTTAGGAGTCCTCTTTATCATATTGACGTCCTCTGGATGCCTCCCTTTTGACTTTACCTTCCCAACCTCATAGTATAAAACCGGCCATTCTTCACAGCCCCAGCACTGCTCTTTCTGCCCACAGGCTTTAATAAAATCACCCGTTTGCACCAAAGATGTCTTCAAGAATTCTTTCTTGGCCGTTGGCCCTGAACCACCCCACTATCACCCCAAAACCTCATCAGCTGTGAAACTGAAAGCATAGTTCACTTCCTACCCCACATTCACTTGTCTTCCCAGATGGTCTTCCCAGAAGACCATCTGTCTTCAACATATAATCAGAGGGTGTTTCAGCCTTTTTTCCCCTCTAATGACATTACACAGTAGAGCAGTCAATCATTTTGTAATGGAAAATAGATCACAGTATGTCTGTCATCAAGACGTCTAAAATCCCAATGCTAAATACATTCCTGGTAACTATGTCCTTCCCATGGGCTGAGCACCACTCCCTATCCTCCTTATAATTGAGGTAGCAGAAAAAAATCCCAGTTTTTTGAAAAGCCTTGTTGGGACTGATACTTGGAAAAATCATGTTGGAAAAGCTGGTATTATTAAAGAAAATGATGAACCCCAGAGATTCCCTAAAACCCTGAGAGCTGCTGAGGCAAGCAAATAAACTCATGCAGTGGACTTTTGTTTGCCAACTATTTTCCCTAAATTAATCAAGGAGCGCAGACTTCAGCCTTGAGAAAGCTTGAATAGACCGCACTACACTTACTTTGCTTAAATAATCACTACAGCTTCTTTGGAATTTGGAGGTATGTTCATGGCAACTTTTCTTGCAAACAGGTAATAAATACCAAAAAAGAAGTGATTAACAAAAGAATAAATACAAATGGCCAATATAATAACATGCTTTTTTTCAATCTCACTAGTAATAAAAAACAATGGCAAGTAACCAAGGATGTCAGTGTTTGACTATTAAGCTGCAAAGATTTTAAAATAAGAATACCTGTTAATTGAGGTATAGAGAAATAAATACTCTCAGATACCACTGGATTAGTTAATATTTACAAAATCTTTTGACAACCGCTAACAACCACTCTTAAAGAATTTGTAATATTGATACAGTAATTCTACATATATTTATTTATCCCAAGGAGCTCAATGAATGCACAAAATCTGTATATAATCATTTTTAAGAGTATAAAAGTCAGTTTTACATGTCCTGATATATAGTACCAGTTATATAAGCTATGGTACTCCCCATATAATGAACCACAATGTATTTGTTTTAGTCTGCTCAGGCTGCCACAGCAAAATACCAGACTGGGTGTCTTAAACAATGGAAATTTACTTCTTCACAGTTATGAAAGCTGGAAAATCCAAAACCAAGGTGCCGAAAATTTTGTTTCCTGGCAAGGGCTCTCTTCTTGGCTTATAGATGGCTGGCTTCTCACTGTGTTCTCAAATGGCCTTTCCACAGTGAGTATACTTGTAGAGAGAGATACATCACTTTTTTTTTCTTCCTAAAAGACCATCAGCCTGATAGTATCAGAACCCCACCATATGACCTTATTTAATTTTAATTATCTATTAAAGACCTTATCTCAAAATATAGACATACTGGAGGTTAAGGCTTCAACATATGAATGCGGGGGCTGGGGGCACAATTCAGTTCATAGCAGCACTCATGGGAAACAGACACAAATTGATAAATGAAAAACTAATGGGAACTAGTCATGTCCAAGGGGAAGAAAATTGTGTATCAGGGAGTGAGGAGAATGAAAATAAATCTTAGATATTGTAAAGGTTGGTGGCTCTCCAAAGATCAACTCTGCCCAATATAAAATCTTATTCCTTAGTATTTCATTTCTATTATTATTATTATTATTATTATTATTATTATTATACTTCTGTGGTTTGGGATAAGACTGTTAAAGACAAACACTGATGGGACTTTATCAGCAGCTGGATGACCTGGAAACTTCTTTGATGTAGGAACTGGGGATAGAAGAGATTCACCTGAGAAATTCAGATTCCATACTGGCTGTGAGAAATTGCTTCAAAAAATCATTCTGTACATGAAAAGGAAGAAAAACAGCCCTTTTGCGTACATGGTAGGCAGAGGAAAAATCATGAGATCTTTCTCTTCATCTTGAAATGTGCAAGAAACATTGAGAAGTAAGGAAGGAGTTACAGTCTCATATAGAAATGATTATCATTGATTAATATGGTATATCACACTTCCATGTGTTCAGTCATTTCAAAGATTCTCATTTTTGGGGTGCTTGGGTGCCTCAGTTGGTTGAGTGTCCGACTTTGGCTCAGGTCATGATCTTTCATTTGTGGGTTTGAGCTCTGCCTTGGGGTCTGTGATGATAGCTCACAGCCTGGAGCCTGTTTTGGATTCTGTGTCTTTCTCTCTCCCTGCCCCTCCCCTGCTTGTGTTCTGTCTCTTTCTGTCTCTCAAAAAATAATATAAAATGCCAGAGATTCTCATTTTTGCTATAGTCATGACTTAATTGACTACAATTTGTCAAATGGCTCTTCAGGAGTATAATAAGTCAACATTATGTTCATTCCATGGACATTAGTACTTTATAGATGACCATGCTGCTAAATTGGTGTATCTAATCTATCTATCTATCTATCCATCTATCATCTATCTATCCATCTTCTATTATCTATATCTATTTACCCAGTTAACTTTATAATATTTAAATTATTTGTTATATAATATAATGCATACCTTTATATTGTGCTTAATATATAAAAATTGGCTGACCTTTATATTCAGTCTGTTTATTATTTTTGTATGGTTCATTAAATTTTCACTAGAGTGAAATTTTTGTAATTGTTTATTCTCAAAAAAAAAAGAAAGAAATGTTAAGCTTGATTGAGCAAATGGATTAAAGAATCGGTGTTACAACTAAAATAAAATTATTCAAATCATCATGTCTTTTTGTCAAAAGCACACATAAATTACAAATATATATAGAAAATAACTGGAAGAACATCACAAAAATATTAACAGTATTCATCTCTGTGTATCTTCTTTTGTATTTATTTTTGTTTTTTACAGTTTATTTTAAACTCACTAGAAATTGTATGTTTCATTCCCTCTTTCAAAAGGGGGAAAGAATTAATTTTTTTTTTTTTCCTATACCTGTTCTTTATACATGTTCAACCTCAACCTCATCCATGTCTGAAGGCTTCAAGAGGTAGACGTGTCAACTATCCTATATTTTTTTCTATGTCAGGAGGGGTTTTGTGTGAACCCCTTAAATAAAGCTATCAGTTACTCTGTGCTCTACCTTTGGTCACTTTATAACCATAATAACAATGTTATAATTTGGCCCTTGCAAACCACCCAAGATTGATGTCTTGCCACTCAGATATCTGTTTCAAAATAGATTACTTTCCAAACAACTGCACACTTCTTTTGCTTCTGGGTCTTTGGAAATAATGTCTCTCTGCCCAGAATTTGCACTTTTCTCTTGCATTCTGTTATATATCTTTACTCCGCAAGAGTAAAGTCAATGGTCATCTACTTTCTGTTTCTAGGAGTTTGACTTTTTTTTTAAGATTCTACATATAAATAATATCATACAGTATTTGTCTTTCTCTGTCTGGCTTATTCCATTTAGCATAATGCAGGTTGATGAGGGGTGGGAGGTGGAGGAAATGCAGAGATGTTGGTCAAAGGGTACAGACTTGCTAATATACTAGTTATGAGATAGGTAAGTTCTTTTTTTTTTAAGTTTACTTATTTACTTTGGGAGAGAAAGAGTGAGAGAGAGAGCAAGCAGGGGAGGGGCAGAGAAAGAGGGAGAGAGAGAATCCAAAGCAGGGTCTGTACCTTCAGTGCAGAGCCTGATGCAGGGCTTGAACTCATGTGCAATGAGATCATGACCTGAGCAGAAATCAAGATTCAGATGCTTATCCAACTGAGCCACCCAGGCACTCTTGAGATAGGTAAGTTCTAAGGATCTGATGTGCAGCATGGTGACCATAGTTCATAATACTCCACTGTATACTTCTAATTTAATGAAAGAGTAAATATTAAACATACACACACAAAAAGGTAATTATGTGAAATAATGGATGTGTTAATTAACTTGATGGTGGTGATCATTTCACAAAGTATACTTACAGCAAATCGTCACATTGTATACATTAATATATATACAGATTTATCAGTGAATTATGTCTCAATAAAGCTGTCAGAAAAAGTAGATAATCATCTTTTTGGGGAAGCTTTCAATATATCTTCCTCAACCTTTATTCCCACCAAAAAGCCTAGGTAATTACATGCCTTTTTATTCCTATAGCGCAAGAATATGCCACCATTCCAGCTCATGACATATTATTTTGGAATTATTTTGTTTATTTACTTGCTCATGTGCTATGCTGGAAAATGAATCACCTGAGTGAGGCATTTTGTCTTCAGAATTTGTGTCTTGTGTCCTGCTACAGTTCTTGCCATGTGAGTATATATAGAATAATAATTGATCCAGGGGCACCTGGGTGGCTTAGTCGGTTAAGCGGCCAACTTTGGCTCAGGTCATGATCTCGCGGTCTGTGAGTTCGAGCCCCGCGTCGGGCTCTGTGCTGACAGCTCAGAGCCTGGAGCCTGTTTCAGATTCTGTGTCTCCCTCTCTCTGACCCTCCCCCATTCATGCTCTGTCTCTCTCTGCCTCAAAAATAAACAAACGTTAAAAAAATTTTTTTTTGAATACTTGATCCAAAAAATGAATTACTGAATCATTCCTGAATATATAAATGTACACATACACATTTAGTATAATTTTTTCACTTAAGAAAATATGTTAACACAAATTATTCCATTATATTATGAGAAAATTGGTAGAGACAATACTGAATATACAGTTATAGATACTAGGTTTGAAGTTTCACTTCCCCTTCATCAAGCCTTGAAAATGCCTACAAACTTCACTATTTCCAGGATGTATTCTAAGGATATTCACTTAATTTTATGTTAGAGAGAAATTGTCCAACTTAAATTGTCTTCATTTGAGTCATGTTTAAAATAGATCCAATATTTCTGAATTCTGTTATATGTTTCTAAATATTCACTTAATCCTCAACAATACTCTAACACTGTTATTATCAAGTCTAGAATAATTTTGAAGGTTACATAAACTCTCTTAGAGCACCTACCGCACTAAAATAGGAATGACATATTTTTTCTGAATAGAATTAAGATAAAATTCAAGTGAAACCATTTATTTGAATTTCCTCTTTTCCATAGACAAATGTAAGAACTAAGGCACAGGTAAATTATTTAACTTGCCAGATTTCGCACAGCTACTTATCTGACTTCCAGTTTAATGTCATCCTTTTTTTATTAATTTTTTTAAGTTTATATATTTATTTTGAGAGAGAGAGAGAGAGACAGAGAGAGAGACGGGGGTGGGGGGGAGAGAATATGAATCGGATGTTGCAGAGACCGATGCAGGGCTTGAACTCACAGACCAAGAGATAATGAGCTGAGCCAAAGTCCGATGCTTAACCAACTGGGCCACTCAAGCACCCAGTTTAATGTCCTTCTTATTCAGCTACAAAATTATATGAATGAACTATAATGCGTAATACGGCAAAAGTGAAAACGAGTGTCCCTTTATTTTTCCTTTATGTGTTTTCATTGTAACACCATCTGTCTGAGAAATGCTTAGGTGGCATTTCCAATATCTGTTCCCAAAATGCCTCCTTCCTTTTGCCTTCATTTTCTTAATTGTTCATCTATACCTCTCTGACCTAAATTTCAAGAACAATAAGCCTGAAAAAGCTATTCCCATTTTCTCTATATCACTCCAACATCAAATTAAATAGAAAGTCGGTTGGAAAAAATATACCATGAAACCTACACACATTCCTTACACAGGATACCAGTTTCAACTCTTCTCTTCTGGCATCCAGGGTAATTTATTTCAAGACAACTGTCCTGATGTCTTGGTCTCCATTCTTTGTCTCTCTCTCTCTCTCTATTTCTCTTTCCATCTCTCTCTTTTTAAATTGAAAATACTCTGAGACCTTTTATTAACTGAGCTAAAATAAGTCCCCTTAGAGACCTGTTTTGCAGCTTTATAAAAGTTTGCACTTTCCCCTGAAGTGTCACAAATGTTATCAGTGGTAGCTGTGAAAAGCATATAGTGCTGTTATGTCCTGTAAAAATTATGTTCCCCAAACAATTTCCTTGCTGCAAACAAATCTCAGCAAGCGCTGTGGTTGCTGAACATGGAAATTGGAAAGCAGCTTCCCAAACCGTAACACCCATTTCTGTTCTTCCCTGTGCCAGGGAAACTCACTGCAGAGAATTAAATAAAAGAGGGAGAAGTGGGGGAAAAGAACCACCATGCATCTCCCAGTTTCTGGTTTCTGGTGACCTAATCCATCCAAGTCACATAAACAGCTGGTGGGATCTATCATGAATAACAATGATATATGTATTCTTTTCATGAAATGTACGACGGACTAGGTGTTCCTTTGGTGTCCAAGATCAGGTATTATTCCTGTTATACCAAATACCTACTTAACTCTATGGCAGATAGTGGGCTAAACCAAATGGATATTTTAATATCAAAAAGATGATATGAGTTAATTTTACAGATTTTGTTTAAGCTAATTTTAAGGATGCTATTTCTTTTTCAGTTTATTTTTTTATTTATTTTCAGAGCGAGACATAGAGAACAAGTGGGGCAGGGGCAGAGAAAGAGGGAGGCAGAGTCCCAAGCAGACTCTCTGGTGCCCATGCAAAGCCTGATGCAGGGCTGGAACTCATGAACCGTGACATCATGCCACGAGGCAAAGTCAAGAGTCGGGCACTTAACTGACTGAGCCACCCAGGTGCTCCTAAGTGTGCTCACTTCTTATTGTTACGTTCTTATCGTTCTTATTGTTATGTTTTGTTATATGCTCATTTCTTATATTATGTTCTTATTGTTATGTTGTAGTGAAAGCAGCAACAACATCTATTTCAACATCTTAGACAAACAATAGACCATATTATAAAGTTGTATGGACATTGAACCAGACCTAGAGGTGTAGAGATCCAGAGATTATTAGAAACTGAAACCAAAAGAGCTATAGCTTCGTGTCCTTTCCCTGGGTTCGGCAGCTTGTCATTTCCACTCTTCTCCTGATATCTCTTTTACATTCTTTCCCTAGACATCTTTGGTCTTTCTTCTTGAGACACATGGTAGAAGATACCAAAAGTTCAAATATACCTCAGCTCAAACTATGAACTCAGACTCTGTAGGATCTCTAAATCCCAACTACTAATAATTGAGACAAATTACCTTGCAAAAACCAAACGGTCCGATCAACCTGTCGCTGGGAAATCAAGGCATGGGAGCCCCAGCATGGCTGCCAGGGCTTATTCCAAAGGAGTGTGATATTGATCCAACACGTGTACCATGAAGATATGCCCCTGACATCATGCAAATGTTATGAGTTTAAAGTAAAAATTAATGAAACGACTTGCATTGACACATCTCTAAGAGCTGCCACTTCCTGTGCATCTCACTTTTCTTTAAGGGCCGCTTATGTACTAGAAATGTTGATTCCACCACTCCCTGAGCTTCTTGATACTTGAGCCGCTCAAGTTGAAAGTGAGACACCTTTCCTAGTAAGCAAGATTCATTCACGTTTCCTAGGCCATCTCTGCCAAAGGCCCAGGGAAACACATACATCAGCCTTGTTACTTTGCCCCATTAAGCACTTTAAAGCCTGTTGGTCTTTGGCTTTTAATCTCAAGTAATTATCACTTGGGAGTGCTGGGTACCTTAGGACACCAGTCTTAATTAGTCATTTAGAGGGCAATTCCCTGCAGCTAATGAAAAATGAGAAGGGAGCCAACTGAGGAATAGAAATATTTAAGGCAGTGCCTTTATTTTCACATATCACAGTTGTGAAAGACCAAGTGACAGATTTTTGGTCTTCTTTGAAATACCTAGCATTTGATTTACTCAAATTGAAATTGAACAGCCAATCAACTCAATAATGAGTGGATGTGTTAATATCAAAGCCTAGAAAATGAGCAAGGATTGAAAAATTCCATTTATATCTACACTATTCTTAACAATATTCTTAAAACTGGTAAGTGGTCAATCTGATAGCTGACATCAAGAAATATCATCATTGGAGACAATGTGGCCAACAAGTTGTATTGGGTATAGGAATAAGCAGGTAAATAAAAATCCAATTTTTCTGAGCTGTCAGGCTAGCCGAGTTCTGTTGCAGTAACAATAAACTCCCTATAGCTCAAAGCCTTAACACGGAAGATTTTTATTTCTTGTTCAGTGGCAGTCATTCAAGTGGTTCTTCTCCAAAGGGTAATGCATTGGCCCAGTGAGCTTGTATTTTATCATGAACTCACCTGAATTGCACAGCTCTAAGATTACGATGGAAGGGGAAGAGTTTTGCATGTATAATTTGTAAGGCCAGGAGTAGGAGTGGTTTACAGTTACCTCCTTCTGCCTATAACTGATCAGAACCCAGTCATATGCCCTATGACCTAAGTGCAGGGAAGGAGTCTCGCACACCCAGGAAGAGGGAAACAGTGTCATCTTGGCCTCACCAATCAATTGAAGAGACACAAATAATATTTTTCAGGAAGCTAGGCAGGGTATTAATTTTTAACATTTACACACGGGTTCTTAAGCTGGTAGATTTTGGAATTTAATATCCACTTTTGAAAAAGAAAAGAAGCATATATTAGAAAGATAGCTGGAACGTCAGCTCCACGAGATCAAGATTCATATCTCTCTTATTCATCACAGAAACCCTAGTATTTAAAATACTGTCTGGTACATGATGCCTAACAAATATTTCATAAGTGGATGAAGATATAAGATAGACACCAGGTTCCTCTTATATGGTATTTTGTTATTTGATTCTTATAGTTGACTTTCAGTATTTTGGAGGAATGCGATTTTATAAAGCTAATTTTTTAACTTTTTTTCATTCACTGCAAAAAAATAAATACAATTTTGCTCATTGAATACCTACTTTACTAAGAAAGAAATAATTAATACACACACCCTCACACACTGAGTGTTTTATATATGCTATTACACTGTTCTGGGTAGTGAACAATACAGACAGAGAATTTTCTGTCATGGGGAGTATACTGTAATGTCAACACAGATAAATAAAATAAATTGTAAATATGCTAGTAAATGTATTTTTTTAAATTTTTTTAAATGTTTATTTATTTTTGACCGAGAGAGACAGAGCATGAGTGGGGGAGGGGCAGAGAGAGAGGGAGACACAGAATCTGAAGCAGGCTCCAGGCTCTGAGCTGTCAGCACAGGGCCTGACACAGGGCTCAAACTCACAGACTGTGAGATCATGACCTGAGCTGAAGTCGGACGCCCAACCGACTGAGCCACCCAGGCTCCCCAAATGTATTTTGTTTTAAATGTGTTAGCGGATGTATTGTATGGTCATCCTACAAAATCTGGAGGAATCTCTCCTCAAAGTGTGGTTGAGATGTTGAGACTGGTGTTGTCACACATATATGAAAAAGGGTATGAAAAGGTCTGTCACATGACTGAGGTCTCTGTGGGGAGGTGAGCACAGCAGGACTCTCAAGCAGGGTCTGCAATGGCTAGAGAGAGTAAGGAAAGGATCCTAGTCCGGGCTTTTACTAGGGTTAGTGGACCAGGCTAGGTGAGAGTTTCCATTATGCGGGCAGGGACTTGCAGGGTTTGAATTTCCTGCCACTGTCAACAAAGAGGACCTAGGCTTTTAGATCAGCTTGGCTAGATGGGGGGGTTGGGGGGGGGGTAGAAGGGAAAAATGGAGGTGGTGAGGTTTTCAAGCTGTCAGCAGTCAAGCCTCCAAAGATGAGGTCAGACTTCTCATTACATTTGTGCTATATTGTGGCATGTACTAAGGAGAAAAATGTAGGAAGGCAGGGTACTCAGTCGTTTTGACAAGGCTGCCATTTAGATAGACTAGAGAAGTTCTCACTAGTTTCTTGTAAGTGCCAGTTCCTAGCTTCCTGCCCACCACAGCCCTGCGTTCTCCACATGAAGCCATCAGAAATTACTGAAGTGGTTTTTCAGGGACCAATTAAATGTTGTTGTGGACTGTAAAGTAATTGGGAATGATTGTAGAGCTCTTTCACTGCAACTATGGAATTCACTTTTTCAAGACACCGGATTTCTTAAGAAGTGCAATTTTTTTAAGCTTATTTATTTATTTTGAAAAAAAAAAAAAAAGAGTCAACATGGGTGTGGGAGGAGCACAGGGAGAGAGAGAATCCCAAGGAGGCTCTGTGCTGTCAGCGCAGAGCCCGATGTGGGGTTTGATCTCACGAACTGTGAGATCATGACCGAGCCTAAATCAATATTTTCAGATGCTTAGCCGACTGAGCCACCCAGGTGCCCCAAGAAATCCTATTTTTGAGAACCTTCTAGAGTTTTCTAAAAGAAACAGTCTTGATGGCTTTCCCTAAGTTGACCTACAGTTGTTTCTGACTAGGCACTGAAGTTACCCATATCCCCAGAATACTGACTTGCTCCAAGGTTAATTCCTATCTCCTTCTGCATATCTTCTCAAAGAAATACACCTTTTCATAGTTCTGTGAGTACCCAACACAAGCATATAGAGCAGGGCTCAGCTATCAGTCTGCAGGGATGGGCTGCATATGTAAACTGAGGACCAACAATCTTCCTAGGTATTATGATTCTACTAAATTAGTTCGTAATCATTCATCAGCAAACTAATAAAAAAAAGAAACACATAGTTCACATTGTATGTCAACTGTATTCATTTTCCATTATTGCTGCAATAAATTGTCACACATTTTAAAGCTAAAAAACCCATAAATTTATTATATTATAGTTCTGGAGGTCAGATGTTCCAAGTGGGCTGGCAAGATTGTACTGCCTTTTGAAAACTTTAGGAGAGAATCCATATCCTTACTCCCTTGCCATTACAGGGACGAAGACTTTGATTCCTCACTAGTTGTCAGCTAAGGAATACTCTCAGTTTCTAGAGCCTGCCCACATTCCTTGGTTGATGGCCCCTTTCCTCCACCATGAAGCCAGCAAAGGTGAATTGAATCCCTCTTGACCTTGGGTCTCTCCTGCCTTTCCTTCATTGTCACATCTCTCTGACCACAGCAGGGAAAGGGTCTCTGTTTTTAAGAGCTTTTGTGGTCATACTGGGCCCATTTGGAAAAGATTATCCATGATAATCTTCCCATCTCAAGTCTATAAATTAATCACATCTTAAGAGTCCCCTTTGCT
This sequence comes from Panthera tigris, assembly GCF_018350195.1. Lineage (NCBI taxonomy): Eukaryota > Metazoa > Chordata > Mammalia > Carnivora > Felidae > Panthera > Panthera tigris. Next base: position 120,214,094 of record NC_056667.1, read on the forward strand.
TTGGGAGGCATGGGTGGCTCAGTCAGTTAAGCCTCTGACTCTTGATTTTAGCTCAGGTCATGATCTCACAGGTTTGAGAGTTTAAGCCCCACATCAGGCTCTGCACTGATAGTGCTTGGGATTCTCTCTCTCTCCCTTTTTCTTTGCCCCTCCCCTGCTCACTCTCTATCCCTCTCTCTCTCTAAATGAACAAACATTGGAAAAAAAAAAAAACTAAGGGGCGCCTGGGTGGCTTGGTCGGTTAAGCGTCCGACTTCGGCTCAGGTCATGATCTCACGGTCCGTGAGTTCGAGCCCCACGTCGGGCTGTGTGCTGACAGCTCAGAGCCTGGAGCCTGTTTCAGATTCTGTGTCTCCCTCTCTCTCTGCTCCTCCCCTGTTCATGCTCTGTCTCTCTCTGTCTCAAAAATAAATAAACGTTAAAAAAAATTAAAAAAAAAAAACTAAACAAAAAAAATGTCACCTTTGCTACGCAAGGTATTCACAGATTTGGGGGATTAGTGTGTGTGACGATTTTGTGGAGCATCATCCTGTCCTACCACCTCAGCCCAAGTCCAGCCCAACTGTACAGATGCTGTAAAGCCTTCCTCCACAATAACTTATCAGGCACTTTGCCATTTATTATTATTGTTATTTGGAACATTCATAATTAACTTTTGAAACAAAAATGATGATTTCTAGAAGCTATACTAGGAAAGAAACTGAGATGGAATCTGTGGTGATATATTTGATAACATACCAGATTTCTGGATGGAAACTGATTAAATAATCATGATTTACCAAATGTGCTATATTTAGATAATTCAAAATCGTATCTGTAAGTAAAGTTTTTTTTTTTTTTTTGCATATGCAGAAGTTGAGCTTAAGAAGTGAGTGAGCCCTTTCCATCATGACATCTTTGACTTTAAAACTGTTTTTCACAGGTGAGGCGCTTATAAGGATAGTAGTCTTCACTTACATTTATATTATTATTTATGCTTCAAAACCTGGACACATATATTCTCTCCCTCTATAAAAAGGAGATGTATGTTAGGCAAGAACAATTATCTTCTTAAAGCATGTCAAAGATTCTAAATAATTCTCTGAGAATGCAGAATGACTTAATGACTGAGTGAACTTCACAGCAGTAAGAGCTAAACTTACACAGTGCTTCACCGCACACCAGGCCCTGCGTTAATGGTTTTAACCATATAAGCTGATTTTAATTCAAAGCAGGTGTCATTTTATTTATCCACTCTATCTGTGAAAGACCTGAGGCAGACAGATATTAAATAACTTTCCTCAGACAGTGCTGCTAGGAGGAAGCACAGCTAGAATTTGAACTCTGGCAGTATGATCTCTTCACTGGTTTGCTGTATGCCTATTCCTAGCCAGATTTTTATTCCAGGGAGCTTCTGGCAACACCCTTGCATGATTTCTTTTATCCTCCTGTAGACACGTAACAAGGAAAATGTATGTATCACTCAACCAATAGCCTTCAGCTTCTCTCCAGATTGCTGTTGTATGGGGGCAGGGGGAACTTGTGAGACTCTATCTTATCACACTGGTTACATCTCTTACCTTTCTCCTAGCACTTAACATCTTCATTTGAGTTTCTCAGAATGGAGATGTGAAGTACCTGTAAGAACAATATACATGGGACTCTGTAACCACTGTGGATTGACTGACAACAAATCTTTAAGGGCCATATGGTGGTAAAATCCTTCCAAGTATACACAAACTGTAAAAACAGATTTAGGAGTATATTCCTCCATCAATATGCCAGCCTTGACATGAATAACTGCCATTAGCATTGAAAAGAATTTCCAGGTTGAATCTCCCAGGAGAAAAGATCCAAACCCTGTCATCTATCTCACAGACATACTAAATTATTTCTTATGGAGCATGTGGAATTGCCCAAATCAAACACCCAAATGGAGGCAGTAGAGTTTTAGTGGTGATGTTTCTTAAGGGGGGCGGAAGCTCGTCATAACCATTTAACAAATTAATGGTCCAATATAACCAGAATCTATTCCTTCCCTATAAACTAGGATAGTGTCAATTATTCCCTCAGTTGCATGCAAAGTAGCTGGAGGACATCCGAGTACAAAATCCGGATCATCGTGGTGATGTTTTAAGACTTATCAGATGCCACAAGTGAGAAGCCTCTTATTTTGTAGAGTATGTGGTTTTATTGTTCATACCTTTCCCAAATAAAGAATGGTAAACCTGGCATTAGTCCTTGTCTCTGCTATTTCTCTTGTAGTCTGCTTGACATGAATAAGATCCCGTTAAAGCCAGACAGGCTGCTGACACATTTGCAGTACAGATGCAGTCCCCATGAAAATAGGGTGGCTTTCAGAATTCTTTTCATGAATTTGATGTTTTCCATGAAAGGGCAGTTGCTAAAAATATGGAAGCTTTGTAAAAAATAAATCCATAAAATTGACAGAATGCAATTCAAGCAGGATTGGTGAATATGAGAGAAAATTATTTGTCTCTGAGATCCCTGTTGCCTTCTAATCTGATTATATAGTTTTAATTTTTTCTTATTTCCTTTTTTTTTCTATTCATTGTGATGTTGGTAATTATATCCTCCCAACTGTGTGACTTGGGCTTGCCCCATGATCTCTGCATTTGACAGAGGTCTTGCATCTGTGTACAAGAATGATATTTCATGATTCATGTATTCACTGTGATTAGGAACCAGGCTCCCCTCCCATTCACATCTCCAGCATGAATTCAATTTCTAAATATTTTTATAAAGCTAAAAGTACAACTCGTATTTCACTGACTTTGTTAATTAGAAATATATCAAGATTTCACCCAAAGAATCAATTTGTAGAGGCTTCAGTGATGGGCAGTTACTGTTGGCTTCATGGCATAAGGGCCAGCACCTCCTCATTCTGCTTACTGGACATTAGGGTAACAAGACAACTGCCTCAGTGCTAAGTGTCATTTTCCCAGCTAAGGCAAGAAGACGGGGAGATGGTAGGCTAATAGTCAAGAAAGCAAAGTGTTGGGGATCCAAGGTGTCTCAGTCAGTTAAGCGTCCAACTCTTGATTTCAGCTCAAGTCATGATCTCACGGTTCATGAGTTTGGGCCCCGCATCAGGCTCTGCGCTGACAGTGCAGAGCCTGCTTGGGATGATCTCTCTCTTTCTCTCTATGCCCTTCCTCTTTCTCTCTCTCTCAAAAATAAATAAATAAATAAACATAAAAGAAAGAAAGCAAAGTGTTACCCACTTGAATCTTACAGATGACTTAAACTTTTCTTATAGGCCCAAACCAGGTGTCCTGACTACGCAGAGCTGTAAGGTAGAGTAAGAGACACAATTTTAGATTTCAGACCTCTCTAGGTAAAGGCGACAGGGGAAAAATATGTTGGAAATGGCTTTTGGGAAGCCAATCATGGTAGCTTTGTTTCTTTCAATGCTTAAGAACCCATTTAATTATGATGAGAATTTTGATGAAATAACTTCAGATTTCACTATCCATACTTTCCTTAGAGCCTTTGAGCAGATCTCATTTCCTTCTTCCAACTTCCTGAATTATTAATCTTAATTTTGTTAGCATGACTTTGTATAAAGATATACTACTTTTGTGACTGACCTCTCCACTCTGACACAGCTTGACACACATCTACACGTGGAGGATAGATTAGATTAGAGAGATTCTAGATCTCTTTCCCTTTGCAATCAGCTTTTTAAAAATGTCTTTGGAACTTTGTTCAATTCTCTATAGCACCTAAAATTGTCAATGAGCTGGGAAATACCAGTTTAAGAATTCACGTGTATCTCTTTATTATAAATTAATTATTTCTTCAACCAAGATATCTCCAGGTTTGTTTTACTTCCTTATCCACTAAATAAGGGAATTCAGTATTCTCAGCTGTCTTACCTGATTTATCACGAACAGGGTATTTTCTCCACTTATCTGATTAACTTCTAATTTTATTGTGGTATAGTGAGTTCCATAGCTTGGTGGTCATAACAATGCTTCTTTCTTCCCCTTCTACCCCCCTGCCCCCCAAAGGGAAAAAGCTGTCCGTGTCCTGACGCTTGGAACCTAAATATGTTGTCTTACATGGCAAAAGGGACTTTGCAGATGTGATTAAGGACTTTGGGATGAGGAAATGATTGCGGATTATCTCCGTGAGCTCAACCTAATGATGTGCACTCTTAAAAGCAGATAAAGTTTCTCAGCTGTAGTTGGAGATATGAGGACTAAGAGGATTCACGAGATTGCAATATTGCTGGCCGTGAAGACGGTGGCAGAAGGGGGCCATGAGTCAAGGAGTGTCAGTTGCATCTAGAAGCTGGAAAAGACAAGGAAATAGCTTGTACCCTAGAGGCGCCAGAAGAGAATGCTGCCCTGCTGACACTTCGATTTTTACCTTGGTGGAACCCATATTGGACATCTGACCAATTTTGTTGTTTTAAAACTTTAAGTTTGTGAAAATATGTTATAGCAGCAATAGAAAACTTATTTGTACCTGAAAAAGGAGTCTTGCTATAATGCATACCTACATATATGCAGAAATGGCTTGGGAATGGGGCATTGGGCAGAGCCTGGAAGAATTTTGGGAAGCATGATAGATTCCCTTGAACAGATTACTAACAGCAATGTGGATGTTAAAGGTTTTGGCAGTGAGGGCTCAGAGGAAGTGGGAAGCATGGTGGAACATAAGTCGTCTTAGAGAATTCCCAAATTCCTGGGAACAGACTCTTAATAGAACTACGGGCCTTTACAATCGTGCTGTTGACAGCTCAGACGGAAATGAGGGAACTATTACTGGAAAGTGAAGGAAAGAAATCCTTGTTAGAGAGTGGCAATGAGCCTAGTGCAATTGTGTCCTGCAGTTCGGTGGAAAGCAGAACTTGTAAATGATGAGGCTGGACATTAGCTGAGGTGGTTTCCAAGTAAAATGTTAGAGATGTGGTTTGATTTCCTCTCACTGATTATAGTGAGCTAAAAGAGGAGAGAGGTAAATTAGGGAAGAACTGTTAAAGAAAGAGGAACTAGGATTTGATGATTTTGGAAATGGCAAGAGCTGCTAAAATGAAGACATATCCCATCAGAAAAGCACATTCTCAAGAAAATACTGCAGTGTGGTTACACAACCTTTTGCTAACATCTCAGAAAGATGAGAAGACCAGACTATTCCATCACACAGACTCTGGGGAGAGGTTATGGCTGTGCCTCTCAGATCTGACCAGTCATATCACAGAGCATCTCAGAAACATAAAGGCATGTTCCTTCAGCCATCTCAGTAAAAACCAAACACAGAGAAAGGATTTTCTAGGAAAGATCTGGAGATAAGCTTCTTGTTAATGGAGTGAATCCCCATGAGCACACACAGGAAACCCACATGGTTCGTGAAAATTTTATATAGCAGGACCTCTGCCAGCTTGGACTGAAAGGGGCAGAAAGAGTACAAAATAAAAGACCCCCAAAAATTCTTGGCAGGAAACAGACTGATAAAACTATGCACTGCAAACACACATATGCTATATTCCCTGAGAAAGGAAGGATGATGCTGAGGGCAGAGCTGCTGTGAGGCCAGAGGGTAGAGTCATGAGCCAGACAGGATTACTTCCACACACTGAAAGCAAAAGGAGTTCATCTGGCTGGATTTCCAAATCACTTGATACAGGAGATTTCTTTTTCCCTTTCATATTCTTCATTCTGATGCCAAATTGTCTATGACTGTTTTCCTACATGCCTGTTTCACTATTATATTTTGGAAGCCAATGACTTGTTTCCTAAGTTTTGCATGTCCACAGATGGAGAGAAATTGTGTCCCAGAATGAATTAATTGTGTCCCACAATGAAGAAATTGTGTCCCAGTATCTCATCTACACTTAATTTAGATAATATTTGGGACTTCTGATCTGATATAAATGACAATTTGGATTTAGAGTTGAAGACTTTTGGAGACCTTGGGATAGGGTGAAAGTCTTTTGTGTGTGAGACAGATGTAAACTTTAGAGGTCAGGAGGCAGACTGTAGTTGGTCAGAATAACCTCTCCCCCAAAGATGTTCATGCCCTAATCACTGGAACCAGTTTCCTTACGTGGTAAGGAGTATTCAACCTGTGCAGGACATAATCCCAAATTACTCAGTATACAAAGAACCATGACAATTTTAACTTTCATGAGAAAAGATAATAAACACCATTGCCAACACCAAGATGACTCAGGGATTGGAATTATCTAATAAAGTCTTTAAGACAGTTATTGTAAAAATGCTCTATGAATCATGCATATCCTTGAAAAAGAAGTGTTAAAATAGAAAGTCTCAGAAAAAAGAATATAAAAAGAAATAAATGAAACTGTAGAAATTGTAATTATGTAATATGAACAAGAGGGGGAAAAATACAGGGCACCTGAGTGACTCGGTTGAGCGTCTGACTCTTGATTTCAGCTCAGGTCATGATCCCAGGGTTGTGGGACTGAGCCCTGTCAGGCTTCATGCTGAGCATACAGTCTGCTTAACATTTTCTTTTCCTCTCTCTGTCCCTCCCTCTTTCACTCTATTTCTCTCTCTCTCTCTGTCTCTTGAGAGGAAAAACATATTAAAAACAAAAAATTAAAAAAAAAAACAAATGAATACACTGAGGAATGTGTAGGAATGCAGTAAGATTTCCCACAAAAATGTTTAACATTTGTGCTATCAGAATTCCAGAAAGAAGACAAAGAGAGTAGGGCTGAAGAACACATTTGAAGAAATGATGACTGAAAACTTCCCACATTTTTCACAAGACATAAACCTACAAATTCAAGAACCTAACCCAGAAAGACACATTTGAAAAAACCAGTGAGAACAAAAGACAAAGTATCTCAAAAGCAGCCTGAGAAAATGATGCATGCCTGTAGAGAAACAAGTAGGCAAATAACTATGGAATTTTCATGACTAATCACTGGGTTCAGAAGGAAATGGCAAAATATGTTTTAAAGTGCTAAAAGAAACTTGGAGTCCATGTCTAATAATCATATTCTTTAGGAATAAAGGTAAAATAAAGACACTTAATTAAAGGGAGATTAACAGAATTGGTTGATTACTGAGGGAAAAACAAAAGAAACTTAGAACATTGGGAATAAAGAAAGAGAAAACCAATTTGTAAATATCTGGGTAAATACCACTCTATTCTTTTCTTAATGTTATTTAAAATGCGTTTGGCAGGGGGCACCTGGGTGGCTCAGTCGGTTAAGCATCTAAGCATCAGAATTCGGCTCAGGTCATGATCTCACAGTTTGTGAGTTCGAGCCCCTGTTGGGCTCTGTGCTGAAAGCTCGAAGCCTGGAGCCTGCTTTGGATTCTGTGTCTCCCTCTCTCTCTGCCCCTCCCCTGCTCATGCTCTGTCTCTCTCTGTCTCAAAAAAAAAAAAAACAAAAAACAAAAAACAACAACAACAACAACAAAAAACATTTAAAAAAATTTTAAAAAATAAAAAATAAAAAATAAAATACGTTTGGCAGTTTAAAATACATTTGGGAGTATAACCTTGTCAGATGAGGTTTTCACCAGGTTTAGGTATAACATATAAGACAACTACTATTAGCATAAGGGGGGGGTGAAGCAAGGAGACCTCTGTGATGGCAGTAACTCTACATTCCAAAAGACATCACAAATCACTGATTCTGAATAGACAGGAAAAAGTTATGTATGGATAAATATTTTACCTAGTTACAAACATAAATAATCACATTTAATGTAAACAGTCTAGGGGATTCTCGGTGGCTCAGTCGGTTAAGTGCCAGATCTTGGTCTCTGCTCAGGTCATGATCTCACAGTTCATGAGTTTGAGCCCCACATGGGGCCTCTGTGTTGACAGCGTGGAGCCTGCTTGGGATTCTCTTTCTCTACCTCTCTCTCTCTGCCCCTCCCCCACTCATGCTCGCTCTCTCTTTCTCTCTCTCTCTTAACATAAATAATAAATACAACTTAAAAATGTAAATAGTCTAAACTTACTAATTAAAAGAGATTTTCAGATTGCATACAAAAACGTGATCCAACTGTATGACGTATACAAGAAATTCACTTCAAAAATGTTATATGTAAGACAAAAATAAGAGTATAGAAAAAGATATGTGAGACAAAGATGAAACAAAAGAAGTTGGAGTGGCTATATTAAAACCAAACACAACAAATTACCAGGGAAAATAGATGTTACCTATTGATTAAAGTGATGGTTCACCAAGAAAACTTAAAAACTCAAGATCTGTATGTACCTTAGAGCAGAGCTTCAAACTGCATGAACCAACAACTAACAGAACTGATAGGAGATAGAAAAATCAACGATCATGGTGGATATTGTTCAGTGTTCCTTTCTCAGTGATACTTAGAACTAGTAGACAGAAAATCAGCAGGAACATAGGAGAACTAAAGAATGCCACAAACCAACTAGATCTAATTGATATTCATAGGCACTTCACCCAAACACACTTGGAAGTGCTGACCACGATTGATTACACCCTGTGCCATAAATCAAACCTTAACAAATCAGAAGATTTGAAATCATATCAAGTATGTTTTCATACTATATGGAATTAAACTAGCAACTTATAAGAAAAGGATACGAGGACAATTTTTCAATACTGGGGAACTGAACAATACACATCTAAGTAATCTATGGGTCGAAGAGGAAGTCTTGGTACAATTTAGACAATGTTTTGAACTGGATGAAATTGAAAAATTTGGGGATTCAGCTAAAACAGTGCTTAGAGGGAAATTTATAGCTTTTGATGCTTATATTAGCAGAGAAGGAGATTTTACAGGATTCATCTAAGCTTCCATCTAAAGAAACCAGAAAGGGAAAAGGAATACAAACCCAGATTAAGCAAGGAAAGGAAATAAGGATAAGAGCAGAAATCAACACAATTGAGAGCAGAAAAACACTAGAGAAAAGTCCCAACAAAAACCATGATCTTTGAAAAGCTGAAAGAGTTGGTAACACCCTAGAAAACTAATAAAATAAGAAGAAACTGCCAATATTAGGAATGACAGGAAGGGTCATCAAGGCCAACCTCACAGGAATTGACAGGATGTTAAGAGGATACCATAAACAACCCTACACACCCACACTTAAATGTTACAACTCAGAAGAAGCATCACAGCCCTGGTGCAGATTCTTGTCAAATAAGTCAGTGGTTTTCTTTCTGGGCATTTTGACTCTAGAGACACCTGAGTGCTACCACTTTCTAGTATATAATGGGCATAGCCCAAATCTCTCCTTTCTAAATCTGATCACGTAACCCCTCTGTTCCATATTCTTGAATTCTTTTCAGTCATTTATTAGAAAAAAAAATCTTAACATAAAAACATCTATCATGATTATTATCCCTTCTAAATGGTCAGCATCTTTCTGTTTTGACTCCTTCCTTGTTTGGACAAGCTACAGTTATTTGCTTGTACATTAATACACAATTATTTCTCACGTATGCCTACAATGCCCTTCAAGATTTGAACTGCAAACTGGAAATCCAATTCACTTTATCTCTGAAGACTTACCTTATTCCTCCAAGTTAATGTATGTGTTCTTTCCCATGTGAACCTATTGCATTTTGTTTATGCTTTCATTACTGCATATATCTTATGTTTTTGCCATTATTTGCAGGTCTGCCTTCCACTAGGATATTAAAATTTAAAAGGGGGAGTTGTGTCTCTTGAGATCTGTACCTTCACTGCCTCCCACACTGCAGCCATTCACATGCTTCAGGCGAACAGGCATATAAATGAGGAGATAGTCAAAACCTAACATACTTTTGGAAGAGCCCAAGAGCTGGTGGTCAGTTTTCAAAATGGAAAATTAGTAAGAGTTAAATATATGGATCTCTCACTCCTTAACTTTGCCAAAGTGATTGCTTGAATTTCATTTCAGAAAAAAACATTATTTGTGTAAGGTTGATCTGCTGCATTTGACCCCTAAGCTATCAACCTGACACAGAATATCATCTCCTACCACAGGTGTAATAAAATGTAGCTTCACTTGTAAAAGTATTTTGACATTATCTCCCACACATGCAATTAAGTCTTCTCCCTTCCCATTTGCTATGCCTGAGTGCACACAACATATGCTCACATGGCATTATTTTTATGGAACAGTAGATACAAAATATCATTATAACATTATTAAGCATGAAATGTCATTAAAGACAATCAGATGAAGGTAACAAAGGATTAATACCATGCAATATTGCATTTTCATTATTTCAGAGGTTGCAGCTCTCCCAGTGAGGCTGCTGTGATTCATAATTTGCTTCCAACAACCTGTTTTAACAGTAACTTGCTCCACTGGTAACATCTTCCAAAAGAGACCCTCCCTGTTGACATCTGGCAGGTCTCTAGTCCTGCATCTTGTGCCATTTTGGTTCTATATCCTTATGCTCAGTGATGAACACGTTAGGTACTGGCAGCCACCTCCTTACGTTGTAAATGGGTTTATGTCACAATTGGTTTTAAAGAGGAGACATAACTTTTTGAATTAGGGGCTTTGGTCTGTTCCATTAGGTAATGCAATGTGACAAAGTGACTCATCTGGATGACAGACTATCCATTTTGAAGAAGGGAAAATCAGAAGTGACATTACATTCTGGTATTCATTTTTTCCTTTGCTTACTCACCTAGAAATTAAACTAGTTAAATTAGCTCAAATGATGGGAATGTGTCTTCTCTGTAAATGCATCTCTTTTGAAATAGAAAAAACAATAGGTGTCTTGGGCAGACTTTCATTTCTCCAAAGGGCAGTGGAGTCATTCCCTTTGTGTGATTTTCCTACAGAGAACCAGCTCTTCTCTGCAGGAACGTGCCTCTCTGTTAAAAGGTCGGCCTGCCTTGAATCAGGTCATTCTGGGAGACCCCAGACATGCCTTCACTGACCTATCTCCATGCAGAGGGAACCACGTTAGTCAGCCTGCTGTCCCCAGGGCTTTCAGCAGAGTGACAGCTCATGGAGAGAGGTCACAGAGAGTAAAGGTGGCTGCTTGCTCACAGGCTGAGGAGATTGCTGCTCAAGTTGAGGCACACTGCAAGGAAAGTATCCGTGGGTTTCAGAATTGCAAATGTATCAGGCTTACAAAGGAATAGGTGGAGTCCAGGGTCGGGAGTAAAGAATGTCTTCAGGGAATGGAAAAGGCACCCAGAGGTCATCTTATCCAGGTAGGTCCACACTGCTGTCACTGTCAACATGCAAGGGCCTGACATTCCTGATGAGGGCAGATAGTGAGGAAGCAAGGTACCACTTCCGTGAGTCAATCACCCAGGCTTCTCTGGTCAGCCACATCTGTGGCCATCTGGACGCTGTTCAAGAGCTTCAGTTCATTATTCCGCTTTTTCAGTAGCCTTCCAAGTCGGGCCAGAATTTACACAAGACTACAAATTGCTTATTGGCTAATGTTTCTACGTTTGACTCACATATGAAAACGTGGCTTTTTAATCATTACTTATCATGTTTCATCTGTGCTCTGCTGACAGGTTCCATTCTTATTCCTGTCCAGCCAGGCATGGAGTTGAGAAAACAAAGGTTCTCTATGATTATCTTTCGGCCTTATTTAGATTCTTCTTTCTCCAGACTGCCACAGCACAGCTCTTCTCCTCACAGATGCCCAGAGCCCTTCCAGAGGGACACTGGGTCCAGTTTTCCTACAGAGCTACACACACAGGCTTTAACCAGTGGCTCAATCCAGCACACATGATTTTCCCCACACTTTTCCCTGAGGAAGACAGAAGCCCATTCCTTTCCTGTTTCCGTCTCTTACAAAGTCAGCATCAATGGAAGTGGTATCAAGTCACTTGGCTGTATTTTTCAAGTTAAAGGGAGTGTTTCTGAGAACTTTCCTGAAGGGGGAACCTACATAAGTTCCTTGAATTTAATTGCAGCAAAAGCCAAAACTAAAGCAACAGTGTGAAACAACATTGTCCTATAAAATTAGAAAAAAAATAGAGAAATATGTAATACGGGTGAAGACATTACAAAATGGGTACTTACTCCTAGGGAAAATATTAACTTTTATTTAAAAAAACTAATTTGGAAAAGTCTGTTAAAAGCGAAAACCTATATGCCCTTGACCTGCATTAAAAAAGAAAACAACTAAATAATAGAAAATCAAACATAGGTCTTTAAAAGTATATGTGAACAAAAATGAACTATTGGGACCCCATCAAGATCAAAAGCTTCTGCACAGTGAAGAAAACATGAGAAAAACAAAAAGGCAACAAACGGAATGGGAGAAGATATTTGCAAATGACATATCACATAAAGGGTTAGTATCCAAAATCCATAAAGAACTTATCAAACTCAACACCCAAAAAATAAATAATCCAGTGAAGAAATGGGCAAAAAACATGAATAGACACTTTTCCAAAGAAGACATCTAGATGGATAACAGACACATTAAAAAAATGCTCAACATCACTCATCATCAAGGAAATATAAATTAAAACCACAATGAGATACCACCTCACACCAGTCAGAATGACTAACATTAACAACTCAGGCAACAACAGATGTTGGCGAGGATGCAGAGAAAGGGGATCTCTTTTGCATTGCTGGTGGGAATGCAAACTGGCACAGCCACTCTGGAAAACGGTGTGGAGGTTCCTCAAAAAATTAAAAATATAAGTACCTTATGACCCAGCAATTGCACTACTAGGTATATATCCAAGGAATAAAGGTGTGCTGTTTTGAAGGGGCACATGCACCCCAATGTTTATAGCAGTGCTGTCAACAATAGCCGAAGTATGGAAACAGCCCAAATGTCCATCGACAGATGAATGGATAAAGAAGATGTGGCATATATATACAATGGAGTATCACTTGGCAATCAAAAAGAATGAAATCTTGCCATTTGCGACAATGTGAATGGAACTAGAAGGTATTATGATAAGAGAAATAAGTCAGAGTAAGACAAATATCATATGATTTCACTCATATGGAGAACTTAAAATCCAAAACACATGAATACAAGGGAAGGCAAGCAAAAATAATATAAAAACAGGGAGGGGGACAAAACATAAGAGACAAATACAGAGAACAAATTGAGTATTGCTGGAGGGATGGGCTAAATGGGTAAGGGGCATTAAGGAGGACACTTGGGATGAACCCTGGGTGTTACACATAGGAGATAAATCACTGGAATCTACTCATGAAAACACTATTGCACTGTATGCTAACTAACTTGGATGTACATTAAAAATAAACACATACATAAATAAATAAATGTGAACAAATTTTCACTGTAGCCTGATTTATATTGGCAAAGCACTGGAGTAAACCTGAATATCTATTTACAGTAAAAGAGTAAAATAAGTTGTATTAAATCCAAATCCTAAAATATTAAAAAGTACGTGATAAAGCATCATTGGAAAATCTGATAACCTGGAGGGATTTCCATAGGTGATGCTAATTTAGAAAAGCAAGTCGCAATACAATGTGTATAAAACTTTCCCAATTAAAACAAAAAACAAAACAAAACAAAACAAAACAAAACACCCTTCTCTGTGTGTATACATATTATATATCAGGCTGTATGCCTTTCATTTTAGGAGATAGACAAGTGATGGATGGAATAAGTCATACTTTCTGCATTATTTCACTGGTTTTACTGATCATGTGCAACTTAAAATTTAAACATGTATTTAACTTCTTTAAAAAATGGAGGAGTTTGGGCAAGATAGTCAAGATTCTTAATACCTCACATTGTATCCTCATGATAGTAGCTGATTTCCTAAGGTTCCATCTCATACGGACAGATATTTGCTATTATCCTTTGACTAGAGAAGAGAAACTTAGATAAGTGTTATTTTACTGAACAAATTTATTCAAGTTACTGGGACTTACAAACTAAAAACAAAAGAAACTCATGATGAAGGGTGTCTTGCAGTGAAAGGAGCATGAATTTGGGGTGGAAGCTGGGACCCTGGTTCATTTTAAGTGATGAAGGTTAAGGAGAAGGGTACATAAAGAGAACGTATGAGATGAATATGGGTTAACAATGAACACACGGCTTCATTTACCATCTGGCATCATCATGACTCTTAGACCAAAAGTAATTGTTATTCTTATGTGCCATTATCTTGTATATTATTTTGCTACCAGGTAATATACGTAAGAACATTAAGTAATTTAACAAATGCAACTAATATTTACTGAGTGCCTACTACATGCCAGTCACCACTATAAGTGCTGGGATGCATTAGTGAACAAATCTGACAAAATTATATCCCTGCAAATTTCACATTAGCTTCAATTCAAATAGTCTCATCCCGCCAGATTATATAATCTACATCCTACATTTAGTAAGAAAAGTCAATTTCCAGAGCTAAAAAGGAACTCCGAGCGTATCAAAATTATTATTATTTTCAATTTATAAATAAAAGACATAGAGTTCTGGGTCTCAATCTTTATTGTACACATAACAGTGCTAGGGACTGTTATGAAAATGCCAATGGCTGAATCCCACCATAAGAAATCTGGAGTAAGACCACACACCCACATTTTATAGAGCCTCTCTGACAACTCTGTGACAAGGTATTTCAGTGTCACAATTTCATAAACGGTAGACTAGAAAGCAGCTAGAATGGTGATAGGTCATCGCTTGACTCCCTTACCCTTATCCTTCTGTACAGGGTGGCAGACGGGGAAGGTATATTTAAAATTATTCCTATGTCCACACATAGCTTATTTGCCCAAAGATGAGTACCTGCTCAACGCGGATCAGTCTAGTTGCCATCCTTCTGATTAATTTATTGATCTTCATGGAGGCATCTGACACATTCCAATAAAGAAGCTGACCTGGGCACAGAGTATTTTGTCCAAATTCTAGCCCCTTGTTTCAGCTCTTCCACGAACCCAGCTTTTTGTTTGTTTGTTTTAGGCCCCAAAGACATACAGTATTATTTTATTAAACTCACTTTTATGCCAAGTTACTTCAGTTGATTTTCTGTCTCTTGATCCAAGAGTCCTGATTAATAACCAAACAAAAGCCTCGGGCCTTGCCTAACAACTCCCAATAATACATAGCAAACATAGCAGTGACTCCAAATTCAGCATCCTTTCCCCTTTAGAGCCCTCACCCACATGTCTTAATTTGATGCCAAATAACCACCAACTCTGTGGGTCTTTGTATCTGTTCTCCACTAATCCATCCTCTTTAGTCAATATGGTTCATTAGTTATAAAGAACCAAAGTAAATTCTATCGCAGTTCCTGTGAGGATAGCCATCTAGTTCCCACTTAAAATCAGCACAAATTTGTTAGCAACACAGAAGATGAGGTTGTTCTCTAATTATGCTGGGGGTGAAGGTAAGGACTGCCAGGGTCACTGGTGTGAATAGCTGGAAGAGTGTTAGTATTTCAGTTTGGACTCTCAAATCCAAATGATGATTAAATCTTGGAGAAGAGATTTGCTATCGTTCCTCAGGGAATGCCTTTATATTGGGAGTGAGTGGTTATTCTGCTTGTTGCAAGAGGTTTAAATTTCTTTGTGTGGCTTTCTTTCTCTATGGGAGAGAAGAGGCAAGATAAATGTCCATCTCACTAAAGAAAAGTAATCTGTATGGTGCCACATGTCTGCTTTGAGTGTCTTCAAAGCTGACCTGCTAGCTTGTCTAATTTACCATCCCTGGGGAGAAAGTTTATAGGAAGAAACAAAACTAGCCTATTCTTAGATTCTCCAAGAGCAGGTCCCTTACAGTAGTTTAGCAGGAGGTTTGTTGGGGTATTTTTTAAGCATTTATTTTTTTGGGGAAGAGAATAGCAATAGAATACAGATACAAAATACAAAACTTCAATTGATGGTCAATTATCCCAGGCAAGTTTGCACCCTTTTCTAAGAATGAGAAAAAATAACATGAAAGTGTGACACCTTGGGATATTTTTTATGGCAAAGCTATTTAATGGAAAAGCCACCATGGGGTGTTTTTAAAGTATCAAACAACTTAGGTTCAGAGAAACACACCTCAGTACCGTAATGTGTGACAGAAAGAACACCTAGTTAGGAATCAGGAATCCTGGAATTGATCCTGGTGTGTGTGTGTGTGTGTGTGTGTGTGTGTGTGTGTGTGTGTGTGTGTGTGTTTATACTTTTGAAATAGGGACAAGAATAATATCTACTAGCTAAACTGAAGATCAAATAGATGATACACAAAATGTGCCCTATAAATTACAGAAGCGCTGAATATGAGATTATCTTTCTACTGGGATATCATTTACATCGAGTAAAATTTACTCCTTCAGTGTGCATTCTTTTAGTGTTGCCACAATCATTCTTTAATGTAGCTAACACCACAATCAAGATCTACAATGATTCCATCATCCCCATAGTTTTGCCTTGAGTCTGTCTTCTTTCACTTCGCAGAACATCACTGAGATCACCCACACTGTTGGATGAGTCATTGATTCCCTTTTATTGCAGGATAGCATTCCCTTGTATGGATTTATGACAGTCTGTCCATTTACCAGGTGACGAACATTGGGATCTTTTTCTTTTTTGGCGATTATGAATAAATCTGCTATAAACAGAAGCATACAAGTGAATATAATTTTTAACTTCTCTTAAGTGATTCTGAGTCATATATGTGTATATTTTACTTTCTGTGCACTCTTTTCCAAAGTAACTATATAATGTTTGATTTCAATCACCAAAGTACAAGAGTCCTAGTTGCTCTATGTGCTCACTAGCACTTAGTGTTGTTGGGTTTGTTTGCTGTTTTGCTTTGTTTTTGGCCATGATAATAGGTGTGTGGTGATGGCTCATTGTGATTTTAATTTATATTTCCCTAATAACAAAGGAAGTGAAGCATATGCTCAGGGCTTATTGGCCATCTACACGTATTTTTTTGGTGAATCTCTGGCCCATATATCATGAACTATCTTTTTTTGTATTGTTTCATTTTAATGTTCACAGTATTTCAATAGCGGGACGTACCATTCTTGTATAACAAATGACAAAACTGATTCTCAGTGTGGTTTAAAACATGTACAAAGATGCACAGATAGCAGGTGTCTGGATCTGGAGTGGAAGAAGAGGTGCATCTGATTACGAAACTCATAGTCAGATTCTAGTTCCACAGAAGCCAGTGAGCTCTTCTAAAATTTAAAAGTCTATCAATTTCCAGTTGGCCTTAGGGACATTACATGTATTGAGAATTATCAGTGGAAATATTTTAAAATATAAAGTCAATTTGCTACTTTTTTCAATTACCCTTCAGAACTAACCCAGTTTTCTGCACTAATCCTATTTATTAACAATGTGCAAAACAAGTTCACTGTTTTCAATTAGGAAACAAATCTGCAGAAACTGCATGTGATTCACAGTGGAATTTTAGATAAATATAATCTTAGGTTACCTACCTCTTTGGCTTATTCATGGCTCTACCCTCTTCAGCTAGTCTGGTGAATCAAAATTACAATTTGTTTCCTGATTATTATTCTATAAGAATAAAATAAGATTTTCTTATGACAAATATTGATGTTTGTACAGACATTCAGTCTATAGGGAAGAGGGCCTGAGCCTCAATCATCTTGTGCAGAAAATGAAGGTTATAAAAACTGCTATACCACTGCTGTGATTAACGGTGGTGTATCTAATGTGTTTAGTACACTTAGTAAATGGTATTCACTTTATAATAATATTACCAACTATGTGCCAGAGATTTTGTTAAATGAACCAAATAATTCCAGCTACTTTATGAAATATTGTTATCTCAATTTTACATGTGAAAAACTGACATTTTGAGATATTAAATAATTATACAAAATTGCCTATATGGTAAATAAAGAAGATGGGATTCATATACACCAGGGCTATTTGATTCTAAAGTCATACTCTTGACCCTGTACTCAACTTATTGTTTTAATGTAAAATATTTGGAATACTCTTAATAACCTAATGTTTAACATTCCACTAATACCAATAAAATGTGTTTTTTAATGTTCAATGTTTATAGATATTACATAAAGCTATTATCATTGGAATCAGAAATAAACAGCTATTAGCTATAACTGTAAATAGGAAACTAAAAAAAAATGGTGTTTCAGTCAGAATTTGATCAGGGAAGTAGAACCATTATGACTACCATAGAATAAGGACCTATGATAAGAACTAGGCATATCACAATTGAGAACACGTTTGGGAAGTAAATGCCACAAGGGGAGTTGGAGGACCAGAGAAAGGTCCCTAGCCAGCTCTGCTAAACATTGGAGAAAGTGGAAAAGTCAGGGCTTTCAGGGAAGTCTGGTAAGGTAGGCATAGCCAGCTGCTAGGGTGTGACCGTGGTTGGGTACTGATGGGGAGGTCTGCCAAAGGCCATTGCCCCTACTTCTGGTGTTGTGCTTGGGATGACTGCTGGTCAACGGAGCCAGAAGTCAGGAAGAAGAGTTGGGCAGGAAGTGGCGCGAGCCAGGGCAAGGTGGAACTCTCCAGCACCTCTGCCGTCTCTCATTCAACTTAACCTGATGAGAGTAATGCCTGCCACTTCATTTCTACCCTCCAAAACTCAAGCAAATGTCTCTTTGGTCATCTCTAATCCAAAAGCGGGTACTGAAGAAATTAGAACCATCTTAGTAAAGTCATCATTTGAAAAAAATAAAGCACCAATTGCCTACATTTA
Organism: Panthera tigris; assembly: GCF_018350195.1. Taxonomy (NCBI): domain Eukaryota; kingdom Metazoa; phylum Chordata; class Mammalia; order Carnivora; family Felidae; genus Panthera; species Panthera tigris. The sequence goes on from NC_056667.1 coordinate 120,232,683, forward strand.
TATTGCTTTTGAACTGTGTAAAATACACTGACTCCCCAAATTCTTATAAAGAAAGTCAAGTTTGTTTTAAGATTTTTCTCCCATCTTTAAAGGTTACTCCTCTAGCCACTATGCATGTCGTTGGTGTCTAGAAGGAGCATTTACTGGCCCTGCTATTGGGAGTGCTTATTCCCAGAATGCACCACTACTTATCAAAAACACAGCATGCTGGATATCAAAGGGGAGACAACTAGGTAGGGAAAGGGATGGAGAACTTCCTGGAGTGAATAGTAACATTGGCAGTTAGGACTGGTAAAGAAAGGTTGAGAGTGAGGCTCAGTTCACAGACCAAATACAAAGCAGGACATTCCCTTCCAACGTCAAGGTCAGCTAAGACAAAACTATAAACACAGTGGAGACTGTGTACATAAGTTAGATAGGGACAAAGGTAATAAGACATAAGTAGGTTTTAAATATACAGAGCAGAGAAGGTGTTAATATCGGACATATAGAGTTCTCTCTGGAAATTTCATCTGACAACATACCAAGAGAGAAGAAAAAAATGTGGTTGGTATGAATAAACAAATACTAGTTCAGGGACCACTGGGCACAGGGCAGGATTCTTAATCATGCTCTGTTGTGCTGAGGAAAATGAGAAGTGTCAAGCACCCAAAAGACCTAAGCAGAAGGGATTTAGGAAGGCATTTTGGCAATTCCATTGGGCTATTCTGAACGTGTATCTTCCCTGTGGTTTTGTGTACAACCATAATACCTGTGTCCATTGAACCCATCCTGTGTATATGGTATTTTTCTTAAATTAGTGCTAGCCCTTCCTCCAAAATGGAGGAAAATATTCCCCATTTTATAGTCAGGGAAACTGAAGCTTGAGAATCTTGCAAAATGCCACAAAGCTTATAGAAAGTAGATCTTAAAAAAAACAGGTGTTTTTTGTTTGTTTTTTACCTTCAAAGCTAAGGTTCTTTCCACTACACCATTTTCTCCCTAAATGGAATGTGTTAGACACCTCCAATGTTGTGCATAGAGCATCAAAAATGCTGTTTCCAAATGTTTTCATATTATGCACAGCAGATCACTTTCTAACCTTGGGCAAGGGAAGTGTGGAGAAAGACTGGAGTTTGCTGAAGGCTTCATCTGAAAGCCAGATAAGGAGTATGGAAGAGACAAGCCCTGAAAATTGTATTCATTTACTCATTCTGCAGAGATATTTCATTAAAAATATATTTTTAGTGTTTATTTATTTGAGAGAGAGACAGAGAGAGACCAAGTGAAGGAGGGGCAGAGAGAGAGGGAGACACAGAATCCAAAGCAGGCTCCAGGCTCTGAGCTGTTAGCACAGAGCCCAACACAAGGCTTGAACTCAAGAATCGTGAGACCAGGACCTGAGCCAAAGTTGGACACTTAACCAACTGAGCCACCCAGGTGCTCCTATGTCCATATTCTTAAAGGTAAATTAAAAAACAAAAACAAAAACGTGATTTTATTACATCTATCTATCTGTATATATTTTACATCTATAAATGAAGCAAGTGTTTATATGACATATACTACTGTATATGTGAGAAAATGTGCTAGTATTTAAGATGGGCATAAGAAAAAGTATAGCATATATATATACACACACACACACACACACACACATACATATATATGGAAATTGGTTCATATCACCTTGTAATAGACAAGAGGACTCTTGTGATACAGGCATATATATATATATATATATATATATATATATATATATATAGGCTCTTGTCTGTTACAAGGTGATATGAACCAATTTCCACTGTTCTTTCACACTAAACACAACTATAAACTAGAAAAAATTTGTGAGGCAACCAAGAACTTTTGAAGAGGGAAAGTGAAAGGCAGACTGGTTAGTGACCTGGGACTGGGGTAAGAATATCAGCAGCAGGTGACTTACAACCCACCACTGAGCAGCAAAAGTAATCAGAGCCCACTGTTTCCTGACTACCAACATTGCCATGGAAGGTGGCCCATGTAGAATTATTCCTCCTCCTGATCAACTAGAGTCCTGTTATCTGACAATATTATTATTTAGACCTTTTGTGTTTTTGTTTTATTTTAATATTTTATTTTTTAAGTAATCTCTACACTCAACATGGGGCTCAAACTCACAACCCTGAGATCAAGGGTCATACCTCTACTGATTGAGCCAGCTAGGTGACCCTAAACTTGCAATGTGAATCAAATTCTAGGTAACTGTTCTACTTCTGGGAATTTATTAACTAAAAATTATCATAGATACATAAGAATTCTGTAGGGGTGCCTGGGTGGCTCGGTCAGTTAAGCGTCTGACTTAGGCTCAGGTCATGATCTCACAGTCCGTGAGTTCAAGCCCCGCGTCGGGCTCTGTGCTGACAGCTCAGAGCCTGGAGCTTGTTTCAGATTCTGTGTCTCCCTCTCTCTCTGCCTCTCCCCTGTTCACGCTCTGTCTCTGTCTCAAGAATAAATAAACATTAAAAAATTTTGTATACGAATTTGTTCATCACAGTGTTATTTGAAACTGTGAAAATCTAAGTTTCTATCTTCAATAACAAGGAGAAAAGTTAAATAAACGATGATACATATGTAAGTAAAATGGAAGTAAAATATAATAAATATAGATCATGATTTTAAAATATATATTCTTTCATGAAAAATGTGCCCAGTATAATATCAAGTGGAAATGGGACTTTTTAAAAAAAAAGTACCACTTTAGTATGGTCCTAATTTTGGTTTTCAAAAAGTGACTGGGTAGAAATATATAAAATCGTTGAAAATAGCAACATTTCCATGACATTTATTTCTGGGCAGTAGGGTTCTGGCTAATTTGAATGCCTTTCTTTAATTTTACCATATTTTTCAAAGGTTATATAATAACAAAGACAACTATGTTTTGTAAGAAAACATTATGCTTTAAATATGGAAACTAAATATGCTGACATCTTGATCCTGAACTTCTAGCCTCCAAAAGTGTAAGAAGGTTCATATCTGTTGTTTAAGCCACAGGATATGTAGGACTTTGTTATGGTAGCCCTTGGTGGGTGGGTGAAGAGTTAAAGGTAATAAAAAGGTACAAATTTCCAGTTATAAAATAAAAAAAAAGTCACAGGGTTATAAAGTGCAGAATAGGCAATACAGTCAACAGTACCCTCATAATGTTGCTGGTGACAGATGGTGAGTACACGTGGAGAGCACTGAGTAATGTATAGAATGGTTGAATCAATATGCTGCTCACCTGAAACTATTATAATACTTTGTGTTAAATTATACTTCAATAGAAGGATAAAAGAATAAAGATCCTCTAAACTTGTAATTCCAAACTGATCCTTAACAAGATGCATTAAATATACAACAAAGAAGAAGAGGAAGAGGGAGAATGAAATTAAAATCATTCCTGCTACCATCTTAAAGAAAATAAAAATACTTTAAAATAGCAAAATGGTTCAAAAACACAAAGCATTAGAAAGAAAGAATAAAGAAAAAAAGAATGAAAAAGGAAAAGAAAAAAGAAAGAATAAATTATAAGGTATCCAACAGAGAACAGATTTAAATTAAAATAGGAAAGATTTAAGAAAGCTGGCAACGAGTCAAAAGAACAAAAATGGAATAAAGACAAATAAATTTAAATGTCAGAAGGAAAGTGGATGAAAGGGGAGATGAGCAAGAAAGCATGACAAGAAAAGATCTCTCACGGATGTAATTGGAATCCCTGGAAAGTGAAATAATGGAAGAGAGCTTCTATTTAACCCTATGTCCAAAGAAACAGAGCTCACATATCAATTATAACATAAAATAACATAGCAAAATAGGATCTAAAATAGAATAGCAATAGTTGTGTAAAGGCTTAACTCTCCTACAAAAGCAAACAAAAAACAACAACAAAAAAAGCAGTTCAGCTCAAAAAGCAAGATTGAATTATATGCTGTATAGAAGAAAAACATCTAAAACGAAGCTAATTTAAAAAGTTAAAATGGGGGTGCCTGGGCGGCTCAGTCAGTTAAGTGTCAGACTCTTGATTTCAGGTCAGGTCATGATCTTAGGGCCGTGAGATCGAGCCTTGCCTGCGGCTCTGCACTAGGTGTGGAACCTGCTTAAAATTCTCTCTCTGTCCTTCTACCCTCATGCTCTCTCTCCTTCTCTCTCTGGGGAAAGAAGAAAGAGAGAAAGAAAGAAAGAAAGAAAGAAAGAAAGAAAGAAAGAAAGAAAGAAAGAAAGAAAGAAAGAAAGAAAGAAAGAAAGGAAGGAAGGAAGGAAGGAGGAAGGAAGGAGGAAGGAAGGAAGGAGGAAGGAAGGAAGGAAGGAGGAAGGAAGGAAGGAAGGAAGGAAGAAAGAAAAGCTAAAATTAACAGATGGGTAAAGATATGTGAGGCAAATAAAAAGAATTAAAAGCACAGAGGGTGGTAAGCTGATATGAGACAAAGTGGAATTTAAGCCAAAAAACAATAAATATAGCAAATAAGAATATTTTGTAATCTAAGGAGACTTAATTCACAATAATTGAGTTATAAATGTATATAAATACATATGAGTCAAACAGAAAAATTCATGTTTATAAAGCAAAAACTAGAGGGGATGTAATGAGACACAGAAAGAAATTTATAATAGGAAACTGTAACATACCATTCTGAGTACAAAAGAAATCAAGACAGTAAAAAAAATAGATAAGGTTATATATAGAGGCTCTAAAAACCATGATTAGCTAATTAGGTTCAATGGATACATATTGTAATAGAAAATACATCTCTTCTCAAGCATGGGAGTATTCACAAAAATGGAACATTTGCTAGGTCTCACACACATGCCCACACACTACACACACAAAAATGCTTCGGTACATTTCATAAGAAATGAATATTTCAAAACACACTCTGATCACAATGTAAGAAAAATAAAAAAAACTGAATAACATTTTCAAAAGACCTAGTATAAATGGAAGTTAACAAAAACCAAAACAAATATAAAGCATAATTTAAATGACTCGAGGGAAAAGGGAAATATGAACTGAGATTACAGATGTGAAAAAGTTAAAATAATAACATACCATATACACAACCACATTTAAAATAGTCATAGGAAGAAACATCATACCTTCAGACATATTTCTCAATAAAAGCAAAAGACTAAAAATAAAAGAATTAAATTCTCGACTCAAAAATCTACAAAAAAAAAAGAGCAAAAGAGTAAACCAAATAAAAGCATTGGAAATGTTAAAGATAAAAATAAGATATGGAAGAAGAAAATAGGAAACTATTCAGTTTCAGTTAATATATTCAGTTAATATATTTTAAAAACACAAAAATAAATCAACACATTAGAATATTTAATCAAAAAGAAGATAGCAAAAACATCTAATACAAAGAATGACCAGCATGAAATTTACATGAAAGTAGAAAAAAATTCAAAATGGAATAATTTGAAGATCTCTGTAAAAGTAAATTTAAAAACCTAGATGACTTGAGTATTTACTGGGACAATGTAGTTTGCCACAATTAGTCCAATGAAGAAAATACACTTTTGAAATCCATGAAATAGAAAAAAAAATAATGAAGAAATTATCCCATTAAAAGGTGCTAGACTGAGATGCTTTCACATGGGGACTCTCCCAAAACTTGAGATTTTTTTTTTTTAGAGGGAGAGAGAGAGCATGTGAGCAGGAGAGAGGAGAAGAGGGAGAGAAAATCCTAAGCAGGCTCCACACTCAGCGTGGACCCCAACCCGATGCTCAATCCTATGACCCTGAGATCATGACCTGAGCTGAAATCAAGAGTTGGATGCTCAACCAACTGAGCCACCTGGGAGACCCTCTCCCAAACCTTCGAAAGGAATACATATTCCAAGTCTGTGCAAAATTTTTAGTCTTAAAAATTAATAAAACTTTTATATTCTTTTATAAATCAAATATCCCATTGAGAGTTAAATGGATAATGACAGCACAAAATTCAAAATGCAGAACAAGACCTTTCATAAATATTAATGAAAAAACTAAATAAAATATTAGCAAAAATCCAAATCTGTATTAATAAAATAATATGTAATGAACAGATGGAAGTTATTTCAGAAAGTCACAGTTAGTTCGCTATTAGGAAACCCATTAATGTAATACACATATTAAAAAATAATAAGATAATTACACATACATGGACAACTGATATTTTAAAAGCTGAAATGTGATTCAATACAGAAAGGATTTTTTTTTTTCAAAAATTGATGCTGGGACAACTGGATACACATATACAAAATGAGAACTTGGAGCCATACTTCACATAATATATAAAAATAATCTCAAAAGAGCTCACAGACCTAAATGTAAAACTTAAAACCATAAAATCTCAAGTAGAAGACATTTCTTTTTTACATTTAGAATTTATTTATTTCCAGTTTTTTTGAGATATAATTGACTTTAAAACATTGTGTAATTTTAAAGTATACAACATGATGATCATATCTAACACAGTATCTTCCTGGTCTATGTTAGGGTTAACAAAACAAAACAAAACAAAACAAAACAAAACAAAACAAAACAAAACAAAACAACTGTTCTAAAGATACTAATAGGTATGAAGAAAAATTGTGCCTTGTAAAATGAAGTTTAATCATTAAACACATTAAACAGATATATTTATTTTCCAAGCTAATGTTTAGTTGTAACTCTAAGAAAGATTTTGTGTGTGACATTTCACAAGCTTGTTTGACAGCTTACTTTGTTTTGGAATATCAGTTAAATATATCCCTCACTTGTTTCTCAGATCAAAGTTTGTGGAAAATGGCCTTATGACAGTAGCTGACAAAGTTGACAGCCGCTCAGAATCATCTACGGATTTTATTGAAAAGTCCCTAGATTTCAGTCCCAAAACTTTTCATCCAATGAGTCTGGAGAAAAGATTTTCAGAAAGCTGTATGTTTAACTTGTGTCCCAAGTAAAGTAAAAATTATAAAGTAAATTTCCTTATAGAGCTGTATGTTATAAAATGTTATGCCAATATGCGTATGTCACTGCTTACTCTTGGACCAATACTAGACATTCTTCTAAATCATGCCATAAGAACCAGGCTACAATTCTATTTAGAACTGGAAAAATCCTGCTGCTTATCTACTGTTTATTTGGATGTCCTACGGATTCATTGCATTCAACACGTGTAATCTGTTCCTGTGGCCCGTCCCCCAGGGAAAGAAGCCTTCTCTTTCTGTATTCTTCAGGGCAATGAAATGGCATGAATATTCATGCTGCTGCCCAATCAGAGAGATCTAGAAAACCGGCTATCCACTTACCTAGACAGCTACTCAGTTACCAACTCATGTGAATTCCACCCCTCTGATAATTAACCTTCTACAATTGCCATCAGATTCAGAGCATTTTTATTTATTTGTAAACAAATGTAATAGTTTCATACCTTACAACCCTTTCCAATGCTCACTTCCGTTTCCTCAACTTCTACCCAGACATATCACTAAGGAGCAAATCTGATGATGTCATTCACCTGTTTATAATTTTTATATTGTTAGGATTTCCTTATCAAACTTAATGTACAATATGGTCAGTATTTTTATAAGTCCCTTCCTATTTTTAGGAGCACTAGTTTTCCTTCATGAGTTTCTTCTAATGGGTTTCAATTACAAAGATGGCGTCCATCATTTTCTACCACAAAATAAAGAAGGGGCAGGAGAAGTTTCTATATAAAATTAGAGTGCCTTCTTCTTTTTTTTTTTTAAGACTCATCAAATTACATCACAATTACTTTTTACAATACAATAAAATAAAATAGCCACTCACCAGACAACTGGTGAAAGAAGTGTTCTTGCCACTTTTCATATTTCACCTCATGCCATTCATAAATAAACACGCTAAGATTAATAAACATTAGAGCACTCATTTTTCTATAACAATTGATGCTGCATTATTGTACTTTAATTTTCCTGGAGGTGTAAATAGGGGGAAACACATTATAAGATTCTAAATATCTATTGCGCAATCTATCTTGGATTAAAAGAAATATTTTAAATGATATGTTTTAAAAAGTAAAAGTAAAGATAAAAATAAAATTTAAATCATTTTAAAGTATGTCCTGAAAGCACAAAATTGGGCATAAAATATTCTAAAGCATGTCTGCTAAGACAGTGCAGTCACAAATTAATTATTTCAGTAATAAATACATTTTTATGGAGATAGAGCATATAATATTGTGTAAACTGAAGGTGTATGATGCACTGGTTTATACATTTAAATATTGCAGTATGACTGCTACAGTAGCATTGGCTAATCCATTTATCATGTCACGTATTTGTCATTTATTTTTTGTGTTGAGAACAGTTAAGATTTAGTCTCTTAGCAACTTTGAATTTTATAATATGGTATTGTTGGCTACAATCACCATGTTGTGTATGAGATCTCCAGAACTTATTTATCTACTGGTTGTGAGTTTATACTCTTAAACAACATCTCCCCAATCCTCCTGATCCCCACAACCAGTCCCTGGTAACCACTATTCCACTCTCTGTTTTTACAAGTTCAGCTTTTTTAGATTCCACATATAAGTGATATTACATAGTATTTGTCTTTCTCTGTCTGACTTATCTCACTTAATACAAGGCCTTCAAGTTCCATCCATATTGCCAAAAATAGCAGGATTTCTTTCTCATGGTTGAATAATATTTCACTAAATATATGTACTACTTCTTTATCTATTCATCCATTATGAACGCCTGGGTTGTTTCCATATCTCGGCTATTGTGAATAATGCTGCAATAAACATAGGAGTGTAGATATCCTCAAGACACAGATTTCAATTCCTTTCAGATACATATGCAGGAGTGGTATTATTGGATCATATGATGGCTTAATCGCTAATTTGTTGAGAAACTGACATACTATTTTCCATAATGGCTGTAGCACTTTACATTACAACCAACAGTGTATAAGGGTTCCCTTTTCTCCACATCCTCACCAACATTTTAAAATCTTGTCTTTTTGATAAAAGCCATCCTAACAGGTGTGAGGTGATATACCTCAATGAGTTTTGATTTGCATCTCTCTGACTTTTAGTGATGTTGAGCACCATTGGACATTTGTATGTCTTCATTGGAAAAATATCTATTCAAATCCTTTGCCCTTTTTAATTGGATTGTTTACATTTTGCTATTGAGTTGTGTGAGCCCTTTCTATATTTTAGATATTGGTCCCCTGCAATGTCTGCAAATATTTTCTCCTATTGTATAGGTTGACTTTCAACTTGTTTCCCTTGTTGTGCAGAACTCTTTAGTTTAGTGTAGTCCCATTTGTTTGCTTTAGTTTTTGTTACCTGTGATTTTTATGACTTATTCAATAAATTACCAACTAGGCCAACATCAAGGATCTTCTTCTCTGTGTTTTCTTCTAAGGGTTTTATGGTTTTAGGTTTTACATTTAAATCTTTGATCAATTTCGATTTATAAAATTGCCAAAAATAATCCCATATGCTAGGGGGACAATGGAGGAAAAATATGTGTATTTTAGAGAATATACCATCATCATCTGTTATCCACTAAAAATAAATAACATCTACGAAACAATTAGAGTGTGATTTTTAAATGTTTTTCTAATAAATGTACAGAATTTAATATGAGATATGGTTGAGGGCTAATATGGAGTCCAGATAAATTATATGTAGAAATAAACAAGGAAATACCTGAATACCAATTCAGCTAAAGGTCCAAAATGTAGAACATTTTAAGAATAATACTATAGATGGGTACATCAATCAGAACCTCAAACTGTAGCTATTGCATTTGAAGGGATAGAAATCTCATGTGTGACAATCGGTCAGAAGATATTTCCAAGGCCCATTGTATAACAAGCCTTTCAAAATGCTCTCCTGTTGGATGTTCCTCAGGAGCATCCCAAACTCTACCCAGGTGTTCTGTATAACTATATATGGTGGCATTTAGTTTTGCTCTTTCTCCCTCTTACACTTTCATACAGATTTAATTCATTATATGTTTATGTTGATTACAGAAATAGAAACTTTCAGGATATCAGTCTTAACAAGGAAGGGAGGGATTAAGCTCCAATCTTAGGTGTACAGCAGAGAAGGCCAGCTGACTACCAAAACTCTTTATGCATAGTATAGTCTCTATCCTAGAGCTCATTCTGGGAAGCTGCTGTCAAACTACAGGATGCATTTCTCAGTCACCTTGCACGTGAATATTTCTGGCCAGGGGAAGACAAGCGAATGATGTATATATATCCAGTGTGGCTCCCTTATCTCATATCTTTCTATAATGACTACAGTAGGTTGAATTGTGGCTGCCAAAAGACACATCTGCCCAGAATCTCAGAATGTGAGCTTTTTTTGGAATAAGCATCTTCGTACTTGTAAGTAAGGTAAGGATCTCCAGATGTGATCACCCCGAATTAGGATTAGCCTTAATTCCAATAAGTCAAGGATAAATTGTAATTGAAAAGAAGGGGAAACAGACACAGGGGAACACAGAAGGAAAGGCCATGAGAAGACAGTGAAGGTAGAAGCAGAGATTGGAATGATGTAGTCATGTGTCAAAAGGCAAGGATTGCCAGCTGCGATCAAAAGCTAAGAGAGAAGCAAAGAAAGACTTCTCTGGAACACTGCATTGATTTTGAACTTTTGAGCTCCAGAACTGGGAAAGAATACATTTCTGCTATTTTAAGTTACCAAGTTCATGGTAATTTTTCACAACAACCCTAGAAAACCCTAAAACAATGACTTGAGGTTTTGGGGTACATTTGGTGGTAAGATATGGATCTGGCGTCCCTTAGTAGAGAACAAGTGCCCAGTCCAGCCAGTAGTTGGACTCACAAGAAACATGAATCATATTAAGCTACTGAAATTTGGAGCTTCTTTTCTCCATCTTTATTTTTTCCCCAAACAGTGGTTGGTATATTAGTTGTCTTGTGCCAGTGTCATAGCCTATGCCTTTTGTATGGAATGTTGAGGGTTAATTTGTGAGTTAAGTTTTTGGCCACACTGTGGGCCAAAGTTCTGAAGGGTTAAACAGCCTTAGAAGAATCACTTTGCAAATGTATTCCAAAGTGACATTTTGTTTAGAGGATGATTAATTTGGAAATGAGAGGGCTTATTTTGTAGTTGGCTAGGAATTTCAAATACTAGCAGATGATATGTATAAGGGTTCCCTTGGCTTTAGTTTGGGTGATTTTAATTGTCAGTAACAATAACAAAAACCTGAAATTGGCTTTAACAATAAAGGAAGTGTTATTGATTGAGCTGTGCCCCTCTCCCACCCCCCAAGGCTCACCAAGTGAAGAAGAAGAGATCAGGATGATGTCTTTACAAATTAAGGATCATGTAGGACTGTCAGCGAGCCACCAGAATCTGGGTTAGAGGCATGGAACAGATTCTTCCTCACAGCCTCAGAAGGGACCCAGCCTGTTAACACCTTAATTCAGATTTCTTAGCGTCTAGACTGTACAACTATCAATTTCTGTCATTTAAACCACCCATTTCGTTTCAGTAGCCATAGCAAATTAACACTGGAAGTTTACTGATTCATATAACAATGACAACAACAACAACAACAACAACAACAACAACAACAACAACAACAGTCCAGAGCCGAGTAGAATTCAGCTATCATTTTATCAGATCTCTGCCTTATTTCTCAGACGTTCTGTCTTTTATGGGTCATATTGGTGCTCTGGTGGGCTTCCCTCATCATAGTAAATGGTTGAAGGAGCTCCAGGCATGACATCAACCTCCATGCTACCCAGAGAAAGGGAGAGCATCTTTCTCCTATCGTTGTAAATGAAAGACATGAACCTAGTTTTGACTGGCTTAGGTCACTCCTAGTAACTGTGGTGGCTAAACAATTAAAAGTATTGAGTTGACTACATAAATCAGGGTGCACACTTAAGTTTAAAGGTAAAATCAACTTCTCTCAATGTGAATGAGCTCTGTGGGGGAGAGGGGTACACCTGAACAAAAAGAAGAAACCAGGGAAAATTGGGAAGGAGGGAACGGAAGCCAAGTAAGTAGCAAATGCATTTGGCTTTTGACCAGAGAAACATATTTTAACATTGTTTTTGCCTTACAGATATTTTAAGTTTTTACAGTCTAACGTACTGGCTTCATCCTTTATAATTTCTGATTTAATGTTTCTTCACAAAGAAAATTTACATTTCTTGAAATTGTTAATTTTATGTACATGATTTATAATTGGTTTTTGATGCAATTGAGAAGAGACAGATTGTTATGGTTTATTGCATGATATTTATTCATGGCTATGACTAGTAAAGAAAAGAACAGTGACATGTAAAAATGCAGATGTACATAAGAAGTAGATGAGAGTCTTGGTGATTTTTTTAACTTCTAAAAATAGATATTTAGTTTTTAATATGAATATTATTCATTTTTTATAATAATGGAAGGCAAATTTAATTGAAACAGCATTTAAATTCAGGTATATATTACTAACCACATTGCTACTTATTTAAAAAACAATGACATTTAAAATTCTTTTAAATGACTACCTGAATTAACAAGATGACACTCAATATCTTCCAAGAGGCACCCTATATTTTCTTATGTTGCTCAAAAAGTCATCTGTATTATTCTTATGGGAGTAGAAAGTAAAAGTGATTATTTTAAGATCTCGGTGACTGAATTTACTTTTGGAAATGAGAACATTTCAAAGGTCAGCCTTAGAGACTGTTATTCTGCCTGCTTTTTATTCCATTGACCCAGGCTGATCTTGGTGACTTAAAAATAGCTTCCGATTAGGAAGGAAGTCACCTAGTCTCAAGCACTCATAGTTCCCACTTTCACAAAATGTATATTTTGCAAGGAATACTGCATGCAAGAAGCATCTGGTAAGCAAGTTTAGAAAATAATGTCAGGGCACGATCTATAGTGAAATGTAATGAGAAAATATCATATTACTGTGATGTGATCAAACATTGAAATGAAAACTCCAACAGTATTTATCTAGAATGATTACATTTTAAAGAGCATCTGAACTTGAATGTTATTTGCAGATTGATAAACTATTCAATTAACCAATATCCCATTTACTAGAGTAGCAAGTCAGGCAATCAGATGAGACTGGGTCAGAAATATGCAATCGTTTCCTATTTATGGGTTTTAAATGTATTTCAGAGATTAAACCAGAGTCTTTCCATTACTTGAAATAAAAAAAAAACACTTTTCATTCTTCTATTTATTATTTACTTTTAAAAAATGTAGTCTGTATTTCTTTGATTCTTTCCATTCCCAGTTGCAAGCAGCAGATTTTTGTGTGTGTGTGTGAATCTGAATTTATTTATTTGACACTCTGATTTAATTAATGGGAAGTAATATCTCAAAATACCCCAAACCTGAAGAATGCCCATGTAAGGGCTGCTACATTTATATTTCACATTTGATTCTTCATTGCTTCAGATTAGACACTTGTTAAAAAAAAACAAAAAAACAAAACACACAATCATTGCCATTAATTCCACAATGATTAACCTGTGTGTAATAAGTTAATATTTTTTGCAAAAATTTTTAGTTTTGCTTGTGTACTTTGCATGGTCAAGGTATCTTTTCTTTAGTAGTCTTGTATCTTATGTTAAAAAAATATTGAGTTTCTATAACGTGCCATTGATTGTGCTAAATACCAAGAATGCAAAATGAGTAAGTCCTATATTCTTGTCCTCAAGGCAAATTGAGAGCAATGGGAAAGATGGAAGCAAAAGAGTAATTTTCAAAAGGATGATTCACATTGCAATGATAAAGATGAGTCTAGGGCACCATACAAAGGAGACGTATCTATTCTTGAAGGAGGTGATTTATGAAATGTGTTGTAGGGGGCAAGTCAGAGTGGACAAAATCAAGAAAGGGGAAGGTGTGGGGAAGCTGAGGACATATGCAGAAGGAAGAAACAAAATGAGGAAAGTCATATGGAATTAACTCTAAAATTAATTCACAAAAGCTCATTTTATTGAGGGTTTTCTTTGAGGCAAGTGCTAAGTTCTTCGTACGCATCATTTTGCAATAGTCCTGAGAAGCAGGTACTATTTTTCACTCTGTGTTATGTGTGAGGAATAAAAACAGCTCAGTATTTGGTAGACTGTTAAGTGTAAGGCATACAATGATAAGAACATGAATCTAGAGCTATAAAGGGAACAGTTTAAAGAGGAACTAATCTTTTGAGTTAAGGAATTTAAGTTTTGTTTCCTGGATGATAACATATTTATGCTATGTTATCACAGAGAATTGGCATATTTCCTGAACACGTGAGATAGGTTACTCTGGCCACTCTGTGGAGAGTGGATTAAAAAGACACATAATGAAGGGAGAGACCATGCTTGGAAGGTAAACTGCAAGGCAAGGGATATTAGGACCAGGAACCCAGATGAGTGGGAGCTGGGCAGAGAGAAGCCATCATTAATTCTGTTGCTGGTTTGAGAGTAAACTGCTTCCTTCACAGCTACAACATTTTTATTTAGGTGAAATATTTACCATAAGAAATTCTCTTAAAAAGCACACAAAAAAATCCATGACTGGCCATTTTGTGTGGAGGCCAGGAGATAACCATTTTTAAAAGTGACATTTCCCTCTTCAACTGCCTGAGAAATCAAATAACGAAATGCAAACGGAGTACAAGGCATCTGACACTAGCGACACCGAGAAAATATGAGAGATTTTAGATTTATAATGTCAGCGGCCACCATGCCTCGCTATTTAAAGGTATTCCCTCCACTATTAGATCTGGGTGTCTCGGTTCATGAAAATACTGAAAATAGGAAACCTAAAATCTCAGTGGCAAATACATCATTTCTAATTGTGCTATTTCAATACCTGGGTTCCTGTCACAGAAGCTGTTGTGAATCTGTCATCAGTGCAAATCTGAAGGCATGTGTGACAGCAAAATGGACAGAAGGACAAATCTTTGGGTAGCAGAAAGAGCTGGAGGGCATGAGCATGAACTATAGGCTAAGGAAACAAAAGGACAAAAGCACAAAAGGGATCTAGCAAAAGCTCTTGACATGGAATCAGTAAAAGTGTGGGTACAGCTACCAACACCGCCAAGTCTTAATGAACCAGTAAAACTGGTCACAACTCAGTTTCTTCATTGATATAATGAGGTTTGGCTTGATGATTTCTCAAGTTTTTGTGTGATTCTGGCTATAATAGAGGGGCTCCTGTTTTTGGTGGTTACCTAGGAAGGTTTGTTGAAAGACAGAAATCAGGAGACAGCAAGGTAAAGATTCTTTAAAATCCACGTGGGAGTACTACCTGTCCTCTTCTCAGGCATCCTTGAAAGAATCCTTGTGTTCTAGCAATAGTAGAATATTTTAAGTGACTACTGTATCAATCACCTTCCAAAGACCAAAACTATTTTTTAGTAGAGAACACGTTTTAGAAAATCATAGGAAAATTTGAGAACTGGTGTTAAGGAATTTAAAATTAATCAAAACAATTTTTTAATGTTTATTTATTTTTGAGAGAGAGACAGAGAGAGACAGAGAGAGAGAGAGAGAGAGCAGAGAGGGGGAGACACAGAACTTGAAGCAGGCTCCAGGCTCTGCTCTGTCAGCACAGAGACCAACACAGGGCTCGAACCCACAAAATGTGAGTTCACGGCCTGAGCCAAAGTTGGACACTTAACTGACTGAGTCACACGGGCACCCAGGAATTTAAAATTAATTTAATGAAAAGTTTAAAGAAATTTTATATACGAAATTTCCCAACTTCAAATTATTTTTCTTAGGCATTTAGACACTGCCTTTAAGCTTAATGAAATCAATCTCCATACATAATTTAAACTAAAATTCAAACTGAGTATTAAGATTCTTTTGAACATTTAACTACCTTCAATAAGAGACAGCAAATATAAATATGTGGATTACAAAACTACTAGATGGCTACTTAAAGCTATTTTAAAACTTCAGCACCATATCACCATCATTTCTATTCTTGTTTTATACCTCCCAATGCTTATAGTAGTTCTTTTTTTTTTTCCTTCTTTTTTTTTTTAATGTTTATTTATTTTTGAGACAGAGAGAGACAGAGCATGAACGTGGGAGGGTCACAGAGAGAGGGAGACACAGAATCCGAAACAGGCTCCAGGCTCTGAGCTGTCAGCACAGAACCCGATGCGGGGCTCGAACCCACGGACCGTGAGATCATGACCTGAGCCGAAGTCGGACGCTTAACCGACCGAGCCACCCAGGCGCCCCATTATAGTAGTTCTTAATTGATACCCTACTGGGATTAAACTATTTACAGAGCCAGTAGATGTACAATGCAAAAGTGATTATAATTTCTGCATTATCAACCGAATGGTGCTTGTGTTGGGTCATTAGACCTGGCTGATTCTCCAAAGGCAACTTCACTGGTCTCTAGTCATTAGTTCAAGTTTTGTTTTCAAGCATAAACTTCCTTTGTTACTTCAATAATTTATAGCATCCATTTTTTCCATGTAAGCCTTTTTTAGCCTAGTTTTTCTGTCCTTAGATAGTATTAAAAACATATGGATGTCTATACACCATGTTCATAACAGTATAGTACACAATAGCTGGAATGTGAAAGTAACCCAAGTATTCACTGGTGGATGGACGGACAAGCAAATTGTGGTATATACATACAATGGAATATTATTCAGCCTTTAAAAATAAGGAGATTCTGATTCATCTGCTATAACACAGGTGAAACTTGAGGACAGTACACTAAATGAAACAAGCCAATCTCAAAAGAGACACATACAGTATGTCCTATATAGGAAACATAAATGTCTCATTTATATGAGGTACTTAGAGTGGTCAAAATTATAGAGACAGAAAGTAGAATGGTGGTGGCCAGATGCTGGGAGAAGACAGGGGGATGGGGAGTTGTTGTTTGATGTATATAGCTTAAGTTGCACAAGATCAAAAGAGTGATGGTAGTACATTATCATGAATATATTTTGATGTACACTGAAATGGTTACAATGATAAATTTTTATGTTATGTGTATTTTACTGTAATAAAAGATACTGGGAAGAAAACAAACAAACAAGACAAGCAAACATAAGATCTACTATCTGGCAAAAGATATTTGAAAATGACGTATCAGACAAAGGGCTAGTGTCCAAAATCTATAAAGAACTCACCAAACTCCACTCCCGAAAAACAAATAACCCAGTGAAGAAATGGGCAGAAAACATGAATAGACACTTCTATAAAGAAGACATCCGGATGGCCAACAGGCACATGAAAAGATGCTCAACATCGCTCCTCATCAGGGAAATACAAATCAAAACCACACTCAGATATCACCTCACGCCAGTCAGAGTGGCCAAAATGAACAAATCAGGAGACTATAGATGCTGGCGAGGATGTGGAGAAACGGGAACCCTCTTGCACTGTTGGTGGGAATGCAAACTGGTGCAGCCGCTCTGGAAAACAGTGTGGAGGTTCCTCAAAAAATTAAAAATAGATCTACCCTATGACCCAGCAATAGCACTGCTAGGAATTTACCCAAGGATACAGGAGTGCTGATGCATAGGGGCACTTGTACCCCAATGTTTATAGAAGCACTTTCAACAATAGCCAAATTATGGAAAGAGCCTAAATGTCCATCAACTGATGAATGGATAATGAAATTGTGGTTTATATACACAATGGAATACTACGTGGCAATGAGAAAGAATGAAATAGCAACGTGGATGGAACTGGGGAGTGCTATCATAAGTGAAATAAGTCATGCAGAGAAAGACAGATACCATATGTTTTCACTCATATGTGGATCCTGAGAAACTTAACAGAAGACCATGGGGGAGGGGAAGGAAAAAAAAAAGTTAGAGAGGAAGGGAGCCAAACCATAAGAGACTCTTAAAAACGGACAAAAAACTGAGGTTGATGGGGGGTGGGAGGGAGGGGAGGGTGGGTGATGGGTATTGAGGAGGGCACCTGTTGGGATGAGCACTGGGTGTTGTATGGAAACCAATTTGACAATAAATTTCATATTTAAAAAAAAAGATCTTCTATCTGTATCTAATTCTACTGAATAAGTCCTTCAAACACTTTCTTTCATACTAGATGAAGGATCAAGTCTACATGGTCGGGTCTGTATAAAACATTTAGCTATTATACCAAACTTAAAACATTGTAGAAGCCTGTTTGTGCTTATATATTTCATGTGGCACTGGAAGTAATTGTTTCATCCTATTTTTTGTGTAGCCATTAATTTCCCCATGATTATTTACATAATTAACAGCCCCGTCTCCATATTTGTCATCCTCTATTACTCTGAGAGAAGCAAGCACACCTTTACAGTTTATAAGAAAACTTATACTTAATAGAAGAAACAGTTTATGCATATAATTAATTCTTCCTATTTTTGTATTGCAATCAATATAGTACACTTTATGCTAATTTCTTACATTTAAATTTCACTATGAAATTACAGCTTTTCAAGAACAGAATTTGTTTCCATTAATTATGAGGGCTTTTTCTATAATTAAAAATTGAAAATTGTCACAGTCAGCCATTATAAGCCCCTTTAATATGGTTCCTTTGTTCTTTTAATAATACCTACCTCCAAGCAGGCACCCCTGAAAGAATCCTTCCTTGCAGTAATAATAGTATATTTGAAGTCCAAATTGGATTTTTTCTACCCCAAAACATGGAATCAGTCATATTCAAGGAGCTTACCAATTTTTTAGTGAATAATACATTGGAAAACAAAATCATAAGAACAGGTAAGTACTGGTGTTAAGGAAAATTGTTGGGTTTGTTATTGGACTTCTTTCACTGAACACATGGGAAATGGTATTTATTTTTGTTAATTTATTTTCATTGGTATTTCTAATTTAACATATTACAATGCTAACTTGTTGTCAGATGAAGTTTTATTATTACTAATATTTTTTATGAAACTGAAAAGCAAGAGTGAGTGTTGCAGATAGAATTAGTAAACTGATTTTGGGTTTCTTTTTGTAGATTTGTATTGCCTACTGGGTAAATATATTCCAAAGCCAAGAGCCATTAGTCATTACCAGAAGAAATATAAACATTTGTTTCTTTTTTTTTTTTTTTTTTTTTTTCTTTTTTTTATTTTTTAATATATGAAATTTACTGTCAAATTGGTTTCCATACAACACCCAGTGCTCATCCCAAAAGGTGCCCTCCTCAATACCCATCACCCACCCTGCCCTCCCTCCCACCCCCCATCAACCCTCAGTTTAAACATTTGTTTCTTGAATCATACCTCTGTGAAGGAGACAAGTGGTGTTGGGGGGGTGTGGTAACAGGATAATGTAACTGGATTACAGTGACATGAACCCAAGAGTAATGACAGAATTGAATAAGGGATAGGACTCTGGCTCCAAAGGTGATACATGTTAGATAGATAGATACATAGATAGATAGATAGATAGATAGATAGATAGATAGATAGATAATAGATAGATGACACATTACTTGCTCTTACTTAGCGTAATAGGATGTGATTAACATTCAGATCACTAGACTGAATAAAACATATTGTCCTCTCCAATATAGGTGGGCTTCATCCAAAGACTGAAAGCTTGCCTAGAATAAAAGAGATGACTAAGAACAAATTTTCTCTCTCTGTCTTTGGGATGAACATTGGTTTTCTGTCTTCAAACTCAGACGTGGACAGAAATTACACCATCATTTCTTTTGGGTCATCATTTCTTTTCTTTTCAGCTTTCTAGTCACAGATCTTAAGACTTCTCAGCTTCCATAATCATATCATCCAACCTCTTATAATAAATTTATATGTATATAATAGAATAATATATAGCAACATGATATAAAATATATATAATAATTGTGCATAATAAAATAATACAAATAATGTGAATAGCAATATATATCTCAAAGGATACTGTTTGTCTGGATAACCCTAACAGAGACTGCAATGCTTATTACGTAAAACTGAAAAGTCAGGAAATAAAAATTGAGTCATTTAGTACTATGAAATAAAAACAAGAAGAAAAAGCTAAGATAGTTGTAAGTGATTGTGCCAGAGGAGGGAGAATTAAGATAGGAAATGAATGAGGCAGGGGACTATGGTTTTCAATATAAATCTTCATAAATCATTTGGTATTTTAAACTACTAACAAGTATTTCTATGAAAATGAAACAAATAAAAATACTACTGACCCCAGCATAAAGGATATTAGGGAAATTGAGGTAGAACACTTTATGACTCTAGGTAAAGGAAGGAAAGCTTTGGATATTTCTTAGAACTCACAATAAGAGATGGGTCCTCTTTGAAACCAGAGAAGACCATACAGAAAAATTTTTTAAAAAGCTAAAATGAGAAACTCTGACAACAAGCTGTGACAAATATAATAACAGACTACCTTCATTGAGTATAGAACATGTAAGAGGCACTTACAAACTATGTTGCATGAATTAACTAATTTAATATTAACAATTTTATGTGGTAGGTGTTATCATTATCCTAAATTTACAGAGGGAATAAAATGCACACAAAAACTAAGAAGCTTCTCTGAGTTCACCCAGCAAAAAGTGATTAAAGGCATTTATATTTGAATCAAAAGACAATTCATTCCATTTTCAGTCCCTATGTATGCTCCACTGCCACTTAAGGAATTGATGTATATGATACAGAACAAAATGAAGGAATCCGGAGTAGGAAGAAGAGTATAAATAATGATGTGGAAGGAAGAAAGTATAACTGACAGAGTAGACACAGAGAAGTCTTGAGACAACGTGGTTCCCTACCTAGCAATGATGCTGCTTCACTGTGTACCTTAGAGAGGCCACCTCTGACTCAGGCTCTCCATCTAAAATTGAAAAATTTTTCTAGATTAGCTCTAATGATTTCTTTTTAAAAAATTAATTTAAATTCCAGTTAGTTAACATACAGTGAAATAGCAGTTTCAGATGTACAATTTAGTGATTAAACTCTTACAGAACCTGGTGCTCATTACAAGTGCCTTCCTTAATCTTCATCACTTATTTAACTCATCCCCCTACCCACTTCCCCTCTGGTAGGTTACAAACTAGGTTACAAACTAGGTAACCATTAGTTTTTTCTCTATAATTAAGGACCCTCTAATTAAAACAAAACAAACAACAACAACAAATAAAACATAGAGACACAATTTTACTGGATAGATCACTTAAGCTATAGAAGTACTATCTCAAACTCACTATCCTTTTATTTCCATGGAGCAGAGAAGTTTCAAAACTACAGATTTCTCTGGCATCCTTTATGGAATATTTCTCATTTTCATCTTAAGTGGGAAAACTTAAGGCTACCTTCTCCATTCATTTTTCTCATTGTTCCACTCATGGCCTTATCCCATGTTTATTTTTCTCGTTAATCAAGTTTCTTATCACTCAATGTCATAAACTGTGTACAATAAAAAACAATGTGATATCTCTCATAACCATAGCATTAAATTAATATTTCTCATCCCTGCATGCTCATTAGAACTGCAGAGTTAAAGACAAAACAAAACAAACAACAACAAAACACGTGTCTGATCCTCATGAAAAAGAGTCTGAATTAATTGGCAACTAACATGGTTTTAAAGGTCAGAGACTCTAATATGAAGCCAGCTTTTGGAAACACTGCAGTAGATAAATTTAGCATATGCAGACAAGCCATGAACTAAAGACTTACAAGTAAACCTTGGCAAACAGATCATTATTTATCATTCCATATGCTTTCTCTATGAAAATCACTAGGTGGTTAAGCACTTTTGTATAGAAAACGATTCTGATGAACTTAAATTAAAAAGGGGCAACATTACTCAAAGGATGTAGTATGGCTCAAATAAAGTACAACTAAGCAATACAAAAGACAGGACTCAAAGCATCTTCTGGGACCAAGGTAGCAGAACTGATGTGCTTTTCAGGTCGCCCTCTTTGGGATAAACCAGCTTCAATAACTTTGTTATTCTTACACCTGCTCAAGATTCAAATACCCAAAGGAAGCGTGGATCATATTCTCCATTAAAAGAAGAGGCTAGAGTCAAGACAGCACAATGAGCAAAGGGTAGTTCTCCAAAGGGAAATCAGGATTTCATTACCACTGATGAGGAGATAGATGATGGACAGTCAAAACCAGTAGATATCCAATCAGATTACATTTCCTTATATACAACCCCTTACTACCATGAGCAATACTGCTTTTAAAACCAGCCACTACATCTGCACTGACAGTGCAGAGCCTCCTTGGGGTTCTCTCTCACCCTCTCTCTCTGCTCCTCCCCTGATAGTGCATGTGCTTGTTCTCTCTCTCTCTCTCTCTCAAAATAAATAAATAAACCTAAAAAAAATAAAAACAGCCAATATATGAAAGTTTAAACTTACACGTCATTAGACAATGATTATACCCATTAACAAAAGCTTTCTTGCATTAAAGCATTCCCTTCATGAAAAATCTCAGTTCCATTAAAGTATGATTCTATTAATAAATATGACTCACAACACGTTTCAGTTGTCCATCAGTTTTGTAGAAAAGGATATATAACTCTAGTGCTTGGGACCTTCAGCACCCTTTGTTTTCTTAGTGTTTATTTATTTTTGAGAGTTACAGAGCATGAGAGGGGAGGGACAGAGAGAGGGAGACAGAATCTGAAGCGGTCTTCAGGCTCTGAGCTGTCAGCACTCACAAACCATGAGATCATGACCTATCCGCCTAACCGACTGAGCCACCCAGGTGCCCCACGCACCTTTTTTATCTTCAATAGTATTTTTTAAATTTGTTGAATACAATTGAGTGGACACTTAAGTTGCCAATGAGCAATGAGACTGGTTATCCAGAAGAGTTGATAGGGCATGAAAGAAACTTATGCTAGCTAAGAGAGGTCTAGAGCTCTCGTCTCCTCAGTGCTTACTACTGGTAATAGAGGTCCTTTTGGAAATGCATTATTTCAAAATTGTATACCTTGTCTCCCCTATGTTTCCTTCAAAGCAGTTTCTTAGCACTGCTGCGAACACTTTGTATATTTTTAACTTTCCATTTCTAACACATTTAAGAATATTTTAAAATACGTTGGATGCAAAAGTTGTATGGACATGTCCTTCACATAGCAGCTTCCACAGTCTTCTATATATAAATGCTATGGTTTCTTGTTAAATTATTATAGAATTTAAGTATGTTTGCATGCAGTATTTCATAAAAGATGTATTAGAAGGTTTAGGGTGATATTTATTAAGAGAGAAACAGATTATAGTCATCTTCCAGAAAGACAAAAAGCTTGAATTAATCTTCCAAGAAAACATAGATCTCAGATCAAATGAGAAGTATTTTAGTAAATCAGGCTAAAATGGCTTTTTCTAACAGCACAGTGTCCATGTGGGAGATAAATGTATTATTTACTCAAAAGAAGAGTTACTACAAAAATGGCTTTTCCCAAAAGATTTACTTCTTTGATCTGGCTAGATCAAATGAAGAAAAAAAGGAGTGCAAAGGTGTAGAGCTATAGCCAAGAGAATTCTCAAAGGGCTTTCTCAAATACCTAATTTGACCATCATCATGAATATTAAAAGTAAGTAGAGGAATAGTGATATTTGATAAACAAGAAATGACAGCTAGAGAGGACCTTCTCTTTCATACGGGTTAGTTTGTATTAATCTATCCACTGATCAGAGGTGCTCGATAAGATATAAAAGCATATCCTGAGAGCTTACAAGACTGTGAAGCACGCTTAGAACAAATCCAAGAAAAAAATGTAAATTCAGAGAAATAAAACTGAGAAGCTGTTTCTCTAGGGGATTTTTTTTTAATTGAGTAAAGGAAGTTAAATGCCTGAGAAATACGCTAGAGATATTGACAGCCTTGTAAGGCTTGGATGACAAATGTACATTGCATTCTTGAAAGGTACCCTCTAGAATTAAGGATTAATTAGAAGTAATTCAGTCCTCAGTGACTGCATAGCAATTTTAAATCATTTGGAACCTTTGAATTGGATTGTTTTAGGTTACTAGTATCTCCAGGTATCTTGCAGGAGAAAGAGTAAATTCTCTTTTCTACAAAGAATTGCTACAAATAATTTAACTACATCCTTAATACACAGTGCAAAAAAATAAAATAAAATAAAAATAACAGGACACAGAGAGGAAATAAAATGTGAAAGAAACCCAGCAGAAACAAATTAAAATGAAGGAATAAAAAGGGATTCCAGAAAATAGTTACTATGAAAACATGATCAACAAATTATGACATTTACATATAAGGAACACTACACTCAAAAATTAGGGTATACTTTTTCTTCATACCAAGCACACATAGAACATTTACAATAAATGACTAGAGAGAGGTTTTGTTGAGAGTCCCCCACACCATCACCAGGTTTAATAATTAACTATGAGGACTCACAGGACTCAGGACTCAATTGTCATGACTATGATTTATTACAGCAAAAGAATACTTATGGGCTAAACTATGTCCTCCCACCCCCAAATTCATATATTGAGGTCCTACACCCCTATACCTCACTCTATGACTGTACATGGAGATAGGGTCTTGAAAGGTGATTAAGTTACAAGGAGCCCATTAGAATGAATCTTAATCACTATTATCTTTACAGGAAGAGGAAGTCTGTACACACAGAAAGAGACAAAAAGCAGGTGCATAGAGGGACAACCACATAAACGGCAGCCGGTGGGCAGCTATCTGCAATCCGAGGAGAGAGGCCTCAGGAGAAACCAACTGTGTCAATATATTGATCTTGGACTTTTAGAATCCAAAACTGTGAGAAAATAGATTTTTGTGGCTTAAGCCACCCTGTATGTGGTATTTTGTTATGGCAGCTCTGAAAAAACAAACTCAGATATAAGAAAGTAAGTAAAGGGAAAAGGCATATACAATAAAGTACCAAGGAAACCAGGCACAAGCTTCCAAGGGCCCTTTCCCTGCGGAGTCACACAGGCCACATGATTTCTCCAGCACCAAGTGAGGACCACATGTATAAAATGTCACTGGTCCCATTAGAGACTCAGTGGCCAAGGGTTTTACTGGGAGTTTGTCAGCTAGGCACTCTCTGGCTATCCCATATCAAAGTTCCAGACTCCCAGAAGGAAAGCAGGTATTCACCATAAACCATATTGTTTGTGCAAACAATGTAGGTACAGTGAACCACTCTCATCGGCCAGGAATCCCCCTGAATCTAAGTGAACAGACCCCAGCCCAGGGCTAATTTTGCAAGTAGGCTCTTCCAAGGATAGTTTCAGTTCTGCTATTTTCAACTCTTCTGCACAATCTACTGCTTGCCCTCTGCCCAAGGCATAGTCACAGAAAAATTATGATCAAGAAGCTGACCAAATTGCAGTGTTATCTTGGTTATAACTTTTAGGGGGTCATGGATTTATTTATTCAGTTACAACAAATCCCATTTACCATGAAAGTCTATCTTAAAAAGCCAGTGGCTTCCTCCTAAAGTTTGTGCATTACCTTTTGTACCCAGCCCATGGCATCAATTTGGGCACAGAAGAACCCTGGCCAGTAAATTGGAGTTGACCTGAATGCCTTCCAGAGCTGAGGCAACGTTAAGATAGTCAAGATATGCATGAAGATGTTCAGTCCACTTAGTTCAGTTCAGTCCTTGGTTTCAAAAGGACAGCCTGGATCTGTCAGTTCCAAATAGTTTTGCTTGTCCCTGACACTAGTTCGTCCTCTTCACAAATGTGGACGGCAACTGGAGGTGCTCTGTGTGGAAAGCACGAGGGCCAACCCCTGCTGTCTCCTAGACATGTGTGATCATGGGCTCAGCAATGAGATTGATTCAAAAGGCTCGGAGCAGCTTGGAAAATCAACACTGGGCATGTTTCTCTCTTCTCTGTGGGAGGAAGGCTAAGCTTCTGGAACAGTTTTGAAAAAAAAAAAAGATTATTAATCCCTTCTCCATTCCAGCCCAGGTATCAGGGTTTTGCCTTTTCTGTGTTGTTTTATCTAAGTGTATCTCATCCAACATTTGCGCCTTTCCAATCTTTACTTTATCTCCTACTCTCACCCGTACGATTCATCTAGAAACGTTGTATGCAAGAAGGTCCAAGCACTTTTCTCAGAAAAAAACAGAACAAAACAACACTTTATACAACTTAATCAGAAAGGCACATCACATTTAGAAATTAAGTCAAAGTCCTGAATTTTCAAACATTTTAAAAATGAGTTTACACAACCTCCCATCCCTTTTACTCTGATCATTTACTGGGTGAACCGCCTACCAAAAACTCAAAGCTTTCTGAAGATAGCTGTATTTAATAATAAAATTGCTTTACTGGGCACCTGGGTAGCTCAGTCAGTTAAGCGTCTGACTCTTGGTTTCAGCTCAGGTTATGATCGCATGGTTCGTGGGTTTGAGCCCTGCATCAGGCTCTGCACTGATGGCATGGAGCCTGCTTGGGGTTCTCTCTCTCTCCTTTTCTCTGCCCTTCCCTGCTCTCTCTCCCTCTCTCTCTCAAAATTAATAACTAAACATTTTAAAAAAATAATAAAATTTCCTTACTGAGGTGTGTGCATGAGGAGAAAGATGCGGGAATTGGACTCAAGCTACCAGTTCATTGCTGCAAACCACAACTAATCAGAAAAGCCAAACACAACTAATCAACAGCAATGAGATATCCTCCAGTGGGTCAGGAGTCTCATCTGTCAGGAGTGGGTGGAGGGTTCATAAGCCCCATGATGTGTCCTCCTTCCAACTTGCAGTTTTTGCCAGAGATCACAGTTTGGGAATGCAATCAGTCTCAGAAATATGAAGTTGACCAGGAGCTTAATTTCAGATAGTTCTATCAGAGAATAAGCCCTTTTCTGTGGACATTAGTATGTGACACAGATGGTCCAGTCAGCATCAAGGATATTTTCATAGTTTATGGCCCCACACAGGGGGATCCTCAATCTGTAGCAGTCTTGGAATCTGAGTTCTGCTCATTAAGCCTATGGTGGCCTTCAGTTCAGTATAATCCATGCTGAGACCAAAACAGCCCATAACAGGAAATACTAGGTTTCAGCTTGGAGTAAGGTTCAGGCAATTAGTATCTGAATTCATATTTTTTTTTAAAAAGCCACTGGCTTTTCTTCAGCAGCAGCAAAGGCAAGATTGTATAGAGGCAGACAGCTGTGTTCCAAGTCTAGGCGACAAGCAAGGATTTCCTGAGCCTCTTTTGTCTTGTCAGTGTTAGAGTCCACATTGATCTACTAAAAACTATGCACATTAAGCTCGAAAATTATCTGCCTCTAAGGGTCAGATATCTGATTTCAGAGGAGCTCATTAGCAACTAAAAACTGTTTTCACAACATCAAAAGTGTATCTCTATTTGGAGATTGACTCTCTGTTCATGTATCTCCCTTTATTCAGAGACTCTAAAAATGGGCAAAATTCAGAGCCAAAAACATCAGTTTATAGACATGTTTTGTTTTAAACTCTTAAAGAATTTAACTTGCAACAAAACCACCACTGACAAAAATCAAGGAATCAGTGTCCCACTAGCACCTTACTTTGTAGCATCCCCAGATTGTGATCATCTCTTTAGAATTTATGAAATTACAAGTATTTACTGCAATTTTTATTATATATGCAGATACAATAACTGCAAAATACAAAGGCAGTTAAAATCTCCTTTTTATGCTGCTGCAAATTTATTAAAACTTCTCTCAGTAAATTCCACATTTACAGGTTTAAGATTATAATTGTCAGGAGAAATCCAGCTGGAATGCAAGACAGGGGCAGGGGCCCTGCTGCACTGCAAGCAGTTAGGCTGAAGAAATGACAAGAGTGTTCCTTATATCCCCGCTTTGGCTCACCTAAAGCTTTGCTCCCGCTCTAGGAACTGTGTGAACCTTTTTTATCCCACTTGAAGGAGAGAAAATACACATTTTAACACATCTGGCTCATCCAATGCTCATGTTCATGAATGTTTCTCCTTGTCAAGGGAGAAGAGCTAAAACAATGAAAGACACTATCCAGGCTACACTGTTTCTCCTTCCCATTTTAGCTAGGATGGCCAGGAACAGCTAGAGAATACAGCAAGCCAATCTCTTAAAGTGGATCCATCATCTTCACGTGCACATGCAACTTTAACCTTTCGCAACAGACAAAAGTTCAGCTGCTGCTTTATACCATGGATGACCTCAGACACCCAGAAAGTGAGGGCTCATCTTTCTCTGCTTTTCAAACATTCCTTTTGCAAGCAATGTTTTCACCATGTTTCACTGTGTCAGGGTCAGACTAGCACATCCCAATTCCGGCACCAACTCTGTCAGGGGAGGACACACGAGAATCAGCGCTTATACACACACACACACACACACACACACATACACACACACATATATGTATAAATAAAATTGTTCAACTATATAGATAATATAATATATATAGATATGTATTATCATCTGTGCATGTGTATATGTATATATATTTATATAAATATATCTATAAATATAAATATAAATATAAATATAAACACACCATTGGTCAAAGTAAAACATCAGTACAGCCCCATCAGGGTGGCTAAAACAGAAAACACTAAAACTACCAATATTTGGTGAGAATGTGGAGCAAATAGATACCTTAATCACTGTTCTTGTGAGTGTAAGTTGGTACAACAAAACTATAAATAATCTATGCCATGAATGGAATTCATGAAATTGTAGGTAAATGGAGAGCTGAGATGTCAGAGATGGCACAAAGGGAGGCTTTGGGGATACTATCAATGTTCTCCTTATGAGAACATGCAGATTAAATAGATAATTGCTTTTTGGCATTTTTTTGAGCAGTATATTTTAGTTTTTGTATATTTTTATGAAAGTGTGTGCTATTTCACATTACAACGGGTTTAAGAGAAAAACGGAAATGTTGCTCAGTAAATAAAATAAATTATTTAAGAACACCCACATATTTCTATTCTAGAAGCCAACCTTGTTGAGTGTCTCGATCAGGATCTTTGTAACACACTGTACAACAAAGCTTATAGTATGTTGGTTCTTCATAACGTGGCCACATGCCCCTGTGATGTCACTGAAGCTAACAGTACTGAATTCACATAAAATTAATATTCAGACATTGTCCATAATCTAAATTTACTACATATTTTAAGGCATTATTCCTAATCCTAGAACCCATAATCTAACAATATTTTCAATTTTCAAGATATCCAAGTTAGATTTCATATTCTTTCATTTATTTAGTCATGTCTTCACAAAATATTTTCAAGCACATGGACATTTTGAGGACTTCCATATTATGTTGGAAGGGATTTGGAACTCCTTGCAAAATATAACAATGCCATGTATACATACTTATACACACGTATGTATCTATATCTATATATACTTACATATACTTATTAACTACATATTTACATATATATATATATGACAAACTGAAAATAACAATGCGGTCAACATCTCTCTAGATATGAAATAAAATGTAAATAAATACACAGCCTTGAGTGGGGGTTAAAGTGATTTAAAAAACAAAACAAAACTGGAATCCTGGATGAGAAACTGGCAGAGAAGTCTTGGTATTCATTTCCTATGTAATTTTATTTCATTTATTTATTTTTTAACTGTTTATTTATTTATTTATTTATTTATTTATTTATTTATTTTTGAGAGAGAGAGATCAAGCATGAGTGGTGGAGGGGCAGAGAGAGAGTGAGAACAGAGGATCCAAAGCAGGCTCTGTGAGGAGAGCAGAGAGCCCAATGTGGGGCTTGAACTCACAAACAGTGAAATCACGACCTCAGCCGAAGTAGGACACTTAACTGACTGAGCCACCCAGGTGCCCCAACCTTCTATGTAATTTCAGAGGAGACAGTCACATGCACTGGGGCCCTGAGCACAGACTGAATTTCTCAGCCCACGTATAAAGACTAAAAACAATGACATACTGCTATTAGGGCTGTAAGTATAATGAAAAATGAAGCTCACAATGATAGAAGAAACAGAGAGAACCATGTATCCTGATACAGACAAGTTATTCACTAACTTGGGAATTTATTTATTTTCCTTTAAGAAAATAGTCCTTAAATGTCAATATGAAACCTTATTGTCAAGAGGATCCTCACTACACTAATTGAAGGCATCCAGAAAACCACTAGGTACAGTGAGGTGCATTTGGGACAATGAGAAAGAATTATCTGGAGAAAGACAAAGTACACATTGTAGGCAGTGGCAAAAATAATGAATGGAACAGAAAAAAGAACAAAACACTTAGAATTTTAAGAGGCCGATATTCCATTTGCCTGAGATGTACTGAGCAGAAGGTAAAGTGACTGAAAAAGAAGTTAGAGGCGTAGGTAGGGCCACTAAGTCATGTACACTTTTGACTGTCATTTCAAAGCATTTGAGTTTTATATAAACCACAATGGGAAATCATTGGAAGACTGTAAGTAGTAGAGCATCTTAATATGATTTGTTTTAAACTTATTATTCTGACTTCTCTAAGGACAAAAGATCTGATGGGAGAAGCATGAAAGAGAAATGTCAATAATGAGGCTATTTCAGCAGTTAAGGCAAAAAATAATGATGACTTGAAATTGGCTAGTCCTCTAAAAATGGAAAGTAGACAGATTTGAGACAGATTTTGAGAGGGAAAAATGGCACTGATTGATATTATGTATAAAAAGAGAAAAAATGAAAAGGATGACCGGACAATTTTGTTTGGAGAAACTGTAAGGAGAGCTTTAAGTTGGAAATCATTAGCATATACATGTTATATATTACTGCTGGAATAGATGAGATTACCTATAAAGAATATTTAGTAATGAATGGATAAATATAGTTAACATTTATTGACTATTAGCTGGATTCCAGGAAGGTGCTAAGCACTTTACATGACTTATCTTGTTTAATCTTTCCAAGAACTCTGAGAAATAGGTAATGTTATTATACCCCATTTAAAGAACAAAAATCATGATTTTGAAGAGCTATGCAATTATTCCATGGCTACACAGTTAGTAAATGGTGGAAGCTATTTTTAAATCCACACAGTCTGAATCTAGAACCTGTAAACTTAATGGCTATTATTACTGTCTTGGGAAAAAGAAGCACACCTTGAATCAAGCCTAAAAGAGGTAAGTTTAAAAAGCAAGCAGTGGGGGAGCAGTCTACAAAAGAGACTGGAGAAAAAGAAAGTGTCCTTTTATTAGTAACATAAAGGGAACTAAGAAGGGAGTATGCTCCAAGATGAAAGATCTGGTCACTTTTGAATATTTCTGAGACAAAACCACAGATAACAACTGAATTTTACATTCACTAAAGTTATCGTTAATCTTAAGTACAGTTTTACTAGAGTGTTGAGTGCATGACTTAAGCTGGAGGTCTATGTGGCATCAAAGGGAAAACATAGAATATGATACCCTGAGAATGACTGAGGAGAGAGTGGAGAGATGAGAAAATGAGAGAAGAAAGAGAGAAATCCATGATGTAGGAATGGGAAGAGAAGAAATTAAAAGAAAAGCCTGGATAGGTAAAGAGAAAAAAAGTGTTGTCCTCTCATGACAGAAGTCATCCCATGTGACCAATCTACCTCCAGGTGGTTGGTTGATTGTGCTGAGAAATAGTGTCAAGGGCTTGTCACTGGTCTTGGCTTTTGGCAAGTTAAGTACTCAGCAATGAAAGGTACCAGATTATTTACTGAGTCACTTAGTCACATGAAACTCCCTATGAGGACATAGATGTGGTTGAGATAAAGAAACCAAAGGGAAAGGAGTAGGTAGAGGTCATGGGCATCTGGGCCATTGGGTCATGTAACTTACTTATGACTTTAGAATTTGTTTGAACCATTTTATATACTGCTTTCACTTGATGATTATGTACTGCTGTGATCAACCAAATATAGTTTAGTCTATTACAGAACATCTAGATAATGATGGTAATTTGATGGCCAGTGGTTGAGCATTCAGCCTCTATCAGGGACCACAAAAAACCAGAAACTAAGTGAAGCAGTTAAATGTCAACAATAGGAGAGCTTTATTCTAAAATTTAAAAAGACTGTGCTACATTCACCTGTAAGTGTCTATCAGGGTTTTATACAGCATTTTGTATCTGCCACACATACTACACCACCATTGGATCTGTTTAGCCACATAGGCTAAGCATTAGAGAAGTCTACAAAGCATTCTGGACCTGTTCCAGAACCTGTCCTTTTCTGAGCCTGATATAGTTCATTTGGGCTGCTATAACAAAAATACCAGAGACTGATGGCTTGTAAACAATGGAAACTAATTTCTCACAGTTCAGGAGGCCACAAGTCCAAGATCACGGTGCCAGCATGCCCAGGTTCTGGCGAAGGCCCTCTTTTGGGTTGTAGACTGCTAACTTCTTATTGTGACCTCACATGGTAAAAGGGGCTAAGAAGCTCTATGGGGTCTTTCATAACGACACCAATCCCATTCATGAGGGTTCCACCGTCACGCCCTAACCATCTATCAAA
The DNA here is from genome assembly GCF_018350195.1 of Panthera tigris. Classification (NCBI taxonomy): domain Eukaryota; kingdom Metazoa; phylum Chordata; class Mammalia; order Carnivora; family Felidae; genus Panthera; species Panthera tigris. The sequence goes on from NC_056667.1 coordinate 120,265,062, forward strand.
AGGGCTCATTTTTAATACTATCACATTGGACATTAGGATTTCAACATATGAATTTTGAGAAGATACAAATATTCAGAAACCCACTCAAAGCTGGAAGTCTTTGGGGGCGTGGTAAATAGTATACCCCCTCTGAAGAGTTCCACCAGACAACATGTTTCTTAGTTGTGGAATTGTCAGATGAAGAAACTTATCCTTCACCTTGGAAGGGATAACTCACCATGCCCCAGATCACAGAAGAGGCAGATCTTTGAATTCTTATAGGATTTATTCCCCGCCCTCTTCCATGTATGTGCTGGACCAAAATGTCTAGTAGTGAACCTCTTGTTCACTAATTCCACTCAGCATCATGTCCCCACTGTAATAGATCAGGGTGATATACTGTGTAATGAGTTGGCGATGAAGGCAGGAAAGTTGATTTTGACATGATTGGGATGATTGGGATGCATTGTAGACCTCCCAGTAGACAGCAAACTGCTTTTGATGGTCTTTATTTTTTTTTAAGTGTTTATTGATTTATTTTGAGAGAGACAGAACACAAGCCAGGAAAGGAGGGGCAGAGAGTGAGGTAGAATTCCAAGGAGGCTCCAATGCTGTCAGCACAGAGCCAGATGCAAGGCTCAAACTCCCAAACGGTGAGATCATGACCTTAGTCGAAATCACTAGTCAGCTGCTTAACTGACTGAGTCACCAGGGCACCCCTTGATGGTCTTTATTAATCAGTAGAGAGAAAACAGCATTTGCCAGACCCATAGCTACCTACTGGAGAGTAGGGAATGTGGAAAGTTGCTTCCAAATGTAGTGCAATAAAACTAAACTTTTATTATACTAATGAATTCAAACAGAACAGAAATGGCTTTTTTTTCACTGTGTGTTGCACTAGCTTTTGGCAATTTTGAATAAATGGGGTTGACTCACTATTTGGGGAGGGTTTCTCAGCCACGTCTGGTTCCTGGGCTAGGATGACTGGATGGCTGGGTTTAGCTTTGACTGAGTACCTGCCTGTATGAAGTCTGGGTTTCCTCATAGCACAATCAGAATTTTATTCAGATTCAGAACGATCAGAATTTTAACATGGTGACTCAGAATTCTAAAAGCAATGTTTTTTTGTGTGTGTGTGAGGAAGGCAAAAGCGACATGAGTTCATTTGATTGAGACTTTGGGTGTCACAGTCCCACTTCTTTCGTATTCCATTTGCTAAAAACAAGCCATACATTGTACTATTTACCTGTTGAGGTTTAAAAAGTGAACCCAGAATTTAGTAGCTTAAAAAAAAAGATTTGTTATCTCAGTTTCTGTGCATCAAGAATTTGGGTGACTCTGCCTCAAGGTAGTTCACATATCTGTAATCAAAGTATCAGCCAGAGCTGCTGTCTCATCCAAAGTCTTGACTAAGGGAGGATTTACTTCCAAGATCACTTACATGGTTGAGAGCAGGATTCAGTTCCTTACTGCTGTTGACCGGAGGGTTGCACTTCCTCCTTGGCTTTTGGCCAGAAATCTCCCTCCATTGGTTGCCATATGTCCCCTCCATTGGGCAACACACACACCAGCTGTGTATTCATTAGAATAAGAGAGAGAGAAAGCAAGACAGGCCAGCAGGAGAAAAGACAGTTTTCTTGAGAGCCAATCTCAGAAGGGACATTCCAACATTTTTGCCATATTTTATTCATTAGAATAAAGTCATTAACGGGTACCTGGGTGGTTCAGTTAGTTAAGCATCTGACTTTGGCTCAGGTCATGATCTCATGAGTCATGAGTTCGAGCCCCACATCAGGCTGTCTGCCATGACTGCAGAGCCTGCTTTGGATCCTCTGTCCCCCCTCTCTCTGTCCCTCCCCTGTCCTCTCTCTCTCTCTCTCAAAAAAAAAAAAACATTAACGAATTTTAAATAAATTAAAAAAAAGAAAGTCATTAAGCCAGCCTAATATGAAGGGAAGGGGATTCTACAGGGTGTGAATACCATAGCAGGTGTGTGTGGGGGTGCTTATTGGGATATATCTTAGAGGATGCCTTCTACAATCTACCCTCTGACCCCCCAATAATTTATATCCCTTCCATATTAAGTACACATTTATGTGTTCTCAAGTTCCCGAAAAATTGTATCACATTATGTCACCAGCTTAAAGTCCAGAATCTCACTATCTGACCTGTATGGAGATATGATGAAGCTCCTCAGATACAGTGCCATAAGTTCAAGACGTCAAGTACAATTCTTTTCATTCTGTTGCTTTATAAAATGAGAGACAAATTTTGTCACACAAGCACTCATACAGTAGTGGGACAGGCATAGGATAATCCATAGACATTCCAGTTCAAAAACTGAAGATATAAGAAGCAAAAAGTAGTCACTGATAAAAATTTTGAAATTCAGCCAAGGCAAATGTTGGCAACTATCTGATTAGGTCTCAAGGACTGAGAGTAATTCTCCATGGCTCTCTTCTCTGTCTGCGCTTTCTGTTGTGCCTTTTGATTCATACCTCATTTTTCATTAAAGGTAGTACATGTTTGTGGCTAAATAGTATTCTCAGACTGTTTTTTTTTGGCCTGTAGAATTTTAAAGGTCCAAACAAGCCTTGTCATTTTGTCCCATTTCTGTCCCATGCCACCACGATGTTAGTGTTTTGCTGATATACTTTACTCAAAAACTTCCTGTGGATACCATTCGAGTTTACGAGACAGAAGTAAAAAAACACAAATTGCATTGTCATAAAACTTTCTCTAATTTTGCCTCCTATAGAGGCAGCTGAGGGACAAGTCCCTTAAACTTCTTTATTGGTCAGCTAGGGGTACCATAACAAAATACCACATAAGAGGTTGCTTAAACAACACAGATTTATTTTCCCATAGTTCTGGAGGCTGGAAGTCCAAGATAAAGGTGTCAGTAAGTCTGGTTTCTCTTGAAGCCTCTCTCTTTGGCTTGCAGACAGCCATCTTGCCTGTGTCCTCACATGGTCTTTTGTCTATGTACATGTGTAACCATGTGTCCTATTCTCCTCTTCTTGTAAGGACACCAGTTATATCGGATCCATATATATATATAGGACCCACCCTATGGCCTCATTTAAACTTGGTCACCTCTTTAAAGGCCCTATCTCCTCAAATAGCCACATTCTGATATACTGGGGGTTAGAACTTCAAGACAGGAGTTTTGAAGGGGACACTATACAGCCCATAACAGCTTCCTATAGACAGATTAGTTTTGTTTGAGAGGACTTATGAGGTGTACCCATTCTTACACTTTTTCAAGGGCTTTTGTGATTAAATTTTACTCTGAAGTATCACCCCTGATACATTTGTAGTTTAGGCAGTTTTTCCTTCATCATTAGGTAATATTTTTTTTTCTGGCTGTGACCTGGGTTTGAACTTTGCTTAAAAGTTATTTCTTAATTTTAGCATCTTTTGTCATCTAGAAAGATGGAGAATTTTCTAAACCGTCAAGTCCTGGGTCCTCTTTATTTAACTATCCTTCCCTCAATTTATGTCTCTCCTGTCTCATTTTACCATAAGCAGTGACAAAAAGCTAGGCAGCATCTTCAACATTTTTCTACGAAGTATCCATTTTTCTTTGTGTCCTCTACAATGACTTCAGATGAGAATGTTGCTAACCTTTCAGCCATAAAGTTATAAGGATCATCCTTCCTCCAGTTTCTAATAATCGGCTCAGCACTTCCTTTTCATCTTTAACTGGCTGTATACTCTAAGTCTGATGTCAATTTATTCACTGCAATATAGACCTTTTCTAACATGCTCCTCAAAATCCTTGTAGCCAGCATCACCGAACCAGTTCTAAAGCCATTCTCTCCATTTAAAAAATCATTGTGGGGCTGGAGTGGTAGAGAAGTGAGGTCAGGGCTGGAAGAGCAGCTGGAAATTTGCAGGTTATATTCTGAAAGCAAGAGGGCCACATAAAGGGCTAGATCCCCAGATTTGGATATAACATCTGCCTCTGTCCATGGATGATTCCTGACTGTACATGCATGGGGAAGATTCCTGGTAGCCTAGTGAAAAAGCAGACAGAAAACAGCAAGACTAACCTTTAGAGAAAATACTGCAGTGGGTGAGATGTGTGTTCATTTTTCACCATGTAATTCCTGAGTCTATGAACAACTCAGGCAATAGAAAACTCAACTGATATCAGCTTAAAGACCAGACCTTGGAACTGCCAGAACAGATGGAAATTTAGAAGGGAGGACTTGGAAATAAGGAAGCCACAAAGAAGATGAGTTTCTAAGAGTGAATATCAACTGCCCAAATCCTTGACTAACCACTAAACTATGCAAGTTTAGGGGAGATCCACAGTGGGGCAAGCAAGAGGGTGGGATGGGGGAGAGCAGGAAGCAGTAGCTAGAAGTTCAAGGAAATGAGCAAGGTTGTTAGCTGCTGAAAAATGCAGGAAACAATGAGTTTGCTATTTGAGTGCAGGTAAGTTAATTAACTGCCAGAAGAAATTCCTCAGAAGGCGACAATTTAAATCAAATAACTATTCTGTATTATATATTATCCACAAATTATATCATTTTCAACAAAAAATTGTAATACTTATCAAAAAAATTAAAAGAAAAATTTGCAGCTTGGAGGCTGGCAGGGTAGAGATGGAATGATACAAAAGGTGATGAGGAAGTTTGTAGAAGGTGACTGAATTGTTGACTATCATGATTATGGTAGTAGCTAGGTGGGTGTAAAATTTGTCAAAACTCATCAAAATGTATGCATAATATGAGTGCAGAAGCTATACTTAAAGGACACTGATAAAGGCAAGCCAAAAAACAAATAAACAAAAAATAAGTATTAAGAGCAGAAAGTTTTCCCCAAGTTCTACAGATAAGCAAACAAGATCCATTGAAGAAGTAGAAGAGGGAAGTGGTGGTTGGACTTCGTTATAATTCATTAACATATACACCTTAACACTTCATCTGTTTTAATTTGTAATGCTCTGAGTATCTGACACTTGGAAACAAAAGCTGATGTTTTCTTATCCTCTCACTTTCTCCATCCTCTGTATGGAAACATTTCCATTTCCTTCCATTCAACTCTGATTTCTTGATGACTTTTTTTTTAATAATTGCTTTTGTATTCTTTAGAACAATGCATGGGCATAGTAACGGCTTGATAAATGCACTTGTGTTGTTTTGCTTGCTTGCATATTGAAAGAATTATTAATGAATAACTAAAGACAACAACTGCTTTCCTTCTGCTTGGGATATGCTCCCCTCAGTAACACCACAGTGGCTCTTTCCATCATTTAGGTATTTTTCTTTTCTTTTCTGTTTTACTTACTTACTTATTTATTATTTTTTAGAGAGATAGAGAATGCACATGGGAAAGAAGGACGGGGTGGGGGGAGACTGAGAGAGAGAGAGAGAGGGAGAGAGAGAGAGAGAGAGAGAGAGAGAGAGAGAGAGAGAGAGAGAATTGTAAGCACGCTCCACACTCGGCACAGAGCTTGATACGGGGCTCAATCCCACAACCCTGGGATCATGACCTGAGCTGAAATCAAGTCTGGCACTCAACAGCTTGAGCCACCCAGGCGCTCCCCATCGTTTAGGTCTTAACACAAATGTAACTTCATCAGAGAGGACTTTTTCTACTCAGTCTTCTTAAGACAGCTCTCCAGTCACTCTTTACAATACCTCTATATTCTGCGTTCTTAATGCTTAGTAGTTTTTACTCTGAATTTTTCTTTTTCTGTCTGGATTTGTTTATAGGTTGTTTCTTCCATTAAAATGTATGCTCTCTGAGGGAAGGGCCTCTTATTTATTCACAACAGCATATCCAATACCTAGAATAGTATGTGACATATAATAGGTCTCTACATAATCTGTTTGAGGTGCAGAAGTTGGCCCAGCTTTCCTAAAAGCATACTTTTCTCTTTACCATTCTCTTATTGCCATGCATGTTTTCCTTTATACGGTTGAAGAGACTTGGCTTTCTGTCACTCCACAAAATGATGAAATGTAGCTGGGATCAGAGCCTCTCATGGAACCAATGACACATGTTACGTAATTGTTCACCGAGGGGTCTCTACCATTAACTGCGTGAACCTTGCTGTTTGTACATTGTTTAAGCAAATGGACTGAGTGTAACGCCTGACTTTTTGTTGTTTTTCTTTTTCCTTTTGCAGCACATGGTCCTTAAGGGAAGCTAATCTAATTATTCAAGGCAAAATAATTCTTTAAAAAAGTTTTTTTTTTACATTTATTTATTTTTGAGAGGCAGAGAGACAGAGCACAAGTGGGGAGGGACAGAGAGAGAGAAGGAGACAGAATCCAAAGCAGGTTCCAGGCTCTGAGCTGTCAGCACAGAGCCTGATGTGGGGTTCGAACTCACAAACTGTGAGATTATGACCTGAGCCAAAGTTGGACGCTCAACCAACTGAGCCACCCAGGCGCCCCAAGGCAAAATAATTCTTTACAATAAATGAAAACCAGAGTTCCCCCTCCTCCAGTCATTGTTCCAAAATATCAGCTTAGCGTTTTAAGCAAATATCTTTAATTGCTACTGATCAATAAAATATGATTTCTCTGAATATTTTCTGAGCATCTTGGCATCTTTTTTTTTTAAGCTTATGTATTTATTTTGAGTGGGAGAGAGAGAAAGCTTATGCACATGTGTGAGTTGGGGAGGGGCAGAAAGACAGGGAGAGAGAATCCCAAGCAGGCCCTGCACACTGTCAGCATGGAGTCCAATGTGGGACTTGAACCCACAAACTGTGAGATCATGACCTGAGCTGAAACCAAGAGTCAGATGCTTAACCAACTGAGACACCCAGGTGCCCCCTTAGTATCATTAAATCAGGATTATTTCTCTGCTTGATCTCAACAGGTCAGAAGTACTTTTTTTCCTATAGAACACAGGTTTTATACGAAATCCCATCTGCTATGGCCTGCTTATTTGTATTCCCCTAAAATCCATATGTTGAAGATCTAATTCCCAGCGTGATGGTACTTTGAGGCTGGGCCTTTGTGAAGTGACTGGGTCATGAGGATGAAGCCTTCATGAATGGGGTTAGTGCCCTTATCAAAGAGGCCAGAAAGCTGCCTTGCCCCCTCACCATGTGAGGTTACAGCAAAAAGAGGCCTCACCAGAAAGCTAATCTTCCAGCACTTTGATCTTGGATGTCCCAGTATCCAGAACTGTGAGAAATAAATGTTTGTTGTTTATGAGCCAGGCAGTCAATGGTATTTCTATATAGCAGCCAGGAAGGTCTACAACACTCTCTCTACCATAGACATTCTTAATTATTTTGAACTTACAACTATTCTTCCTTAGTCTGTCAGCTCTTACTCTACTCTGTACATTTTCATATTTGGTTTTATCCTGTTCTGTGTTAGTCTGTAACCTTTGTCTCCACAAATTTCAAAATAAAAGAGAGAATACTAATGCATTTCTCTTGAATCCTACACAGCAACTAGCACAATTAGTCATGGATACATCGCTAATGGATACATGTGTTTTTTAATGCAAAATTGCTATAACATTAATTCGTTCCAGGGGTACAATATGACGATTAGATACGTATATATTGTGAAATTATCATCACGGTAAGTCTAGTTAATACCCATCACCATACATAGTTATAAATTCTCTTTTTCTTGTGACTGTGAACTTTTAAGATCTACCATCTGCAACTTTCATATGCAACACTGTATTATTAACTATAGTCACCATGCTGTACATTACAGCCCATGACTTATTTTATAACTGAAGTTTTGTATCCTTTGACCCTCTTCATCTATGTCAACCCTGCAACCCTCACCTATCTTGAAACTTCCATCTTAAGCAAACACCAGTCTGTTCTCTGTATCTATGAGCTTTTTGTTTGTTTGTTCCTTTGTTTTGTTTTGTGTATATTCCACATATAAATGAGATCATACAATATGTCTTTCTCTGTCTGGCTTATTTTTACTTAGCATAATGTCCTCAAGGTCTATTCATGTTGTTACAAATGGTAAGATTTCATTCCTTTTTACGGCTAATAGTATTATTCCATTGTATATGTATACCATACTGTCTTTATCCATTCATCCATTAATAGACATTTAGGTTGTTTTCATATCTTTCCTATTGTAAATTATGCTGCATGAAATAAGGGGGTGCATATATCTTTTCAATATATATATTTTTAAATTTTTAATGTTTATTTTTGAGAGAGAGAGAGACAGACAGAGTGCGCTCTAGTGGGTAAGCGGCAGAGAGAGATGGAGACACAGAATCCGAAGCAGGCTCCAGGCTCTGTGCTGTCAACACAGAGCCCAACAGGGGCTCAAACTCACGAACTGTGAGATCATGAACTGAGCCAGTCAGACACTTAGCCAACTGAGCCACACAGGCGCCCCTGCATATATGTTTTCAAATTAGTACTTTTGTTTTCTTCAGATAAAAACACAGTAGCGGAATTGCTGGATCAATGTAGTTTTCATTTTTTGAGGAACCTCCATACTGTTTTCCATGGTGGCTGCACCAATTTACATTCCCACCAACTGTGCACAAGGGTTCCCTTTTCTGTGCATCCTCACCAAACACTTGTTATTTCTTATTGATAGTAGCCCCTCTAGTGGGTGTGAGGTAATATCTCATTGTGGTTTTGATTTGCATTTTCCTGATAATTAGTGATGTTGACCATCTTTGTACGTGCCTGTTGGCCACCTGTATGTCTTCTTTGGAAAAATATCTATTCAGATATTCTTCCCATTTCTAAATCAGATTTTTGTCCTATAGATTTGTATGAGTTCTTTATTTATTTTAGTAGGATTCCCTTATCAGATATATGTTTTGCAAATATTTTCTACTGTTCAGTAGGTTGCCTTTTCATTTCTTTGTTTTCTTTGCTGTGCAGAAGCTTGTTTATTTTTACTTTTGAAGTCAGACTCAAAAAATTATAGATAAAGCCAATGTCAAGGAAGTTACTGCCTATGTTTTCTTCTGTGAGTTTTATAATTTCAGGTATTATATTCAAGTCTTTAATCCATTTTGAATTAATTTTTGTGTATAGTTTAAGATAGTGGTCCAGTTTTCATTCATTTGCATGTGGCTGTCCAGTTTTCCCAACATGATTCATTGAAAAGACTCTTTCCCCATTGTGTATTCTTGTCTCCTTTGTCATAAATTATTTGATCATATATTTGGGGATGTAGTTCTGAGCTCTCTACTCTGTTCTACTGACCTATGTGTTTTTATGCCAATACCATACTGTTTTGATTACTATGGCTTTGTAGTATAGTTTGAAATTAGGCAATGTGATTCCTCTAGCTCTTTCTCCTTATTCAAGAGTACCTTGGCTATTTGGGGTCTTTTGTGATTCCACACAAATTTTAGAATTGTTTGTTCTGCAGTGTGGAGGTTCCTCAAAAAATTAAGAAAATAGAGCTACCCTATGACCCAGCAATAGCACTGCTAGGAATTTACCCAAGGGATACAGGAGTGCTGATGCATAGGGGCACGTGTACCCCAATGTTTATAGCAGCACTTTCAACAACAGCCAAATTATGGAAAGAGCCTAAATGTCCATCAGCTAATGAATGGATTAAGAAGATGTGGTTTATATATTCAATGAAATACTACCGGGCAATGAGAAACAATGAAATCATGCCATTCGCAGCAACATGGATGGAACTGGAAGATATTATGTGGAGGGAAATAAGTCAGTCAAGAAGGACAGATATCATATGTTTCACTCATAAGTGGATCTTGAGAAACTTAACAGAAGACCATGGGGGGAAGGAAAGGGGAAAAAATAGTTACAAACAGAGAGGCAAACCACAAGAGACTCTTATATACAGAGAACAAACTGAGGAAGTTGGGGAGGTGGGAGAGAAGGGAAAATGGGAGATGGGCATTGAGGAGGGCACTTGTTGGGATGAGCACTGGGTGTTGGTATGTAAGCCAATTTGACAATATTATATTCATAAAAAAAAGAATTGTTTGCTCTGTTTCTGTGAAAAATGCCATTGGAATTTTGATAGGGATTGCACTGTATCTGTAGATTTCCTTGGGTGGTATAGGCATTCTGGCAATAGTAATTATTCATTCATCGAGCACAGAATATCTTTTCATTTATTTGTGTCTTTTTCATTTTCTTTCATTAATGTCATGATTTTCACTGTACAGGCTTTCACCTTCTTGGTTAAATTTATTCTTAGGTACTTTCATTTTTGATAAACTTGTCAATAGGATTGTTTTATTTTCTCTTTCTGAGAGTTTATTATAGTTCTGATATAGTTTTGATAGTTCTGATCATTCTGTTTCTGATAGTTTTGGATGTATGCTTATTGATTGATTGATTATGACTTTTTTAGAGCTTTCATTCTGTCACTGTGATGGAGGAAAAAGTTCACAAAATGTTTTCAGTCAGGGAACGTGAACATTTTAGTTGTTAATATGTATTTGGTTGTTTCCTAAAATGTCAGTGCAGGTTTGAAAATCTCTGCTGAGTATATGTGTGTCACAACATATTATATTCATGCCTTGTGATTAGAGAAGGTCAAAGTCTATGGTAACAGCATGCTAATAACTCCAGGACCTCACTTCACTCAGACTGGATGTTCTCCTCCTCAGCAGCAAGCCATCTCACACACCTGAGTAGTGAGAATGATCTGGATGCAAAAATTGCTCAAAGCTTGGCTTTGTAGGGTTGATTCAATTGATTACCATATGTGGGTGATTAATTCATGAGTTTTTAAATATATGCTCACTTTCTCCCAGGCTCTGTGCCAAATATTTGGATAGGAGTTTTTCTCATGAAACGTGATTTTTTTATGGTGTCCCTTGTGCTGGGAATATACTCCCTTAAATGTTTCTCTAACTTATCCTTACCTTCTACACTCAACACTCAGCCCAAGAGTCCCTTTATCACTATAACCTTTCTGATCCTTTGGTCTGAATTATATGTTTTCTATTTTCTCCTCTTCTCTGTCCCGTTCTTCCTGTGATTATGCTAATATATATTTGCCACATTAACTTGTCTATTTTCCTTCATAAAAGTGAAAACTAAATTAAGTATTAACTGAGAAAGAAGGTTAATTGGTAAATTGCATTTTTGCTCTGAACCAATTGGAAGGTGAAAGAAATAGGTAAGCTTCTATGTATTGCTTTTTGGCTCAATTCCACCCACTTGCTATGTAGCCATCATGAATAAAGGGGGAAAAATAAATTAAATGGGTTTTTTTTCAGGCAATATTTTAAAAGTGGATTTTTTTTCAGGCAACATTTTAAAAGCTGTTATTTGTTGCTTGGTGCAAATATTACCTTCATGTTGGTGTTTCAACTACTGCTTATTGTGATTCTTGCCACTTTTTGGGGTTTGATATGTACACAAACATCACAGAAATGAGATCTACTGAGATATTTTGGGAATTAGATTCTTCTCATTTTTTTCTAGCCTCAACATGTTGGGGCTAGAAATATTCAAGAATGCATAAGTCTCATATTAATTGAGAATGAGATGAGCATCTAGGAGGCTATTTAATAGATGAGGAAATGTAGGCTGACAAGCTGGGGACCTAATCCAGGGAAGCTCTATGCCCACATCTCATTGCTTAACTGAGAGCTGTCTACCCTCCCCACATTCACTAGAGGTGTTCTAACAGGGTAAACAAACAAGAGAGAAGACCTATTCCTGCAGGAACAGTGATTGTGTTAATAGGAACCATCATGTCTAATTACCTCATTACAGTGTCCTAGCCTCTTTTCAAACACTGGCTTCAGTAGCGGGCGATGGTGAAGTTCAGAAATCAGTGATTGAAGTTGACTCCACCACCTGATATAAAAACATTTCCTTCACTGAAATGCATCTTCCTCTGCCTTGTAATACTGGAGTTGATTCATGGCAATACACTTCTGTTCTTATTCATTACTGCTGAAGAATGCAATCACTTTTCCTTTTAACTTTGCCATTTTTGCCAAAAGTGGGAATAAAATACAAACATGAGACTGGGGATAAAACCTTAGGGACAGATATGCGTCTTTACATTCTTTAAGACAGATCCAGTCAACTGGTGTATATTCATATTTGGGGATGTTATGGAAAATAAATATTGGAACGACTATTTTGAAATAGGAAGGCACTCCTCCATGGTCTCCTTTGGACTTCGTCCTTCTTTTCGGTTTATAAATGTGTTTATTGTCTTTTACATTGACTTTGCAAGTAGTAAGTGACAGTGTCCTGTGCCAAGTGCCACCAGGGGAATTATTAGCTGCTCAGTGAAGCTTTGCAGCTTAGTTTTTGTGTCATCCTGAGAATGTTCAATTGCAACTTAAAAATAAAAGTGATATAACCTTTTTGGAGAACAGTGTGTCAAAAATCGGCAAAATACTTTCATGAAAAATTGCTGCACTCAATATGTGCTTATTGCTGCAATCACAATCAAAATTTTCACTGAAAATCCATTGTAGGCAATAAATACACCTGGTGGTGTCATGAATGAGCACTCACAGCTTTACACGAAGCACTGATTTTTTTCTCACACTATGTCACCAAGGAGATTTAAAGGGCAATGATTGTATATGTGTATTTTGTGGTGTGTGTGTGTGTGTGTGTGTGTGTGTGTGTGTGTTGGAGGATTATTTTGGGAAGTTTTATGTACTTCCACAAGCTAGCATTTCCTCATATGGGAAAACTACATAGAACTGACTGGTAAAAGCTCTGGGAGGCTCTGCTAGTGTGAAATGCCTTTCTTTGTCTTCCTACTTTCTCCATTTAAATTCCATTTCACTAGGTTTCAGTGGCTACTGAGTAATTGCAGTAAAATTTGGTGATGTAAGAATCTCTCTGAATGTGGGTCATATATCTTATTCATCTTTCAGTCACATCTAGCTCAGTAGATCATCAATAACTCAACTATGAGTAAGCTAGACCAGTAAGATTATTGTAAAGAGGCAAGTATGGCCTAGAGGTAGCAATAATTCCTTTGCATTGTTCACCATCGAATATTTGATATAACTCAGTCAACCAAGCACTGACGAGAAGAAAAAAAAATTCTTTTATTAATAGAACACTTATATTCACGTATGAATCCTCTGAAGCCTGAGAGTAAAGAAAACACTGTACAGAAATTCAGTCAAACTCCTTCCCTCTCCTCTAGCTACCATTCAGCAAGGGGGACTGTTGGATGGTTATGTTTCTGCAGGATGTGGTAGTTTACTCATCATATCATTATAAATAAAAATATCATGAACACTTTAGATGTGCATATTCAACAAATCTGTTGATAAAGTTACTTGTATTTTTTTTATTTAAAAAAAATTTTTTTTAACATTTATTCATTTTTGAAAGGCAGAGACAGAGTGCGAATGGGGGAGAGGCAGAGAGAGAGGGAGACACAGAAACAGAAGTAGGCTCCAGGCTCCAAGCTGTCAGCACAGAGCCCGACGCGGGGCTCGAACTCACAGACCGCGAGATAATGACCTGAGCTGAAGTTGGCCATTTAACCGACTGAGCCACCCAGGCGCCCCAAGTTACTTGTATTTTTAACCAACTGATAGGCTTAGCAATGTTTCATTATTTTCTTCATTAGTAATTAGACTATAGTGGCGCCTGGGTGGTTCAGTCAGTTAAGCGTCAGATTTTGACTCAGGTCATGATCTCAAGGTTAGTGGGTTCAAGCCCCGCATTGGGCTCTTGGCTGTCAGCACAGAGCCTGCTTCAGATCCTGTGTCTCCCTCGCTCTCTGCCCCTCCCCCACTTACTCTTTCTCTCTCGCTCTCTCTCTCAAAAATAAACATTAAAAAAAATCATTAGACTATGAACACAAGTGTGCCCCCAAACGTTTTCTGTCTTCACCAAAATTTATTCTAATTTTCACTGTCTAACTTCTCTGATGGTGTGTATAGCTATATAATTCTATCTTTTAATAACTGAGATAATGTGTTCAAATTGATCTTCATTAAGGGGCACTTCGACTATGTAACTGGTGCCTTTAAAAATTAGGATCCTCAGCTTTCTTTGAGGATTCTTTAACATTCTGTTTGGCCAAATGTAGTCTTTCTCTCCAATCCATATGAGAAGTTTGCACATCTCATCTTAATTTTTATTCTAAGAACCTGAAAACTTACAACAGATATCAACTGAATCCCAGTAGCGCAAGCATGTCACAAACAGTTCCATGAGCCAGGGCTTGAGTGTAGCACGTGTAAAATACAGCCCTTGCAATGTGCCTCCCTCTCATTCCCATTCCTATAAGTACATTCATTTTGCCAGTTGTCTGCCTCACCCCACTAGTTGATAAAGCCTGAAAATTAAAGATTGCACTTGCTTCCTCCATTTCCGTCACTCCTTGGAGCCCATCAATAAGGCCCACAATTTTATCTTCAAAATATTTGCAAATAAGTCCATCTTCCGTATCTCACTTTCTAATATGCTCTTGTCCCAGCCACTATCTGCATGTATTCCTACTATAGAAATCACTTCCTTATCTGGTCTCTCTGCTGCGATTATTACATTACTTCTTCCTCGTTTTGTAGACAGCCGCTGAAATGATATACTTTTAAATAGAAATCATTATCGTATTGAAACCACACTTGAAACCCTTTAATAGTTTTCTACTTCATTTAAAAGACACATATTTTAATTTTGCCTGGGAGGCATTTACACCATGATGCTTGATCCTCAGAAAATTCTCAAATATTTGTTCAATGAATGAAAACATTTTGTTGACTAACTTTATGAAAGAAAACAAAAAAAGTTAAATTATTTGACAGAAGAAACTAAATCCATGCCAAGTAAAACACAGCCTGGTGTTAATTTAAACTCAACGCATATTGCAAATTTAAAAAACAAACCTAAGGACTTACAGTTAAATCATTTGGATTGAATATATGAATTAATTTTTCCCCTTAAATGATATTGAATGAAAAGAAAAGCTATAAACAAGAAAGGAAAAAAATAACAGTTGTAAAAAAATACAGGAAAAGGATATGACAATAATGATTTGGAAGCCAAAAAAGCAAATGGATGAGTAATAACGGACTTGGATGTCCCAGAACACTGATATGGAAGCCTGCAAGGGGTGAAACTACAAGAAGCAAGTTATTTTTGTCACAAATTCTCAGAAATTACAGCCTTTAGTGTGTAAAGGCAGGGTTCAGAGTGAAGCTAAAATAAGAAGGGCTAATTAAAAGTTCATGTAAAAAGCAGTTCGATAATGTCAGATTCTTTCCCTTGGACCTGGGAATGGCCCAGGTACCAAGGCGGGAAAAGACTGATGTTTAACTCCTGGACAGGAGAACCTGAAAAGTTTCAGATGTTTAACTCCTGGACAGGAGAACCTGAAAAGTTTCAGGGACACAAAGCAAAGCTGAGGAAATCCTGACTTGTTCTACTAGCAAATGAATGTGAATAAATAGAAACCTGCACACTTAATAGCAAGACTTCCAAATCCCTACTTCCACTCTGCTTCCTGAAAGCTGGCACTCAGCGTATAGCTTTCCTGTTCCCAATCTGCCAATCCCAGAACACTACTGTAAAATTATTTTCTGGTAAAACAAAATAGCCCGAGGGAAGGAACAATTATTATTATTATTATTATTATTATTATTATTATTATTATTATTTTCTTTATTTCCTTATCTTTCTTTTAGTTTAATTTTTTAACATTTATTTATTTTTGAGAGACAGAGAGAGACAGAGCATGAGCAGGGGAGGGGGAGACACAGAGAGAGGGAGACACAGAATCTGAAGCAGCCTCCAGGCTCTGAGCTGTCAGCACAGAGCCCGAAGAGGGGTTCTAAGTCACAAACTGCAAGACCATGACCTGAGCTGAAGTTGGACGTTCGACTGACTGAGCCACCCAGGCGCCCCTCCTTATCTTTCTTATACAAGATCTAGCATACTAGATACGCTCTTTTGCACTGTGTTCTTTTCACTCCCTGTTATTTCATAGAGGTCTTCATTCAGTCTCATAAATTCATAGTATTCTATTATGTGTATTGTGCATTTATTCAATCATTGTCTTATGTATGGGCATTTAGTTTTTTTCTCCCCAATAACTTAAGTGACACTACAGTGAAAGTCTTTGTAGAAATGTAGTTTTTGTTGTTGTTGTTGTTGTTGTTGTTGTCTTTTCATTGGTGCTGTCTCAGTGAATCCCCAGGAGTGGGGTTGAGGGATCAAAAGGTAAAAGCCTATGTTGTGCGAATTTATACGTCCATGCAGTATTTTTAAAGAAACTTTTTCTTTTAGAATAGCTTTAGTTTTCAGAAAAATTGTGACGTTAGTGCAGAGATTCCCATGTAGCCAGCATGGTTTCCTCTATCATTCTTATGCTGGTATGACACTTTTGTTACAATGCATGAACAAATATTGATGTGTTGCTACTAACTAAAGCCTGTACTTCATTCAGATTTCTTCATTTTCACTTAATGTCTTTTCTTTCCGTTTCAAGATTCCATCCAGGATACCACCTGTGCTTAGTCAACATGTGTCCTTAACTCCTCCTGCCCATGACTGCTTCTCAGATTTTGTTTGTTTTTGATAAGTTGGGCAGGTTTGATGAGTACTTGTCAAAAGTTCTGTAGAATGTCCCTCGGCTGGGCCTTGTCTAACGTGCTTCTCCAAAGTAGAGCAGGCATATGGTTTTTGGAGGAAGACCACAAAAATGAAGTGCCATTTTCATCACAATGTACCAAGTGTATATACTACCAACAGGAGTTACTGGTATAGTGAACTTTGGTCACCTCCCTGAGACAGTAACTGTCGGCTCTCTCCAGTGTAAAGATACTCTTTTCATCTTTCCATACTTTAGCTCCTTGGAAGGAAGTCACTGTGTGCACGCAGCCCACATTTAAGGAGTGAGGAGGTATGTTCCACCTCCTTGAAAGTAGAGTCAAGGTAAATTATTTCAAATTGTTCTGCATGGGAGATTTACCTATTTTTCCCATTTATTTTATTGAGTCATTTATTTCTATCAATATGGATTCATGGATTTTTTTGTACTTTGGCTTACAATCCAATAGTACTTTAATTATTTTGTCACTCAAGTAGTTGGAATTTTGGCCACTGGGAGCTCTTTCACTTGGCTCCTGTGTCCCTCTCACATATATCCATCACTGTGCAGTACATGTGTGTATTTTAAATACTTCACTTTTCAGCACTACAAGATGCTCCTGGTTCATCCTTTTTATATCCTGCTGGAAGCCGAGCTATCCCAGCCTGAGTGGCAAAGCCCGGGCTGTGGACGGACTGGTGACTGCAAGGTGGCCCACCGACGGTGAAGCTTCTTGTACGCCCGCTTTTAGGTAATTTGGCCTTAAAACTACCTGGGGTATTGTCTGTTGGGGAATTGCCCTTGACAGGCCCTCTGGGTAAAGAACCATTAGGAAAGAAAATAAGGTTCTGCAAGAAATTGTGTGGCCTTACATTTAGCCCTTGCCATCCTCTATGGAGACTCCTCTACTTACAGGAAGGATAGCCTCATACCTTTGCCAGCAAAGAGGGCCTGTAAAGAAGAGACCTATGGATTTGAAAGCCCCACTCCGGCAACTAAGGAGTGTATCTCTGGGCACAGGTGACTTCAACCCCTAGGCCCACCCGGCCCCCAGAGGCATTCCAGATGATGACTGAACCTAGTCAGTTAAGGTACAGAATGGTTCATTGGTTCCTAGGTGCACTGTCTCTCTGAGAATGTATGAGGCATGGGTTTCTAAGGCCTTTTCAGCCCCTTTCTGGCACCTCGGACCGAGGCAAACACATTGTTCTTCTGGCCTCATGTGGTTAGGAGGTCATGTCCCTGTAACTGTTCCACTTGAGGTGTTGAGAAATGGAGGGCCTTTCACGAGAACAGCAAAGCAAATGCTCTGTAGATTATAGATAAAC
This sequence comes from Panthera tigris, assembly GCF_018350195.1. NCBI lineage: Eukaryota > Metazoa > Chordata > Mammalia > Carnivora > Felidae > Panthera > Panthera tigris. The sequence continues at coordinate 120,282,868 of NC_056667.1, forward strand.
GCAGATGCATAATGGAATAATGTAAGAAATTAATCTATAATCAAAGGGTATGCGGGAAAGTTAGGGGAAAATCACCATGTTATTTCTTAAAGGTTGTTTATACATAGGAACATTTTCAAAATTAGGTAATGTTAGAAAAACATAGATGACGTATGCTACAAGGAAATCACTAGCATATATAATGCCATGTTTACTGCAATAAATTGGCCAGTTCAACACACTGCTGTTGTCTGTGTCCATTTTTATTTTAGTTTTAGTTTTTTATTTTAGTTTTTTATTTTCCAGTTTTTTATTTTAGTTTTATTTTCACCGACGCCGTTCTTCCTTCGGGAACCCCTGGACCTGCTGGAGCTGGACTCTGGCAATATCCTGCTTCAGACATAGACTCAGCCATTTCTTTTAGGACTCAGTTCCCTTTTTCCAGATAACAGTATTAAAAACAAAATCTGGGCTCTAGGTATACTTGTTTCTAATGGAATACTTCCATCAATTTCTTCTCAGCCCTCTCAGCTGATAGAACAAGGATATATATGTGTGTGTACTAATATATATATATATATATATATATATATATATATCCATCTATGTTCATATTAAGCTAAACATGAGTTCATATTAATTTCTCTAAATCTACCCCATTACCACTGGATCATTCTAGCCTACTCAGCAGCGAGAAAGCTGGCTCCCCCCATCCACCATTAATTTATTTAGTGTTACATTCATTCATACACACACACACACACACACACACACACTTCTGGTTTTAGAACTGTTAACCCATATTCCTGTTCAAACAAGTATATCAGCTACTGTACAGAACTTATGTTCGTTCATTTTGCCTTTATTCTTAGAGATTCTGCTCATTTCCAAAGACACTTAGGTCTGCACTTCAACCCCTAGGTCCTTCAGTGAGTTGTTTCACACACAAATAATCCAATGAGATTCTTTCGTCTCATTCTGCATTCTATCCTGTGATAAATTAAGTCTCCAAATAATTTTTTTTTAATTTGAACATATTAAAGTTCACTCCTTGTGTAAATTCTATAGGTTTTGAACAAATGCATAATGTCAAGTATCCACCAACACAGTATCATAAAAAAAGTTAGTTTCATTGTCCTAAAAATCTCATGTGCTTCTCCTATTCAAGCCCTCCCCACTCTGACTCCTGGCAGCCACCAATATATCTTCTCAATAGGTTGGTCTTTTCTAGGATGACATTTAATGGAATCATTAAATTTATACACTGTTTTTTTCACTTAGGAATAAGAGTCATCCAACCATTTTCACTTTTGTTACTCATTATTTTTACTTCTTTTTACAATTTTTTTTAACATTTATTCATTTTTGAGACACAGAGTGTGAGTGGGGATGGGGTGGGGGGAGAGGGCAGAGAGAGAGATGGAGACACAGAATCTGAAGCAGACTCCAGGCTCAGAGTCGTCAGCAACAGAGCCTGACACAGGGCTCAAACTCATGAACCACAAGATCTTGACTCGAGCTGAAGTCAGACACTAACCAACTGAGCCACCCAGGTGCCCCTCATTATTTTTACTTCTAAATAATATTCCATTATATGGATGTTCTGCAGTTTTTTCATCCATACACCCATTGAAAGACACCTTGGTTTCTGCTACTTTTTGTTAATTGTGAAGAAATCTGCTTTAAGTATTCATGTATATGCTTTTGTGTATGTAAGTCTGAAGGAGCAGGATTGCTGGATAATGTGGCAAGATTTTGTCAAGCTGTGTTAAACTGTCAAACTACCTTCAAAAGTGATTGCATCATTTTATGCTTACACCAGCAATGAAAAAGTTCCTGTGCTCCTTATCCTCTCCAGCAAGTGGTATTGTCAGTTAGTTTTGCATTTTAGCCATTCTATAGGAATGGCTACAAAACAGAAAGCAGATCAATGTGGAGGAAACAGAAATAGAACAAAAGAGCATTTTAAAATTCGAATTAATATTCTTAGAGAAAATGAGAGATGTTGAGACCATGAAATAGAAACAGAATCCATAAAAAGGACGTTCATAAACAAGGAAGTGTTTTGAAATTTAAAACGTGATAGCAAAGGTATAAAATTTACACAGAAAAGTTAGAAATGAGTGTACTTATGAAAAAATGAGGGGGGAGGGAGTCAAGATATAACCAAGAAATAAAAGATAAGGAAATTAAGTAGTCAATTCAAGATGCCCACAATCTTGGGCAGAATGAACAAGGAATGAACAAAGTAAGGGGAAGGAAACATTTTTCTCAGAAATTATAAACTAAAAAGCCTAGATTTGAAAAACATCAGTTTTCCAGAAAAAAAAAACAACATAGGGCAACTCTAATAAATTAAAGAGACTCATAGTGTTGTGAAATTTCAGAGCACCAGGGATAAAGAGGAACTGTAAATATTAAATTCTTATAGAGAGAAAAATGGGACTATAAAAATATAAGAATCAGTGGGGCACCTGGGTGGCTCAATTGGTTAAGTGTTCGACTCTTAGATTTTGGCTCAGGTCATGATTTCAAGGTTTGCCAGTTTGAGTCCCCTGTCAGGCTCTGCACTGACAAAATGGAGCCTGCTTGGGATTCTGTCTCCTGCTCTCTCTGCCTCTTCCCTGCTCATGCCCATGCATGCTCTCTGTCTCTCTCCCTTTCAAAAATAAATAAATACATGGTTAAAAATATATTTGGGAATCAAAACATATGGTACTGGTCTCCCTAAGGGCAGTACCAGAGTATATACCACAGTTTTGAGGGAAATACTATTTTAAAGCTAGAATACGATGCCCAATTAAACTATGCTTATTCTGTACCACTGAACCACGTTATCACTTCAGATTTGTTACTTATCTCCGGTGTAGTACTGTCAATTTCTCTTTCCACAGTTACAGGATCGATCCAAATTTATTCTTTTTGTTACTATAGACTGTGCCTTTTGTGCATGGAGTTCGTCATTTCTATTTGTGTTTTCATGTCCTTTGATTTCTATTTCTATCTGTGTCCAAAATTCTGTTGCACAAATTTACTCATTTCTATGCTGCTGGTGCCTGGAACAGTGCCCCACTTAACACATACTTAATGGATTAATAAATATCTTACTGAATACAGAGCTACAGCTCTCCTGTGTGTTTCTCTTCCAGTGGGATCAGATGTTTGAATCTCCTTTTTCTGAAACCAGGCTATAAATTTCTAAGAAGGGAAGGAAAAATATCTTCTAGCCTCAGCATTCCATCACTGCTCTTTTTAAAGATGTTGCCTTTATGTTTACTTCATGATGATTACTACCCATACCCACACTACCAAGGGCCTGTTTGAAACACAGGGCTGAGCTTTGTTCTCTAACTGCTCATGCCTGTCACAGGTAGCTTACTCATTTCTCCCAATTTCTTGTTACTCCCTGTTTTGTGCTTGGATCACAGACTCCAGACACCTCAAATCAATAAACAAAACACTTATTCTCAGAAATATTGTGAATATTGGGGCGCCTGTGTGGCTCAGTCAGTTAAGCATCCAACTTCGGCCCAGGTCAGAATCTCGCAGTCTGTGGGTTTGAGCCCCGTGTTGGGCTCTGTGCTGACAGCTCAGAGCCTGGAGCTTGCTTCAGATTCCGTGTCTCCTCTCTCTCTGCTCCCCCCACCCCCCCAACCCCCTCTCGTGCTCTCTCTCTCTGTCTCTCTCTCTCAAAAATAATAAGCATTTATAAGTAAAGAAATATCCTGAATATTGCTGTCTTATTTGTTCAGAATACGTCTGCGCATACACCAATGTGTCGCATTCTCATGGAAAATCTGGCTAAGGAAGGGGTTCCTTGGGGACAGGCATGGAAGGGAGGGAATTTTTGCTGGAAGTCATCACAGAGCAATAGTATCCCTTTATGTTTGCATACAAAATGAGATAAAATTTGGGCCCCAGTGTATCATTTCCCAACTGAAAGTAAAAGTTATGAAGAGGTGAGAAATTGTGAGGTGGATGGTACGGTACAGACGGATTTCCTTCACAGTCCTTTGCTTGGAATATGTACATTGTTTCCTTGGTGGTGGTAATACCTAAGGAGATGGCCACGTCACCCTCTTTCCAACCTTATTTTAGTACCTGGATACACAGAGCACACTCTGTGTCTGGGCATTTCTCTGGGCTTTGTAGCCATTTTCTCTCCTCCAGTTGGGGGTGGCCCCTTCACACAAAGCTCTGGCCTTAAATTCTTCTTTCATTTCAGTTTCTCTCTTGGACCTTAGCCCTTCTAAGTACTAGGAAAGTGAGAGATTGTTACCTCTTACTTTTGATTTCTTTTTTTCTAGTAGGGAGAAAAAAAGGAATAGCAATGATATTTTTGTCAAGGCTTTCGGTGAAAAGTTTTTTTAAAGCAAAAATATTCTTCTTTAAAGACATTAGAAAATATGGAAAATTGTCACCATTTAGGAAAAAAAAAAAACTACCAGTAATTTCTGTAAGATATAAACTTAAAGACATAAACTAAAGATGGCACCAACAATTTATTCCACCTCCAGGGGAAGCAAAACAGTATTTTCTGTTAGAATAGAAATACTTCTGGCATAATCCCAGCAACATCTCCAAATCTAAAGCGGGTAAAGAAGACATGGGAAGTCCATGGATCTATTATGGACTGAACTGTGTTGTCTCAAACTTTATGTTTTGAAGCCCTAACTCCCAATGGTACTGTATTTGCCAATGAACCCTTTAAAGAGGTAACTATGTTTAAATGATAGAAATTTAGGAGCTCCAATGTGATAGGACGGGTGTCCTCATATGAGGAGGAAAGGACACCAGGGATCTGTGCACACAGAGAAAAGGCCATGTGACGACACAGCAAGAAGGTAGCTACCTGCAAGTCAAGGAGACAGGCTTTAGAAGAAACTAAATGTTCTGACACTTTCATCTTGGGCTTCTAGCCTTCAGAAATTATGAGAAATATAAGTTTCTTATTAAAGATTATTACATAATGAGAGAGAAAGAAAAGAGGGATGAGAGAGGAAGGAAGAATTTAAGAAATAAAAGAGAGAGAGAGGAAGGAAGGAAGGAAAGAAGGAAGGAAAGAAAGGAAAGAAAGAAAGAAAGAAAGAAAGAAAGAAAGAAAGAAAGAAAGAAAGAAAATGGAAGGAAGAACTCACACCCCCTCATTAAAATATAAATAAAATAAACTGTCACAGACTCTTAACAACCACAGCAAGGATCCTGTGATTTATCTATTTACATGTTCCAGTTACCTTTGTTTTATTCCTTTACTTTCACTATCCCTACTCTTCATTTCATTAAGATCTTTAAGACAGTTATTACAGTTACTGTTTGCAAATTTGTGGTTTTGCATCGTCCCGTTCCTATGGGACTTCTTATCCCAGTACATCCCTGGATCTATTCTGGCCAAAGTCACCCAACTTCCAACACACCAATCCAATGTCCCTTGTCTTTTCTTAGCCTGCTCTCCCCATCAATACACTTGACTCTGTAGCAACCTCTTTTTTTTATAAATTCTATGAATTTTAGACATTTTATAAAATATGTATCTCTTATCTATGCCTTAGAATCTCTTGAGGAGGCAATATCCAAACTTTATGAGTTACCATGCTCCTCTTATCCACTTATTCACTTGATCAATGCTATTGAGCACCTATTCTATGAAAGTCCTAGGCATTGAGATATGTTTGTGATGACAAGTAAACAGACTCCAACTCTACGGAGTTACATTCTAGCAGAGTGTATCTCAACATAAGCTCATTTTCTTTTCTCCAATTCACAACAGAACTAAATCTAATGGTAACAGCCTAATTTAAATAAGAAAATCTCCAATAAAGTCATATGCGACAAATTTCATAACTATGATTCCTAGGAAATAGTGCAGAATAACAATGAAAATGTTTTATATATTGTTATCTGAAAGTATCCTCAAAGTGAAGATTATGCAAAAGGGTTAAAATTTATACTTCTATATTAAGCATTTAAAATGGTTTGTGTGTAGATTTATGACAGTTTCTTTTATTCTCTTCTTTCAAATTCACAGCCCAGTAAAATGGCAATTCAAAAAATGTGTAATTTTAAGATATGCCAATCATTCTAAAATAAGATTCTAGTTCAGGAAAAAGGGCTTTTTCCGATGAAGTCTAGGTCAACATTCTGCCAGAATTTCTAGTTGAAAAATTAAAATGTCAGTCAATCATCATATGTTTCCAAATATCTGGATACTTGACACTATATAGACAAACATTATGTGTGAGGAGCTGACTTTTATACTTATATATATTTTTTAACCAGGATATATATCGAAGTAATGACATCACAGAAATAGCTCAGATTAGTTCCATCAAATTAAAAAAAAGTTGGGGGGGATGCCTGGATAGCTCAATTGGTTAAGGTCCAACTCTTGATTTCAGCTCAGGTAATGATCTCATACTTAGTGAGATTGAGCCCCATGTTGGGCTCCGTGCAGACATCATGGAGCTTTTGCTTAGAATTCTCTCTCTCCCTCTCTCTCTCATTCTCCCCTCCCATGCTCATTCTCTCAAAAGAAAGAAAGGAGAAAGAAAGAAAGAAAGAAAGAAAGAAAGAAAGAAAGAAAGAAAGAAAGAAAGAAAAGAAAGAAAGAAAGAAAGAAAGAAAAGAAAAGAAAAAAAGAAAGAAAAGAAAAGAAAAAAAAAGAAAGAAAGAAAGTTTTGGAGTGAGAGGTTTTTGGTTATGTAGTATGTTCTGATGAAGTTCCATGGATCCTGTACAATCATCCTTTTAACCCTTCATCATTTTCCCTTCAACCTCGATGTTAAAAAAAAAAAAAAAGATGAACTCATCATACCTATCAATGAACCTTTATGTCACCTTAGACTAAAATAATTTTACTCTCCTCAGAACTGATTGTACCACAAGGAGCTGATTGCCTTTAAAATGATCTTATATGCAAATCAATTTCAACTGAATTTAGAAAAAAATCCAAGGAATTCACCTTCAAATCTAAAAATAATGTATTATATATAGTTAATTGTGATAGTTATATATATGTATATATAAATAGTTATATGTGATCTATATAATCTTGTATATAATATATAATTTTTTTCATACGTATATGAGAACTTTGGGGGCGGGGATAAGAGAAATATAGGCAGGTAAGCATTAGGTATATTGCAAGTGGCTATTGTTCTTGACATATTTGATTTGGAGGATTTTACTGAAATAATGCACCTTTTAATAGCTTTGTGTGATATTAGGTGTGATCTTTACTAAATTCTTACAAGGCTCAAATTAAAGATACAAAAGTGCTTCTGGATAGAACTTAAAAGAGTTCTGCCACAAATGCGCTCTCTCTCTCTCTCTCTCTCTCTCTTAGAGTACTTGTATTTTTTCACTTCGTGTCACATTTATTTATACAGTATTGTCATCCAATGTAGTATTTGGGTCTCTAAGAGATATTTACACTCCCACCCCTTTAAATGAAGACATCTGAGGCAAGAGATGCATTGGCCACAAAGCAGCTAGAAGCCCCAGTGTGCGGCATCTCTGTTAGGCTCCAAAACATACCGAAGTAGAGGTCATCCCCTAGGTCACTAAAAATGTCATCATTTATTCCCTGGAGAAATTGAAAGTTGGCCAAAGACACCTTACAAGTTTGAAAATGCCTGTCTGTGATCTGTATCCTTTCTGTCCTACTCCTCACTGTTGCCATGCTGATTAATTCGGGCTTTGAAAAGTTCAACACATACCCATTAACACTTTGATGAAAAGGTTTTTCCTTTCTTCTCCTTCTTCTATTCTCTTGACATTATAGTAATAAATTACTATGTCTTAGAAGAGCTCTTGAATTTAATCTTCTATGAAAAAGTTTTAATTAATTTTCTTTACCTTGTAATTTCTTCTGTTTATATGCCCTTGGAACAGCTTAATAAATATTTCTGTGTTATTCCTTGATTTAAAGTGATATTCGAGTAATATTTAGGGGATTCTATTTATCCTTTACTTTTTCACACTGAGCCCTTAATATAAAGAGAAAGTGGACCTCTTAGCTGACAATTTAAGTGATTAATTTTATTTTTAGAAATTTCCTTGCCACCATATCCATAACCATTTTTATTAATTTATTTTCCTAATATATCTATGTTATCTTGCATACAAAATACAATTAGTTGGAAAAAATAATACAGGATAGTGTTTATTTTTATATAAAGCTTCCCAAATCAGTGACTCAACCAAGTCAAAATAGTATTTAAAAATAATTAGGGGGGGTGGGGTGCTTGGGTGGCTCAATTGGTTAAGCATCTGACTCTTGATCTCAGCTCACTGATAAAAACAGAGGGTCGGATATGATAATTTTGAAGACTTCCTTCACATTTGTAATGACCTGTTATTCTAAATCATAATCAAGTGTAGCTAAATAGATGCCCATATTTTATTCTACATTTTGGCTAGGTATTCTTTAAAAGTATTCACAATGACAAAGTTCACCTTTTAAAATTTACCTATATTGAAATTCACTTTTGTGATCTTGGTGACAAGACCTAACTATATAACCTAGAATTACAAGGAAGGAAACAACAAATTCTCCAATTAGGTCATATTCAGAATATGTGATTGTGTCTCATCTTTGTAGGGTATCAGTTTGAAACCAATGCCTCACTGTACATTGATTAGGTTATTCCAACATTGTATCAGGCCATCATCAACTTCCTGGTGTGCTGTACATGATAGAAGATCTTTACTCTAGAGTGGGTCCATTGATTATGCAGGATCCAGTGTTCATGGATCAAATATTCGGTGAGCTCTTGAATACTGAGTAGTCCTGGTTTAGATCTTGTGAGGAGGTAATGCAAACTCATACCAAAAACATATTTTTATTTCACTCAAAATGAATTGCTATATCTTCTATGGTGGAAGGGTGTTTAATGCAGTCAACTTGATGCCAAAGGCTGGTTGGTCTATTTGAGGAATGATGCCATGTGATGGTGCCATCAGGGTTAACTTCCATTTCTTACAGTAACAGAATTAGTTAATTCAATTTGGGGAATAGGGATGCCTTGCTTTGGAGTTTGTGCCTAATCTCCATCTCAACCAACACAGTTACTTGTTAATCACACAGTTTTCCCAACACAGGTATGAGTGTCAGAGGCTGTCTGCTCTGTAATAGCAGAGTTATTTTGTTATTTGCTTTTCTAAAACTTTGTCTGTGGTACATCTCTGTGGTGAGCATTAACATGTGATACACAAGAGTCTTCAGACCTTGTGCCCATTCTGATAGGTCAATCTATGTGCCTCTTCTGTAGACGTTCTTCTCCCAATCTTCCAATAGATCTCCTTCCAGTGAGATCATCACTGGAGCAACCAGCCCATGAATCCATATAAATTTTAACCTAAAGGCCTATCTCCTTCTGGAAAATGTAGATGACCAGATGAACCACTAGGGATTCTGCACTTTTTACCCCTTGTCACTGTCTTTCCAGGTTGTGTTTATAGTACAAGTGCCATCCATTTTCAGCTTACGTGAATTACTGACTTCTTCATCCATATGCTATCTTGGATTTTTTCCTTCTTTGTCCATGAATCCAAAGGGATCTTCCACACAGTTGCTTATGTGATCTGAGGGAGAGGATCCGGTGCAAAACTGGTAGATATCATGGGGACCTAGGCCACTTCCTGTGTAGGCTTTTTGAGTCCAATGGTCCAGTTCAGTAATCGATATATTACTTACATCTAATAAAACTGATTGCTGCTGGGCCTGCCTAGAGTATGATGTGGTGGGTCTGACAAAAACCAGCTCCTGGCAGCTCTGTTTACACAGTAAGTTTGTGCCCCATCATGCAGCAATCTGTTTCCACCAGTGCCAATCAGCATACCAAGAGCAGTTTTCTAAAAAGGGTATGATTCTCTGTTTCAAATGGAATAGACTTTCTCTAGACAATGAGGTCTACATTGTGATTCTCCTTTGGTACTTGCCATACACTCTACATGGTTTCTTTTCCAAACACAGATATCTCTAATATCAGGGGGTCCACTGCCCAAATGGTAAGACCTTTTGGACTCAACCCAGACTTGCCTCAAAGCCCTTACTTCCTCTGGGCCCTACACAAAGCTAGAGCTTTATATGGCACTAAATATTCCCAGGTGTGGAATATGCTGTCTCTGGGACCAAGAAAGACCTAAATGATGCTATGCTTTTGTGTTAGTAATTAAGAGGTAGAAGATGGAATCACTCGTTTTCAGCTTTGAGGGGAAAACCATGTACTATGAACTCTATGTCAGATTCCTGACTTCCTCTTTGACTTCCTTTTTTTTTTTTTTCACAACAATAAGCAATTGTGCCCAACTTTATTTTAGCCTCTATCCTTTCGTGAGCCTATCATTCCCATTGCTGTACTGTAGCCTAGATTCATGTAAATACATCCCTTACTATCAGCTATGGACTTCAGAGGGGCTTCGCAGTGATGCTGGGGTCTCTCCTACCAATACATTCTTTATTGTTTTGGTAAATGGACTGCTTACAAGGAGCATAGTCATATTCTGGGTATCCCACCCTTGCATAATATACCCACTCTAGCATAACTAATTCTCTGAGCCTTCTGATCCCTTCTTGTAGTATCTGTCACAGTGTTTGGGGTAGTTCTATTTCACTTACTATGTTCCACTGGTTTCCACTTGTTAGTGCTATCTCCAAGGGTCCTTTGCAGAGTGTAAAATCTCATACACTGGAAAAGGGATCCACATGAACAAACTCAGTCATATCCAATTTTGTGTTTTACTTCCTTGATCTAGAAGTCTCAAAATTCATTCTCATAAATATACTACCAATTTTGCCTGTACATATTGGCTAGTTCTACAGGTTACTCAGTATACAGTGATACAGTGCTTTTTCTCCTTTCAAGGCCAAGCATTTATATTACTCCATTATGTTGCTTCTATGTAGTGGCAAAAAGGTAATCGGGACAGATTGAGAAAGATCTCTAATCACCTTCAAGTCTGGGGATAGCATAGTGGTTCATCACTGATGGCCTTGGGAACTCAAGACTTTTATTTTTATTTTTTTATTTTTTATTTTTTTAAGACTTTTAAGTGCATCACCCAGATGTCCCTACGTTTACACTCTAGGGTTCTCTTTCTTCCCAACTAGAGTCTTGATTTTGGGGTAGCAGACCTACTGGGGCTAAAATCAACCTTCTCTAGAGTTTCACGGCTATTTTGTTTATGACCTGGGACTGGTTCTGAGGTTTTCCTGCCTTCTCATTGCAGGAGGTGATAGTCTCCTTACATACTGCCAAGAAACATTTCTGGTTTTTCCATGTAACATTTAATGTTGATTTATTACCCTCAGCCCCTTATTAATTTTATCTACAGCATTAATTGTTCTCATCAACATCCATCCACTAACATTGCCTTATAATTACTATTTTTCTCTATTAACCATAAATGTCTAAAGCGTCAAACCCCAGTGAATTTCCTGTTACTGGTATACACCTAGGACTGGAGAAGACTTGTGAAGGCTACATGACATGCTTTTATATTTGAGAATTAGGGGGATTGGTGCCACTATGCTGGTCTCAATTCTGCTGAACTGTTGACACTATGTGTGTTTGGATACAGAAACTTGGAACTAAGTTTTCTGTTCTTACCTAAAATGCCCTCAGTCTTCAATTATCCTCAGTAGCCTGACAGTAATATGACTATGTGAATGCATATTCCCTTACATCACTACTAAGTTCACTTCAGTGAAAACCTAAACCTTCTGAAACTCTTTGGATATAAAAACTTTAAAACACAGATACCTATGCTGAGACTCGTTACACATTTAGCTTAATGGTTCCCACTGTCACTTAAATAAGATTTTAAATGGAAGGTGGGCACAAGAAACAAGAGACTAAATACATGAGTTTATTTGCCTGTATTATCCTAGAAAGTACTTTAAGACATTTTCCAATGATTAAACTAAAGATAAATTGTAATGTGGGGGATATTTGTCATTAGCTGTTTCCTATCTTGCTTTAAGAATCTTCCCTACTGGGGCACCTGGGTGGCTCAGTTGGTTGAGCGTCCGACTTCAGCTCAGGTCATGATCTCACAGTCTGTGAGTTCGACCCCCGCATTGGACTTTGTGCTGACAGCTCAGAGCCTGCTTCAGATTCTGTGTCTCCCTCTCTCTCTGCCCCTCCCCTGCTCATGCTGTCTCAAAAATAAATAAAAACATTAAGAAAAAAAAAAGAATCTTCCCTACTCCCTGGGTTATTAGACATTCTTGGGTCCTTTATTTTGGTGCATGGAATAATGCCATTAATTTATTCTCTGTGTTAAACAAAACTCAATGGTAACTTTTTGGATGATTTCTTTTTATTAATTTTTTTAAACCAAAAACTTAACAAATTAAAAATAAGCCAATAAAAATAACCAAAAACAAAGAAAACCCCATATTTTTATTGGTCAGCTACTGTTGCATAATAAAGCACCCCCCAAAACAGTGACATACAATAATACAGAGTTATTATCATGCTGACAGGTGTCAGGTCAACTGGGACATATCTGCCTCAGAATGCATGTCTGTGAACCAAGGAAAATGGCTTGGCCTCACATGTCTTTCTTCTAAGACTAGCAGACTTCCAGGGAAGAACGTAGGAAACAGGAAACAAGATACATAGAGTACAACTTAACTGATAATTTGGGATATACACTGGATACACAGTTACCTTATGATTTAAGGCATTTGGGAAAGTCAAAATAGTAAAAGCTAATTTTTATGAATTTATTCAGAAAATTTATTTTTATTAATTTTTAATATTTATTATATATTATATTTATTTATATATAATAAATAATAATAAGTAATATATATAAATATATAATAAATATATATTTATTTATAAATATTTATATTTATTATATTTATTATATAATATTTAACGATATTTATTTAGTACTTATATGTCACATGCCTGGCATGGTGCTAAATCCCAGTGATTCAAACTTGAGTAAAGCAGACATGTTCTTTTTCATTGGGGAGCTTACATTATGATCAGTTTAAGATGAGCTAAAAACCTAGATTCTCAATAGGCTTAACTTTTTACATGTGGTTAAATTTAAATTTGGGTAAATTTACATAAGTAAAACTGTAGTTCTTATGAAAAAGAGAGTTAAAGATTTTTCACGCTTTAATTATAAGATTATGTAATCCACAATTAATTTGATATGTCACTAACTTGTGTAATTTTGAGCCATTCACTTCCTTTACCCTGGCCAGTTTCCTTGTATGTAATATAAAATAAATGTGATGGGAAATCTTGAATCCCCTATCTGAAAATATTCTCTCATTCCTCAGGGGTTCCATTCAAAGATTAACCTCTTACATTTCCATCCTTATCCTTTTCTCTATTTCTTTCATCAGCATCAGGATAAAAGAAAGGCAGAAAGTAATACGATTTCCTATTTGCCTTGGTCGGTGATTTTAAACCTCAGTATTTACACCAACTCACTTGTCTGTTCAGGTTTACCAGTGTTGAAAGTCTAGAGTGCTCTACAAATCTCTTTGGTAGGATTCTATCTGCTTGGCAGAGGTGGATTGGAGATAGCTACAGATTCTGTCATGTCCCCCACATTGGGAGATGGAGTTCATTTCCCTTTTCTTTAATCTAGACTTGCCTGGTGACTGCTTACCCAGCAGAACACAGCAGAAGCAATATTCTGCAACTCTGGGAAACTCTTTTGAAAGGATTGGCAAAATCTGCTCCATCCTTATTGGAAAACTGTGTCTTGTGATACAACACCTCTGGTCCCAGCTGCCATACAATGAGAGGCACAAGCCACATGCAGCCCCAGATAAGATCATGGCCAACAGCCCCAGCTAAACACTGAGTAGACAGTCAGCTAGCCTGAACTGCCAGTTATGTGAATGAGTCACCTTGGCTGCTTAGCTAATCAAGTGCCTGGATGCCTCCAGCCTCGCCTGGCACCTAATTCTAACTACATAAGGAGCGCTAAGTAAGTACATCCTAGCCAACCCTATGATACCCCAGAAATGCAAAAGATAATAGTAATTAATTTAGGCAACTAAATATTTGCAGTGTTTTAGCATGCAACAATACTTCGAACAGGAATCTTCAGAGCTACTTATTTTCATGGGTGCCTTCTCCAGGCCCCACATTTAATTTACCGTTCATAATTTTGTAAGAAAGTCCCATCCAGTTGTACAAGCTTTCTGTATCCTTTCTTCTGACCTACTGGACACCTTGGTATCTTCCAAAGTGCTGTATTCTGGAGTTGTACAAATGTGCATTCAAATGCAGCTATTTTACTTTAGCCTGTCACCTCCTCTAAATTACTTTGAGTTCAAGTTAGCCATCTTTAGGGAAAATGTGTCCCTATATCAGTGAGGAGCTGCTTATAAAAGAGATGTCAGGTATTTCATCTAGTGCACGGCCTTACTGGTAATTTGCAGTATGTACTGGGTAAACATTTACTTCTCTTTTCTCAGCTCTGTCTTCAGCGTTATCTCCACTGATGACCGTCTTGTAGAGTGGCACTGACAACTGCAATTGACCTCTGGCCTCATCTCTGCCCCACAGTGGGTCCTGGTCACTGGAAACTTAAACTCTCCACTTGATGATAGTGCCTAGAGCTCATTAGGCTTAAGTCTTCCAAGCACTAGAATCTGATTGCTGTGGAGAAAACCAAATCTCTTGTGGTTGTTTTTAGAAGATACTGCTTCAAACAATAGTGTGTTTAATTAACACAATTTATATCAAGTCACACAGAGACTTTTACATGTTCTCACACTGTAGCATATTTACCCAAAATAGACAACCTAATTACTTAAGACAATTGGCTGTATTCGCAGAACTGGAGTGTTATAAGAAAAAGTGAACTGCAATTATAAAACAGAGAAGGATGGGAAAATGCCAACTTCGTATTATTTTTGTTTTTAAAATGTTAATTAAGATATAGAGTCCACAACTCTTGTTATGTGGAGTACAAGTGAATGAGTAAATCTCTTCAAGATGGATCAAAGGGGAAATATATCTTTTATGGCTTACTTATCTAGAATTCATAAATCCTGAGGAACTGTTGCTGAGTATCTGGTACCTGGTGACAAAGAGGGACGGCACTCATTCTGTCTCACCCCCATGGTGAAGTTGGGTGCTCAGTAAAGGAAGACATTTTGCTGGGAAGTGGTTTAATCAAATTAAGAAGGATAGGATAAATTGAATCATTACCAACAACAATATCTTAGATTTCAATAAGGGGAAGGTATTTATTTTAACTTCACTCTCTGGTGGCCTTTTGTGATTTCTACTTTTCTAAAGCAAGTTCCTTACGAAGAAAAACAAAGGGATAGAGGGGAAGGTAAGAATAGACTTTGCAAATATCGAGGAAACCATAACTTCTCACAGAGTTCATCTATTTAAATTATATTTACTATTTTTTAATTTTTATTAGTTTTTTAATTTTTATTTTTTTATTATGTTTATTTATTTTTGAGAGGCAGAGAGGGACAGAGCATGAGCAGGGGAGGGGCAGAGAAAGAGGGAGATACAGAATCCAAAACAGGCTCCAGGCTCTGAGCTGTCAGCACAGAGCCCAATGCAGAGCTCAAACTCACGAACCTTGGGATCATGACCTGAGCCGAAGTTGGATGCTCAACTGACTGAGCCACTCAGGCACCCCTAATTTTTATTAATTTTAACTAAATAGTGACCAACAGGGCTGGTCACAGCAATATAAGAAACAAAAAAGTATCTTTTATTCTTATTGAATAGTTACTATGTTCAGTGCATTGTGCTTGGTATTTCGGCTCAGGTCATGATCTCATGGTTCATGAGATTGAGCCCCACATCTGGCTCTGCACTGTTGTCACAGAATCTGCTTGGGATTCTCTCTCTCTCTCTCTCTCTCTCTCTCTCTCTCTCTCTCTCTCTCTTTCTCTCTTCCCTTCCCCTGCTATTGCTAAAAAAAAAAAAAAATCAATAAATAAACTTTAAAAACGCCCAGTGCTCATCCCACCAAATGCCCTCCTTAATGCCCATCACCCATTTAGCCCATCTCCCAACCCACTTCCCCTACGGCAATCTTTAGTTTGTTCTCTGTATTTAGGAGTCTCTTATAATATGCCTCCCTCTGTGTAAGTATTCTTAATATCTTGGTATCTACAGCTAAAGTAATTTTCTTGCTTCTTTGCAGGTATGTTTCCTCATGTTTTCAAGTGAATTTTGAGAAAGACTATTGAAGCAAACATAGTTCCCTTGGTCATCATTCCCACATTTGGCAGATAATGATTAGGTACTACTATATATTGGTATTATTAATTACCATGATTTGCATTTATTGATATATTTATTATTTATTGCCTTTTAAACATACAGTGTTTACATTTGAAATATTTGTTAATATTAGATATTTTGACATTCATAACAATTATTTTATTCATTTATAGGTCTTCATTATATCTTAGAGGATACTAAGACTCAATTTAAATTATTAAGTGTATTTTGCCTCACTCAGAGAATAATAGGGTCTGGATCCAGATTTCTTGGTTTTTATTGCAGTCAATATTCCACTGATCAATACCCTACTTGTTCAGTTACCTAGGCAGGCAGAGGATTCAGGTAAGGGAAGTTATGAGATTGCTAAAAAACATGATACTCGCCACAGCTCTAGCTACAAGTATACCTATACCCTCTTTGTTTTACTTACTTACTTACTTACTTAATTTATTTAAGTAGTCTTCATGCCCAGTGAAGAGCATGTTCAGGGCTTAAACCACAACTCTGAGATCAAGACCCAAGCTGAGATCAAGAGTTGGATGCTCTGACTGAGCCATTCAGGTGCCCCCCAAGTTTAGTGTCTTTGACTAATTATTATCATTGATGTTATAGAATTGCATAATCTTGCATTTACTCTTTAGATAAAAGTAATGCCTTATTAATAATATAGGGACAAAAATACCAAAAGTTTATAAACCTATTTTTTCTTTTATAATCAGCTTCAGTAGCATCACAGAAACGTATTTGAAGAAAGTTCTATTTTCCAGTGTTTTTAGAGATATCTCAGGGGATAGGAAGATTATCAGGATTACCAGTAGGGCCGTGATAATTTTTAAATGATAGTTTTCCCTTTAATTCAAGAGATGGTTGAGATACAAAATTCAATTATATTAGTCAGATGCAAATCGTTATCATAAAAATGCTATTCTATCTCTTTGGAGATAATTAACACTTTATCTTAGACTGCCTTTTGCCGCAGTGATGTTGCCTAATTTATTGTAAATGTTTAAACTTTACAGCATGTCTAATTGCCATTAATTTCCAAAAATAATCAAGAATATAGGCTTTGGAGTATGCTAATTGTTTTTAATAGAAAAGGAATTTAGTTTTATTTTTAATTAAATTAATTTAAATAACTGGAATTAATAATGGGTCCCAGGTTATGGGGGCAACATTTACAAGCTAAATCCTCATGAACAGTATGGGTTTGTCCCCATAAAAATAGCATTTAAAGAGTCAGTGGTCTCATAAAGTGTGAGTAAAAATTAAAATGCAAAATCTAACAGAAAACAGGATCATAAAATAAAAATGGAGATTACTACGTAAACCCACTGTACAAAAATTATATGAAATATTTATAGAGGAAAGTAAGAAGTTCAAATGGATAACATTAGAAAGGATAAATGCCCGAACAGAAATCATCTGACAGGAAAATGAACATGTATGTGAAAAGAATCCAACCAGTGGAACAGAACTGGGGTCCTGAAGCAGACCTACACAGGAGAGGGAACTTGATACATGACAGAGGTGGTGTTGCAATTACTCTAGAAATGATAGTCTCTATGACAAATGATCCTGGAATAATTGGATATTCACATAGGAAAAAAAAAAAGCTATATTGAGTCTTCCCCCTTCACACTATCTCACAGTATCATACAAATCAATTTTGTGTGCATGAAAACCTCAAATATGAAAAGCAATACTTTAAAACATTTTAGATATAATCATTATCTTTTGATATAGCCTTTTTAAAACAGATGCAAAAGAACATATGCTATAGAAGAACTGACTGATATAGTTAATTTTATTAAAACTGAAAAAATGCATTATCAAAATAACAATAACAAGAAAACTATTTATCTAAAACCACCATGGAGAGATGAAAAGACAAGTCATAGCCCAAAGGAAAGATCTGCAGTATATACAGTAACAATGACTAAAATATAAATAAATTTTTAAAAAGATTTCTATAAAAACAGTTTTAAAATTTACATTAGAAAATATCAGAAATATGAATAGACAATTGAGATGAGGAGAAACAAGTATGGTTAGTAAAAACAAAAAAGATGCAGGAGTCCACTAATAAATAGTGAAAGTTAAAATCTTCACTAGGTCTTGTTTTAGATTATTCGTATTGACAAAAGAATCTTTAATATAAGTTCCAGCAGAGAGGGTAGTACATAGGTGCTCATAGACACTGTGATGAGAAGATTCATTTAGTAGAACAAATGTGGACAATTTTACAGACTGTATTGAGACACACACAACATAAAAGTGTATATTAATTCATGGTCCTAGTAACCACAAAATTTGGGACTAATGTGGGACAAAATTGAATCCAGAGGAAGGGGAATATGTGAGATAGGAGAGAAATGCCCAGGGCTAGTTTCAACTCTATTGCTAATGCTGTGTTCTAAGCTACGTGGTAGATCCAAGTATTTTTTTTATATATGTTTATTTTTCATTTTTTTGTATACTGTAAATATTGTGTGCTATTTTTTTTTCAGAGGGAAAATGGATGTGGAAAATGAAATGTTTTCTGGGGAAAACATTTTACATGTTAAGAAAATAAGGGCTGCCTGGGTGGCTCAGTCGGTTAAGTGTCCGACTTCGGCTCAGGTCATGATCTCGCAGTTTGTGAGTTTGAGCCCCGAATTGAGCTCTGTGCTAACAGCTCAGAGCCTGGAGCCTGCTTTGGATTCTGTGTCTCCTCCTCTCTCTGCCCCTCCCATGCTCATGCTCTGTCTCTCAATAATAAATTTAAAAAAAAAAGAAAAGAAAAAAAGAGTTTTTTCAGACAGGTCATCAGGAAGTGGAAGGGAAACAATGATTTCCTTACCTAATTCAGAATACATAAAATTATAATGGTATGATACTAAATTAAAAACTTGATAACAGATGTTTATGATTCTACCCTCTTTTATGTCACAATTTTTCTGCCACTCAACCCACTGACATTCCAAAACTGTAAAAAAGAAAGTGGCAAACACACACAATCACATAAAGAATAGCTGAACAACAATCGGATACTCTAGAAAGAAATAAAAGAAAGCCAAATTAGAAAGAGAACACTAATCAATTAGGTTTAAACATACTTCCTTTCAATTACTTTGAATAGGTTTTTTTTAACATCAATTTTTTTCTTAAATGTTTATTTAAAAGAGAGCGAGAGTGGGGGAGAGAGAGAGAGGGAGTAGGAGAAGGTCAGAGAGAGAGGGTGAGACAGAGAATCCCAAGCAGGCTCTGCACTGACAGCATAGATCGACATAGGGTTTGATCTCACCAACTGCGAGATCAGCCAGATTCTTAACTGACTTAGCCACTCACTCAGGAGCACCTAACGTCAATTAAATATTTAAGATCAAATGCAAAATGGTCTACTAGTTATTGGCAAGTCATTTCTCATTCTAACAAGATTTTTTTTTTTTTTGCTTAAGATAGCTAAAGTCAGTTTCTCTTTCCAGATAGTAACAATAATAGAGACACCAAACCCATGGATCCTGTATTCAAATCTGTTCTCAAGTCTTCCATGATAGCAAATCATCTGATCAAAGCAGCATTGAGCTTGGCTCTGTCACTCATTACGGGCATGTGATTGAACATCCTGGGTTCCAGGTGTAACTTCTTTGGAAAATGAGTTAGCTGAAGAAGGTTCAAATCACTGTTCTACCACCCACCAGCTGTGTGATGCCAAGCAAATCACTTCTCTTCTCGGGATCCATTTCTCTACCTATAAATCAGAATTACTCATTTCACACTCTCAGAATTATAGGTGAGAATTACATGAGTTAATGTATGTCAATATGTACATTACTTGACAAGTGACAAATGACCAGTTCTTCAAATTGTACTGATCTCTATCTGAACACTATGCCAACCTTTTCTTAGAAGATATTTCCATCTTAGAAAGGAAGGATTACCCACTAGTCATGGATTCATCACTTTTGTATGCTAAAA
Source organism: Panthera tigris (assembly GCF_018350195.1). NCBI lineage: Eukaryota > Metazoa > Chordata > Mammalia > Carnivora > Felidae > Panthera > Panthera tigris. The sequence goes on from NC_056667.1 coordinate 120,303,045, forward strand.
TGTTCGAGAATTGAGTTTTTAAAGCTTTATCTTGTCTAACAATGGACAAGCTTTTATAATACATTGTGGAAAGAATACAAGAGGAGCTAATTAAAGATGCTATCAGCTTTTTATCTTTTTTAAAAATTTGTTTCTTTACTATTTCCTCCACAACTGGTAGTAGTTCAAGACCAAATAAAACAGGACTTCAGCAATACTTCAAGAAACCAGTAACCAAACCAACTTTAATTTGAGCATTTTCAGATTTCTATCACTAGCAATAAAGAAACTTCAACAATTCTCATTAGATATGACTATTTGTTATGTTTCAGAGTGGAACTAAGTGTCCCACACTGCTGTTTCAATATGTCAAGCTAAATGGTTTCAAAATCTCCTATGATTCAGCTTTTGTTCAACCAAGCACAGTGGGCTGAGAGCTATGCTAGATGTGATTCTTCAGAAGGAAATGGACCCCTTTTCAGTTCATGCTGTACTAGGGCTATTCTCCCATTTACACAGTTGCTTCTGGCATAATAAAAAATTAATAAATACTTTCTTACTTGTGCTTCCCTTTATCATTCATTGTGTCCTTGGTGGAAATGTACGCTTGGTAGAAATGTCCCACCTTCCTCTTCAGCCCTATGAAACCTATTCATTTGTTAAGATTCTTCTCCAGTTTAAACCCTCCCCAGGATTCTCTAAAACAAGTGGGATTATTTCTGTCTTTTTTTTTCTCCTGCCATATTTATTACATACATCTATTTTAGATTTTAGTAGTTACCATGCTTGACATGTACTAAAATTACTTTTGAACATCTATCTGCTTTTTAGATTATAATTTGAAGTAATGCTGGACAAAATATCTTTTAAAAATAACACAATTTTAAAAACTTGCAAATATCAGCAGAATAGGTAAAGACTTGATTGAGACTGGTAATGAACTGGAAATTATGAGTGTACATACTTGATAGATTTCAAATGTATAAATTTGACTTCAATCTTCACAGTAATGGGAGCCAGGTGGAAAAGGCCATCAGAATAGGCTCTGTATAAATATGATGAAACCAAACCAAATTTTTGAGATTCAAAAAATGTCCTGATAAAAATAATTTCTCATCTGGCCCTCAGGAAGAAGATATTAGGCAACATAATGGTCATCCTCAAAAGCATCATTTTAGGACCACAGCCATGTGATTTGTTGTATTATTTCTGGTCACTAACCCCCAACACAGTTGATGACATCTCACCAAAATACAAAACAGTGAAAGAAGTTCTCCTGGATACCTATCTAACATTGTTTACATATTGCACTCATGATAGTTTGGGTTAAGCAAGAGATCAATGTTACAGATATGGAGAGAAAAAGATAAATTGATACTCTTTAGAAAATCCTTCATAAATTTTGTTTCTTTCAGCTGAGCTTTTGTACACTATTCAAGACAATGTGAGACTACATTGCCTTCAAATGTAGAGCTATGTTTAGCAATTGATCAAACTGAGGATACATTTGACATTCTCTTGTGAAATTAGGGAGTCAAAATAAAGCAGAGCTGTAAAACTAAGAAGTGAAATAGAAGACAAGGACCCAACAGGGAAGAAATCTCTCCTTCATTATTTGATTTATTACCACACACATGTATACGTTTGGTTTTAAAATTAAAATATTAAGATATTTATCAGAATACTATTTTAAGGACGTGATTTTAGATTTTCTCTAATGAACAGAAAAGTGAATTTCTGAGTAATAAGCCTTAAAACATGGCTACTTGTATCTGATTGTATTTAATTCCAAGATCAATTGCCCATTAAGACCATTTTCAGTTCATAATTATTAAGTAGTATCATCTCCTTGTAGGAGGATACATTTCTTTCCAGTTTCTATATTGACAGGTCATACATTGTGTTCCTACAAATATGGTATTAACAAAATAATTAATAAATAGGTTAAAATTGAATAGAAGGAGCTACAACATGTAAAAGAGCTTTGAATCTGTCACTCCCATCCTTACAAGAAAACTGCTGATTGAAAACAATCAATGACTTTTCTTTGATTAGTCAAAAAACTGAGATCTCAAGGTAAATTGTCACTGGGAAATCTGGAAGCAGGCGAATCCAGAGTTACAGTCAAGATATGCTTACTTGGAGCCATGAACTAGAGGGATGCATACCTTAATCTGAGTGAATTGCCAGAGGACTATGGACCAACATGAAGCTAAAAACCTCCTGGGGGCTGCAGCCATAGTCAACCCTAACAATTTCGTGGATTTTCCCCCTAAGAACTCTACTAGGTTCTGATGATAAAGAGTCGAGAAATATTCCCTCATGGCTCTGGAACAGAGAGAGGAAAGATAACCACTGCAAAATACATCCAAAGTGTTCTCCATAAAAATAGCCTTTTGTTAGCATTCCTTTTTTTCTTTTTCAAATTTCTATTTAACTTTGGGTTAGTTAACATATATTGTAATATTGGTTTCAGGTGTATAATTTAGTAATTCATCACTTACATATAACAGCCAGTGCTCATCACAAGTGCCCTCCTTAACACCCATCACCCATTTAGCCCATCTCCCACCCACCTCCATCTATCAACCCTTAGTTTCTTCTCTATGGTTAAATGTTCTTATGGTTTGTCTCCCTCTTTTTCTCTCCCCACAGTATGTTCATCTGTTTTATTTCTTAAATTCCACATAAAAGTGAAATCACATGGTATTTGTCTTTCTCTGATTTATTTCCCTTGGCTCCATCCACATCATCGCAAATAGCAAAATTTCATTCTTTTTGATGGCTGAGTCATATTCTACACACACACATACGTGCGCGCACGCACACACACACACACACACACCACATCTTCTTTATGCATTCATCAGCCTGATGGACATCTGGTTTGGCTATTGTTGATAATGCTGCTATAAACATCAGGGTGCATATACCCCTTTGTATTTTTGTATCCTTTGGGTAAATACCTAGTAGTACAAATGCTGGATCATAGGGTAGTTCTGTTTTTAACTTTTTGGGGAACTTTCATACTGTTCTCCAAAGTGTCTGCACAAGTTTGCATTCCCACCAATGGTGTAAGAGGGTTACCATTTCTCCTCATTCTTGCCAACATCTATTGTTTCCTGTACTGTTAATTTTAGCCATTTTGACACGGGTGAGGTGGTATCTCACTGTGGTTTTGATATGTATTTCCCTGATGATGAGTGATGCTGAACATCTTTTTCATATGTCTATTAGCCATTCGTATGTTTCTTTGGAAAACGTCTATTCATGTTTTTTGCCCATTTCTTAACCGGATTATTTATGTTTTGGGTGCTGAGTTTGATAAGTTCTTCATAGATTTTGGATAGTAACCCCTTATCAAATATGTCATTTGCAAATATCTTCTCCCATTCTGTAGGCTGCCTTTTATTTTTGTTGATTGGTTCCTTCACTGTGTAGAAGCTTTTTATATTGATGAGGTCCAAATACTTCATTTTTGCTTTTGCTTTCTTTGCCTCCAGAGACATGTGTAATAAGAAGTTACTATGGCTGAGGTCAAAGAGGTTGCTGCATGTATTCTCCTCTAGGATTTTGATGGCTTCCTGCCTCATATTTAGAACTTTCATCCATTTTGAATTTAAGGGAGTAGTCCAGTTTCATTCTTCTGCATGTTGCTGTCCAGTTTTCCCAACACCATTTGTTGAAAAGACTGTCTTTTTTCCATTGGATATTCTTTCCTCCTTTGTCAAAGATTAGTTGACCATATAGTTGTGGGGACATTTCTGGGTTTTCTACTCTGTTCCATTGATCTATGTGTCTGTTCTTGTGGGAGTACAATACTGTCTTGATGACTATAGCTTTGTAATATAGCTTGAAGTCCAGAATCATGATGCCTCCAGCTTTGCTTTTCTTTTTCAGGATTTCTTTGGCTACTCAGGGTCTTTTGTGGTTCCATAAAAATTTTAGAATTGTTTGCTCTCGCTCTGTGAAAAATGCTGGTGGTATTTTGATAGGGATTTCAGTAAATGTGTCAATTGCTTTGGGTAGTATAAATATTTTAACAATTTTTGTTTCTTCCAATCCATGAGAATGGAATGCTTTTCCATTTATTTTTGTGTTCCTCTTCAATTTCTTTCATAACTTTTCTATAGTTTTCAAAGAACAGACTTTTCATCTCTTTTGTAAGGTTTATTCCTAGGTATCTTACAGTTTTTGGTGCAATTGTAAATGGAATTGATTCTTTGATATATTTTTCTGTTGATTCACTATTTGTGTATAGAAATGCAACAGATTTCTATACATTGATCTTATATTCTGCGAGTCTGCAGAATTCATATATTCTAGAAATTTTTTTGGCAGAGTCTTTTGGGTTTTCTACAGAGAGTATCGTATCATCTGTAAATAGTGAAAGTTAGACTTGTTTGTTGCTGAGCTGGATGCCTTTTATTTCTTTTTGTTGTCTGACTGCTGAGACTAAGACTTTCAGGACTATGTTAAATAGTAATGGTGAGAGTGGACATCCCTGTTTTGTTCCTGACCACAGGGGAATAGCTCTCAGTCTTTCCCCATTGAGGATGATACTAGCTGTGGGTCTTTTGTATATGGCCTTTATGATGTTGTGGTATATTCCATCTATTCCTACTTTGTTGATGGTTTTTATTAAGAATGGATGCTGTATTTTGTCAAATGCTTTTTCTGCATCTATTGAGAGGATCATATGATTCTTATCCTTTCTTTTATTAATGTAGTGTATCATGTTGATTGATTTGTGAATATTAAACCGCCCCTACAGCCCGGAAATAAATCCCACTTGATCATGGTGAATAATTCTTTTAATGTACTGTGGACTGACTTTCTAGTATCTTGTTGAGATATTTTGCATCCATCTTCACCAGGGATGTTGGCCCGTAATTCTCCTTTTTAGTGGGGGTCTGTGTCTTGGGAATAGAGGTAATGCTGGCCTTGTGGAATGAATTTGGCAGTTCTCCTTCCATTTCTATTTTTTTTTTTTTTTGGAACAGTTTGAGAAGAATATGTATTAACTTTTCCTTAAATGTCTGGTAGAATTCCCCTGGGAAGCCATCTGGCCTTGTACTTGTGTTTTTGGGATATTTTTGATAACTGTTTCAATTTTGTTTGTTTTTATATCATTTATTTCTGCTCTAATCTTTATTATTTCCCATCTTATGCTGTCTTTTGACTTTATTTACTGTTCCTTTTCTAGCTCCTTTACATGCAAAGTTAGGTTGTGTATTTAAGACTTGCTTCTTGCTTCTTGAGGTAGCCTGTATTGCAATATACTTCCCTCTTAGGACCAATTTTGCTGCATCCCAAAGATTTTGGACTGTCAGGTTTTCATTTTCATTTGCTTCCACATTTTTTTCTTCTTCAATTTACTAATTAACTTATCCATTTTTCACTAGGATGTTCTTAACCTCCATGTATTTGTGATCTTTCCAATTTTTTTCTTGTTGTTGACTTCAAGTTTCATAGTGTTGTGGTCAGAAAATATGCATTTTCTGATTTCAATCTTTTTGTACTTGTTGAGGGTTGATTTGTGACCCAGTTTGTGGTTTATTCTGGAGAATGCTCCATGTGCACTTGAAAAGAATGTATGTTCTATTGCTTTAGGATGAAATGTTCTGAATATGTCTGTTAAGTCCATCCAGTCCAGTGTGTCATTCAAAGCCATTGTTTCCTTTTTGACTTTCTGCTTAAATGATATGCCCATTGATGTAAGTGGGGTATTAATATCCCCTATTATTATTGTATTATTATCAATAAGTTTCTTTGCGTTTGTTATTAATTGGTTTATATATTTGGGTGCTCCCTCCATCATAGCATTAAATTCATATAATGGAAAAGAAAAACACTCTAAAATTAATAAAAAACACTCTATGCTTTTACCTTAAGGAACTAGAAGGAAAAAAAAACATAATTTAATCCTGAAGCTAGAAGACTAAAAGAAATAATTAAAATTAGAGCCCAATGAATGAGATTGAAAAGCATGAAATAGAAAAAAATCAATAAAATCAAAGGCTGATTCTTTGAAAACATCAATAAAATTAATAAAAATCTAGCCACAGTAACCAAGATAAAAAAGGGAAGACACAAATTGCCAATTTCAGAAATGAAAGACAGAGAATCACTACTGAGTCCATGGGTATTATCATGATAATAAGAGAATAAGATGAACAGTTTCAGGCCCTCAAATCTGAATTTGATAACTGAGATGAATAAGACTTATTCCTTGAAAGACACAAACTACCAAAACCCAAACAATGTCAAATATCAAAGGACACAGAAGTCCCCCTTTCTAATTCTGAAGGAAGATTATATATGTTTATGTGTATGTGTGTGTGTGTGTGTATTTATATATCTATCTATATCCATATCTATCTATATCTACCTACCTATATCAATATATTTCCAATGCCTATCACAGTGTTTAATGATTGGGATGAAGTAAACTACATTGAAAAAAATAATAACCAATTTTAGCTGTTCCACTTAAAGCCCAAAGACTTTAGCCTTATATTTCAGAAGACTTCTCAGACTGATCATCTAAAGAAAGGGCTATATTCTCTCCTATTTTTCAGTCTCAAAAGTAGGAGCAGATTATCCTACATTTTTATATATACCATCTCATTCATGACAACTAATTCTTTCCCACAAGGAAATTCCCAGAACGAAAGAATGATTAAAGTTGGGGTAATTATGATAATATAATACATTACTTTTTCACGTGTTCTAAGGGAGCGATATCTAGAGCCAAGAAACACAGTAAGATGAGACGATTAGTGGAGGGGGACTAGTAAACTGATGTAGGAATTATGAATATTATAATCTACTCACTATATCATTTCAACCCCAGTAAATCCATTAGCAAACAAAAAAGGGAAGGAGAAATAATTACAAGCAATTTTAGGTGCACTATACACCATTCAATAGGTTACAGTCTACTTACTTCAGTGAAATGCCTAGATGTCTTCTGTATATTTTTTGGACCTTTATTTATTTTATGAAAAAAAAATTTTAGTGGTAAAAAATAAGTATAAGAATAAAACTTTAATTATGGGATGCTATACTTGTTATATAAGCTAAGGTATAAAATAGTTTTCAAGTAAACTCTCACACAGAATGGTCCATAACATGGTCCCATGTCATTTTGCTATAAGCACATGGTGAGTGAAATGAAAATACTTTTACTTCACGTTATGATGTATAAGTGCAAATGCCATTTGTAATGGGCATATTGAACATGTTAATTTATTAGAGAATGGTTTTAACAGGCAGGTACAGCCCTAATTAAAAATATAATTTACCCTATTAGTTCCTACGTTTTTTACCCTATTATAGTTCTTGTAATTCCTGTATGATATATTCCACTCACCAATAGGCAAGGGTGAATTAAGAGTCTTTAAAATCTATAAACACAAATATTCTGATAAATTTTGTTGATTTTATAATTGCCCTCAGGTTTTGGAATAACATTTCATCTTTTATTTTCCATTGCTATTCCTGCTGATGAAGATAAAGTGAATTTGTGGAAACCTATATTGGCTAGCTGCCTTTGTCCACTTTAGTCTTAGAATATGAGCTAGATACTTGATGTGAAAATAATATTTAAGAAGATACATATTGATATAGTAGTAAAAATATAAAATTGAAATACTTTATGCTATATATCTTAATTACAGTTTGAGATAGGTAACATAATATATGGTGGAGTAGGGATGGGAAAAATAGTTTGCGATCACCATGAAATCTGAATGGCTGTATACAGTTATTATCCCCAGAGACCTCTGCAAGTGAGAAACATGCTGAAAATGTAACATAAACTAAATTAAGATATAGGGAACACAGTGTCTTCTTGAAGATGAAGTATATAAATACAGTTTACAGTTTGAGAGTTCTTAGAGAGACCATCTGTGCAGATTTATATAGTATTTCTTTACAATATATGCGTCTGTACTTTAGCCTAGAGCTCCTTTATAATTAATGTTTTTTTTCATTTAAAATTTCATTAAAAAAGAAACTCAAGGAGCTCCTGTCTTCACTACTTTTCTCTATTTCAAAGAAGCTTTTCCCGAGTCATAATTTATGAGGTATTATAATAATGCTTTTTAGCCCAACAGAATTCTTAAAATTACAGCAAAAATAATTTGCGTCCTTTGGCCAGTCAGAGAGGAATCACAGAACTGGAGACCATGGAAGGGAGTACTTAAACATCTAATGTCTGTTACCAGCGTTGTGGCTGCGTGGTCTCTGAGTTTCTGACAGTGTAGAACAATCACATCATGCACGAGATATTCTTTGTGTGAGACTGATCATTTGAAATAATTTAGGTAAACACTGGAAGGGCTGTACTGCAATAAAAATGATTAGCCAAGACCTACACATCAAGGGAAATTAGTCTGAGAATAGATATTACTGGAAGTACTAATTCTTAAGCAACACTGAGAGAAGAAAGCTCCTATAGCAAAATCCAAACTATGGAAGAGAGTTGACGTGGTCCCAGATCAGTGCTACCTGTCACCTGCTACTTTTTGAAAGAAGCAAAAGCAAATCCAGTCTGCAGGAATGCTTTTCAAATTTCCCATTTAGGCATCAGAACTCCAACAGTTCTAACAGTTACAAAGAGATAATGCTAAAACAAAAACTAAAACAACAGCAAAAAAAAAAAAATGAAGGCACAATTAAAGATCAGGAGTACACACAAAAAAACAAGACACCATGACTAGGTGTTAACATTAATAATAATAATAAAATAATAATAATAACAATAATAAAACTTAGATTACCAAAGACTTAAGGTATAATAATTGTTGGATAAGGAATGTAAAATAGCGTTTATGAAATGTTTAAAAACATAAGGGGTAAAGTCACAAAAACAGACAATTTAAAAAGAGATTTTAATATATGAATCAGAAAGATAAGAGCAAATAGGGACACCTCGGTGGCTCAGTTGGTTAAGCATTGGCCTAAGGCTCAGGTCATGATCTCATGGTTCATGGTTTCAAGCCTGTGTCGGGCTCCACACTGACAGCTTGGAGCATAGGGCCTGCTTCAGGTTCTGGGTCTCCTAGTCTCTCTCTGCCCTTCCCTTGCTTGTGCGTGCTCGCTCGCTCTCTCTCTCTCTCTCTCAAAAATAAACATTTTTAAAAAAGTAAATGGAACTACTAAACAGTAAGCCTATAAATTTACACAAATTTATTTTAAAAAAGAAGTACGAGATTAAACACTGCTCAAGAGAAAAATAATATACAGGAAGATAAAGAAAAATAAATTGCCTAAAATAAAGTAGCAAGGCAAAGGCAATGGAAAACAGAAAGGAGACAGAAAGAGATGAAAAGAATAGAATTAGAAAGTCTATAATTGGGAGTCCCAGAAGAAGTGAATGGAAACAATGTGGTATAGTCAGTATAGAAACAGCATTTTTGAATTTTCAAGAACTAGAGAAAGCAAAATCTCTCTCTGCTTTTTCTCCTGCACAAAATGTCAAGAGTTCTTCCAAGTCATTATGACATCTGAAACTCCAAGATAGATTTAAAAATGCATCCTAATAGGGTTGTATGCCCCTTGCTGAAAAACCACTGTTCTAGACTTTTAAGATGAGGACATAAGCATTTGACATAATGTAATCAGAAGCCCACAATTCAAAAGTGGATATGTGAGTACTCAAAATAATAGAAACTGAATATTTGATTGTGAAACTTAATTTTAAATCTTAAAAGTAATGGTAGTCAAGAGATACAGAGCTAATGCACTCCACAAGAATCATGTGGTTCTTTCTACATTTAAGCATCAGGGTTTACAGACAGATGTTTACCAAAAGAATCTAATAATTGCTGAACAAAGAAATTGGCATAGGTCATCTTAAACACACACAAATATATGTAATTATATATAATTGTGCCTATATAAAAGGTAAAGTATTAATCCCGAATTTCAAATATTTAGGATGAAGAGTCATTGGAATTACCATGGAGAAGGACTGTTAGCAAATAATCATTTTCAAAATAATAAAAATAATATACCAATGAATTCTGGCTTCTTACTCAACGTCAGCAAATATAGGTTCTTACTTTCTAATTAGAAAAATAAATATTTAAACATATCTGTATGAATGCTTGCAATGAAATGATTGTGTCTGACATGATAAAGTTCAATAGTTAGTGACTAAACATTTTGGAAACATTTTAGCTTTGTTATGATACATAGATAAAAAACATTTTACACATTAAATGTAAAAATCAGTCTTATGTCTTCCTTTATTTAACTCTTTTTTAAGTTCCAAAATCATTAGCCAAATTGATAACTTTCATTTTTCATTGAAATGTCATCTAAATATATTTTAGCTAATTTCCTAGTTTACATCCTCTCTTCCTGGATAGAAATTACTCCTTATCAAAGACAATCACATCAGTACACCCAGGCGCAAAATAAACTCCTCAAACACACAAATGAACAAACAAAAAACAACAAAAATTTCTAATGATATCAATGGTAAGACTGTTGGAATAACTGGCTTCTTTAAAAGGACATACTTCAATTGGATATATGAACAGAATAAATAAGTATAGTTGTATTTTTAACATCTCAAAATAGCATCTTCTTTTGATTTAAGGTGATGCAACTTTTGCTTTAGATAACTTGCCTCCTTATTAATTACTCGAATATAGATCTACCCTCCCTTCTTAAAACACTTGGGATAGGATATGGTTCAAATTTCAAAGTTTCTCAGAATTAGAAAGATGCATAATATACAAGTAACACTGACAGTAGGGGCAAGGGTATATTTGACCTTTCCTCAACAGAACATGTGAATGACCATGCTAGAAAGTGACATACATAACGATTTTAGGTTGCCTTCCTCTGTTTAGGTCAGGCTTCCCTGCCAAGCAGGTTATAAAACAGACAAACAAAAACAAAACAAACAAAATGAAAAAAAATTTTTTCTCAGACATTGAAATTCAGAATTACAGATAAGAGAATGTGTATATATTCCTTGTATAAGCTTTCTTCCATTTTATAATACCTACATAAAAGTTCAAGAGAATACTAAGTATCATCCTTAAGAGTTTCTAATTCACTATACTTGCTATCCATTGTTATACACCTTCACCTTTGATTATAGCTAGTGACACAGGAACACTATTGTAATTTCACTTTTGTCTCTTTGATACCAACACTAAATGTTAAGCTGTTTGACATCTTCTACCATGTTTTACATTCCAGATCCATAAGCTTCTTTCTAAAAATAATGGTTACTTCAAAGGAGTAAAACTGAATTTGTATTTTATAATTAATTGTGAATCTCATACTTGAACAATGTTTCAGTTGATTTGGCAAAGATAAAGTCATTGCATGACAATAATTGAAAATGCATTTTAACTGTTTTTTAAAACTTTATAAAAAATTTTTAAGGTGTTATTTTTTAAAGGGAGAAATTGCACACATTTCTATAATGGCTATTCTGTGTAATTTATTTTTTTTGTTGTTGTAACCTATTTTTAGCTTTTCACACTTAAAATAAAATCTTCACTTAGGAATGATTAGTTCAACCATTAGATTTAAATTGGCTGTTGGGATTGTGCTTGGCCATTTGATAGACATATAATAATCTTGCAAAATCAAATATCTCTGTCCGAGCTCTAAGTTCTCCTTGCATACAAATGTTTAATAATTGCAACATAAATGGGTAAATTCAGGTTCTTTTTATCATCCTTTGTGGGTCTGGCAGTCTCTTTGACATCCTACCAAAATGGATTCTATCTGAATGACATTCTTTTGAATGTCCATATTTAAAATTATTGCTCATTAGGGGTTCCTGGT